>NC_081177.1:29129027-29501206 GCF_012432095.1 Onychostoma macrolepis | reverse complement strand
TTCTGAGCATTCAAGCTCTAACATAACTTGATCTGCAAAAAGCTCTAACTAATGAAAATCTGTCTCCTGCATTGCAAATTACATGTCATTTCATGAAAAGAAACATCTTTCATGTACTTGAGCTTTACTCTTAAAATTGCATTGAGCAACTTTCTCTCACTGAGAAAGAAGCTTTTCAGCATCTGTGGCCTTGTTTTCTTCATTTGCTTAGTTGCACTAACAAAGCATTTAGTGTTCTCAGAAGCTCAAACAAGTGATTCTGTGCATTCAAGCTCTAACATAACTCTCTGCAAAAAGCTCTAACTAATGAAAATCTGTCTTCTACATTGCAAATTACATGTCATTTCATGAGAAAGAAACATCTTTCATGTACTTGAGCTTTGTTTTAAAATTGCATTAAGCAACTTTCTCACTGAGAAAGAAGCTTTTCAGCATCTGTGGCCTTGATTCTCTTCATTTGCTTAGTTGCACTAACAAAGCATTTAGTGTTCTCAGAAGCTCCGAACAAGTGATTCTGTGCATAGAAGTTCTAACATAACTCTCTGCAAAAAGCTCTAACTAATGAAAATCTGTCTCCTGCATTGCAAATTACATGTCATTTCATGAGAAACATCTTTCATGTACTTGAGCTTTGTTTTAAAATTGCATTAAGCAACTTTCTCACTGAGAAAGAAGCTTTTCAGCATATGTGGCCTTGGATTATCTTCATTTGCTTAGTTGCACTAACACAGCATTAGTGTTCTCAGAAGCTCAAACAAGTGATTCTGTGCATAGAAGCTCTAACATAACTCGATCTGCAAAAAGCTCTAAATCATGAAAATCTGTCTTCTACATTGCAAATTACATGTCATTTCATGAGAAACATCTTTCATGTACTTGAGCTTTGTTTTAAAATTGCATTAAGCAACTTTCTCACTGAGAAAGAAGCTTTTCAGCATATGTGGCCTTGGATTATCTTCATTTGCTTTGTTGCACTAACACAGCATTAGTGTTCTTAGAAGCTCTAACATAACTTTCTGCAAAAATCTCTAAATCATGAAAATCTGTCTCCTGCATTGCAAATTACATTTCATTTCATGAGAAACATCTTTCATGTACTTGAGCTTTGCTCTTAAAATGCATTGAGCAACTTTCTCTCACTGAGAAAGAAGCTTTTCAGCATATGTGGCCTTGGATTATCTTCATTTGCTTTGTTGCACTAACACAGCATTAGTGTTCTCAGAAGCTCAAACAAGTGATTCTGTGCATTCAAGCTCTAACAGAACTTGATCTGCAAAAAGCTCTAACTAATGAAAATCTGTCTTCTACATTGCAAATTACATTTCATTTCATGAGAAACATCTTTCATGTACTTGAGCTTTACTCTTAAAATTGCATTAAGCAACTTTCTCACTGAGAAAAAGCTTTTCAGCATCTGTATCCTTGAATTATCTTCATTTGCTTTGTTGCACTAACACAGCATTTAGTGTTCTTAGAAGCTCTAAACTAGTGATTCTGAGCATAGAAGCTCTAACATAACTTTCTGCAAAAATCTCTAAATCATGAAAATCTATCTTCTACATTGCAAATTACATGTCATTTCATGATTAAGAAACATCTTTCATGTACTTGAGCTTTACTCTTAAAATTGCAATAAGCAACTTTCTCTCACTGAGAAAGAAGCTTTTCAGCATCTGTGGCCTTGATTCTCTTCATTTGCTTAGTTGCACTAACACAGCATTAGTGTTCTCAGAAGCTCAAACAAGTGATTCTGTGCATAGAAGTTCTAACATAACTCTCTTTGCAAAAATCTCTAAATCATGAGAATCTGTCTTCTGCATTGCAAATTACATTTCATTTCATGAGAAAGAAACATCTTTCATGTACTTGAGCTTTGCTCTTAAAATTGCATTAAAGCAACTTTCTCTCACTGAGAAAGAAGCTTTTCAGCATCTGTGGCCTTAGATTCTCTTCATTTGCTTAGTTGCACTAACACAGCATTTAGTGTTCTCAGAAGCTCCAAACAAGTGATTCTGTGCATAGAAGCTCTAACATAACTCTCTCTGCAAAAATCTCTAAATCATGAAAATCTATCTTCTGCATTGCAAATTACATTTCATTTCATGAAAAAGAAACATGTTTCATTTACTTGAGCTTTGCTCTTAAAATTGCATTAAAGCAACTTTCTCTCACTGAGAAAGAAGCTTTTCAGCATCTGTGGCCTTGTTTTCTCTTCATTTGCTTAGTTGCACTAAACACAGCATTAGTGTTCTTAGAAGCTCTAAAGTAGTGATTCTGTGCATAGAAGCTCTAACATAACTCTCTCTGCAAAAATCTCTAAATCATGAAAATCTATCTTCTGCATTGCAAATTACATTTCATTTCATGAAAAAGAAACATCTTTCATGTACTTGAGCTTTGCTCTTAAAATTGCATTAAGCAACTTTCTCTCACTGAGAAAGAAGCTTTTCAGCATCTGTGGCCTTGATTTCTCTTCATTTGCTTAGTTGCACTAAACACAGCATTAGTGTTCTTAGAAAGCTCTAAACTAGTGATTCTGTGCATAGAAGCTCTAACATAACTCTCTCTGCAAAAAATCTCTAAATCATGAAAATCTATCTTCTGCATTGCAAATTACATTTCATTTCATGAAAAAGAAACATCTTTCATGTACTTGAGCTTTGCTCTTAAAAATGCATTGAGCAACTTTCTCTCACTGAGAAAGAAGCTTTTCAGCATCTGTGGCCTTGTTTTCTCTTCATTTGCTTAGTTGCACTAAACACAGCATTAGTGTTCTCAGAAGCTCTAAACTAGTGATACTGAGCATTCAAGCTCTAACAGAACTTTATCTGCAAAAAAGCTCTAACTAATGAAAATCTATCTTCTACATTGCAAATCACATGTCATTTCATGAGAAAGAAACATCTTTCATGTACTTGAGCTTTGCTCTTAAAATTTCATTAAGCAACTTTCTCTCACTGAGAAAGAAGCTTTTCAGCATCTGTGGCCTTAGATTCTCTTCATTTGCTTAGTTGCGCTAACACAGCATTTAGTGTTCTCAGAAGCTCTAAACTAGTGATTCTGAGCATTCGAGCTCTAACAGAACTTGATCTGCAAAAAATCTCTAAATCATGAAAATCTATCTTCTGCATTGCAAATTACATTTCATTTCATGAAAAAGAAACATGTTTCATTTACTTGAGCTTTGCTCCTAAAAATGCATTAAAGCAACTTTCTCTCACTGAGAAACAAGCTTTTCAGCATCTGTGGCCTTGATTTCTCTTCATTTGCTTTGTTGCACTAACACAGCATTTAGTGTTCTCAGAAGCTCCGAACAAGTGATTCTGTGCATAGAAGCTCTAACATAATTCTCTCTGCAAAGAATCTCTAAATCATGAAAATCTATCTTCTGCATTGCAAATTACATTTCATTTCATGAGAAAGAAACATCTTTCATGTACTTGAGCTTTGCTCTTAAAATTGCATTAAAGCAACTTTCTCTCACTGAGAAAGAAGCTTTTCAGCATCTGTGGCCTTGATTTCTCTTCATTTGCTTAGTTGCACTAAACACAGCATTAGTGTTCTTAGAAGCTCTAAACTAGTGATTCTGTGCATAGAAGCTCTAACATAACTCTCTCTGCAAAAAATCTCTAAATCATGAAAATCTATCTTCTGCATTGCAAATTACATTTCATTTCATGAAAAAGAAACATCTTTCATTTACTTGAGCTTTGCTCTTAAAATTGCATTAAAACAACTTTCTCTCACTGAGAAAGAAGCTTTTCAGCATCTGTGGCCTTAGATTCTCTTAATTTGCTTAGTTGCACTAACACAGCATTTAGTGTTCTCAGAAGCTCCAAACAAGTGATTCTGTGCATAGAAGCTCTAACATAACTTTCTCTGCTAAAAATCTCTAAATCATCAAAATCTGTCTTCTGCATTGCAAATTACATTTCATTTCATGAGAAAGAAACATCTTTCATGTACTTGAGCTTTGCTCTTAAAATTGCATTAAAGCAACTTTCTCTCACTGAGAAAGAAGCTTTTCAGCATCTGTGGCCTTGTTTTCTCTTCATTTGCTTAGTTGCACTAAACACAGCATTAGTGTTCTCAGAAGCTCTAAACTAGTGATACTGAGCATTCAAGCTCTAACAGAACTTGATCTGCAAAAAAGCTCTAACTAATGAAAATCTGTCTTCTACATTGCAAATTACATGTCATTTCATGAGAAAGAAACATCTTTCATGTACTTGAGCTTTGCTCTTAAAATTTCATTAAGCAACTTTCTCTCACTGAGAAAGAAGCTTTTCAGCATCTGTGGCCTTAGATTCTCTTCATTTGCTTAGTTGCACTAACACAGCATTTAGTGTTCTCAGAAGCTCCAAACAAGTGATTCTGTGCATAGAAGCTCTAACATAACTTTCTTTGCAAAAATCTCTAAATCATGAAAATCTGTCTTCTGCATTGCAAATTACATTTCATTTCATGAAAAAGAAACATCTTTCATGTACTTGAGCTTTGCTCTTAAAATTGCATTAAAGCAACTTTCTCTCACTGAGAAAGAAGCTTTTCAGCATCTGTGGCCTTGTTTTCTCTTCATTTGCTTAGTTGCACTAAACACAGCATTTAGTGTTCTCAGAAGCTCCAAACAAGTGATTCTGTGCATAGAAGCTCTAACATAACTTTCTCTGCAAAAAATGTCTAAATCATGAAAATCTATCTGCTACATTGCAAATTACATGTCATTTCATGAGAAAGAAACATCTTTCATGTACTTGAGCTTTGCTCTTAAAATTGCATTAAAACAACTTTCTCTCACTGAGAAAGAAGCTTTTCAGCATCTGTGGCCTTAGATTCTCTTCATTTGCTTTGTTGCACTAACACAGCATTTAGTGTTCTCAGAAGCTCCGAACAAGTGATTCTGTGCATAGAAGCTCTAACATAATTCTCTCTGCAAAGAATCTCTAAATCATGAAAATCTGTCTTCTACATTGCAAATTACATGTCATTTCATGAGAAAGAAACATCTTTCATGTACTTGAGCTTTGCTCTTAAAATTACATTAAAGCAACTTTCTCTCACTGAGAAAGAAGCTTTTCAGCATCTGTGGCCTTGTTTTCTCTTCATTTGCTTAGTTGCACTAAACACAGCATTAGTGTTCTCAGAAGCTCTCAAGTAGTGATTCTGTGCATAGAAGTTCTAACATAACTCTCTCTGCAAAGAATCTCTAAATCATGAAAATGTATCTTCTGCATTGCAACTTACATTTCATTTCATGAAAAAGAAACATGTTTCATGTACTTGAGCTTTGCTCTTAAAATTACATTAAAGCAACTTTCTCTCACTGAGAAAGAAGCTTTTCAGCATCTGTGGCCTGAGATTCTCTTCATTTGCTTATTTGCACTAACACAGCATTTAGTGTTCTCAGAAGCTTCGAACAAGTGATTCTGTGCATAGAAGCTCTAACATAACTCTCTCTGCAAAAAATCTCTAAATCATGAAAATCTATCTTCTGCATTGCAAATTACATTTCATTTCATGAAAAAGAAACATGTTTCATGTACTTGAGCTTTGCTCTTAAAATTGCATTAAAGCAACTTTCTCTCACTGAGAAAGAAGCTTTTCAGCATCTGTGGCCTTGATTTCTCTTCATTTGCTTAGTTGCACTAAACACAGCATTAGTGTTCTTAGAAGCTCTAAAGTAGTGATTCTGTGCATAGAAGCTCCAACATAACTCTCTCTGCAAAAAATCTCTAAATCATGAAAATCTATCTTCTGCATTGCAAATTACATTTCATTTCATGAAAAAGAAACATCTTTCATTTACTTGAGCTTTGCTCTTAAAAATGCATTGAGCAACTTTCTCTCACTGAGAAAGAAGCTTTTCAGCATCTGTGGCCTTGATTTCTCTTCATTTGCCTAGTTGCACTAAACACAGCATTAGTGTTCTTAGAAAGCTCTAAAGTAGTGATTCTGAGGTTTCAAGCTATAACATAACTCTCTCTGCAAAAAATCTCTAAATCATGAAAATCTATCTTCTGCATTGCAAATTACATGTCATTTCATGAAAAAGAAACATCTTTCATGTACTTGAGCTTTGCTCTTAAAAATGCATTGAGCAACTTTCTCTCACTGAGAAAGAAGGTTTTCAGCATCTGTGGCCTTGTTTTCTCTTCATTTGCTTAGTTGCACTAAACACAGCATTAGTGTTCTCAGAAGCTCTAAACTAGTGATTCTGAGCATTCAAGCTCTAACAGAACTTAATCTGCAAAAAAGCTCTAACTAATGAAAATCTGTCTTCTACATTGCAAATTACATGTCATTTCATGAGAAAGAAACATCTTTCATGTACTTGAGCTTTGCTCTTAAAAATGCATTGAGCAACTTTCTCTCACTGAGAAAGAAGGTTTTCAGCATCTGTGGCCTTGATTTCTCTTCATTTGCTTAGTTGCACTAAACACAGCATTAGTGTTCTTAGAAAGCTCTAAAGTAGTGATTCTGAGCATTCAAGCTCTAACATAACTCGATCTGCAAAAAAGCTCTAACTCATGAAAATCTGTCTTTTACATTGCAAATTACATGTCATTTCATGAGAAAGAAACATCTTTCATTTACTTGAGCTTTGCTCTTAAAATTGCATTAAGCAACTTTCTCTCACTGAGAAAGAAGCTTTTCAGCATCTGTGGCCTTAGATTCTCTTCATTTGCTTAGTTGCACTAACACAGCATTTAGTGTTCTCAGAAGCTCCGAACAAGTGATTCTGTGCATAGAAGTTCTAACATAACTCTCTCTGCAAAAAATCTCTAAATCATGAAAATGTATCTTCTGCATTGCAACTTACATTTCATTTCATGAAAAAGAAACATGTTTCATGTACTTGAGCTTTGCTCTTAAAATTGCATTAAAGCAACTTTCTCTCACTGAGAAAGAAGCTTTTCAGCATCTGTGGCCTTGATTTCTCTTCATTTGCCTAGTTGCACTAAACACAGAATTAGTGTTCTTAGAAAGCTCTAAAGTAGTTATTCTGAGGTTTCAAGCTATAACATAACTCTCTCTGCAAAAAATCTCTAAATCATGAAAATCTATCTTCTGCATTGCAAATTACATTTCATTTCATGAAAAAGAAACATCTTTCATGTACTTGAGCTTTGCTCTTAAAAATGCATTGAGCAACTTTCTCTCACTGAGAAAGAAGGTTTTCAGCATCTGTGGCCTTGTTTTCTCTTCATTTGCTTAGTTGCACTAAACACAGCATTAGTGTTCTCAGAAGCTCTAAACTAGTGATTCTGAGCATTCAAGCTCTAACAGAACTTGATCTGCAAAAAATCTCTAACTAATGAAAATCTGTCTTCTACATTGCAAATTACATGTCATTTCATGAGAAAGAAACATCTTTCATGTACTTGAGCTTTGCTCTTAAACTTGCATTAAGCAACTTTCTCTCACTGAGAAAGAAGCTTTTCTGCATCTGTGTCCTTAGATTCTCTTCATTTGCTTAGTTGCACTAACACAGCATTTAGTGTTCTCAGAAGCTCAAACAAGTGATTCTGTGCATAGAAGCTCTAACATAACTCTCTCTGCAAAAAATCTCTAAATCATGAAAATCTGTCTTCTGCATTGCAAATTACATTTCATTTCATGAAAAAGAAACATCTTTCATTTACTTGAGCTTTGCTCTTAAAAATGCATTGAGCAACTTTCTCTCACTGAGAAAGAAGCTTTTCAGCATCTGTGGCCTTGATTTCTCTTAATTTGCTTAGTTGCACTAAACACAGCATTAGTGTTCTTAGAAGCTCTAAAGTAGTGATTCTGTGCATAGAAGCTCTAACATAACTCTCTGCAAAAATGTCTAAATCATGAAAATCTATCTTCTGCATTGCAAATTACATGTCATTTCATGAAAAAGAAACATGTTTCATTTACTTGAGCTTTGCTCTTAATACTGCATTAAGCAACTTTCTCTCACTGAGAAAGAAGCTTTTCAGCATCTGTGGCCTTAGATTCTCTTCATTTGCTTAGTTGCACTAACACAGCATTTAGTGTTCTCAGAAGCTCTAAACTAGTGATTCTGAGGTTTCAAGCTCTAACATAACTTTCTCTGCAAAAAATCTCTAACTCATGAAAATCTGTCTTTTACATTGCAAATTACATGTCATTTCATGAGAAAGAAACATCTTTCATGTACTTGAGCTTTGCTCTTAAAATTGCATTAAGCAACTTTCTCTCACTGAGAAAGAAGCTTTTCAGCATCTGTGGCCTTAGATTCTCTTCATTTGCTTAGTTGCACTAACACAGCATTTAGTGTTCTCAGAAGCTCTAAAGTAGTGATTCTGAGGTTTCAAGCTATAACATAACTCTCTCTGCAAAAATCTCTAAATCATGAAAATCTGTCTTCTGCATTGCAAATTACATTTCATTTCATGAGAAAGAAACATCTTTCATGTACTTGAGCTTTGCTCTTAAAATTGCATTAAAGCAACTTTCTCTCACTGAGAAAGAAGCTTTTCAGCATCTGTGGCCTTGATTTCTCTTCATTTGCTTAGTTGCACTAAACACAGCATTAGTGTTCTTAGAAAGCTCTAAACTAGTGATTCTGAGCATTCAAGCTCTAACATAACTCGATCTGCAAAAAAGCTCTAACTCATGAAAATCTGTCTTTTACATTGCAAATTACATGTCATTTCATGAGAAAGAAACATCTTTCATGTACTTGAGCTTTGCTCTTAAAATTGCATTAAGCAACTTTCTCTCACTGAGAAAGAAGCTTTTCAGCATCTGTGGCCTTAGATTCTCTTCATTTGCTTAGTTGCACTAAACACAGCATTAGTGTTCTTAGAAAGCTCTAAAGTAGTGATTCTGAGGTTTCAAGCTATAACATAACTCTCTCTGCAAAAAATCTCTAAATCATGAAAATCTGTCTTCTGCATTGCAAATTACATTTCATTTCATGAAAAAGAAACATCTTTCATGTACTTGAGCTTTGCTCTTAAAAATGCATTGAGCAACTTTCTCTCACTGAGAAAGAAGCTTTTCAGCATCTGTGGCCTTAGATTCTCTTCATTTGCTTAGTTGCACTAAACACAGCATTAGTGTTCTTAGAAAGCTCTAAACTAGTGATTCTGAGCATTCAAGCTCTAACATAACTCGATCTGCAAAAAAAGCTCTAACTCGTGAAAATCTGTCTTTTACATTGCAAATTACATGTCATTTCATGAGAAAGAAACATCTTTCATGTACTTGAGCTTTGCTCTTAAAATTGCATTAAGCAACTTTCTCTCACTGAGAAAGAAGCTTTTTAGCATCTCTGGCCTTAGATTCTGTTCATTTGCTTAGTTGCACTAACACAGCATTAGTGTTCTCAGAAGCTCCGAACAAGTGATTCTGTGCATTAGAAGCTCTAAAGTAGTGATTCTGTGCATAGAAGTTCTAACATAACTCTCTCTGCAAAAATCTCTAAATCATGAGAATCTGTCTTCTGCATTGCAAATTACATTTCATTTCATGAAAAAGAAACATCTTTCATGTACTTGAGCTTTGCTCTTAAAATTGCATTAAAGCAACTTTCTCTCACTGAGAAAGAAGCTTTTCAGCATCTGTGGCCTTGATTTCTCTTCATTTGCTTAGTTGCACTAAACACAGCATTAGTGTTCTTAGAAAGCTCTAAACTAGTGATTCTGTGCATAGAAGCTCTAACATAATTCTCTCTGCAAAGAATCTCTAAATCATGAAAATCTATCTTCTGCATTGCAAATTACATTTCATTTCATGAAAAAGAAACATGTTTCATTTACTTGAGCTTTGCTCTTAAAAATGCATTGAGCAACTTTCTCTCACTGAGAAAGAAGCTTTTCAGCATCTGTGGCCTTGATTTCTCTTCATTTGCCTAGTTGCACTAAACACAGCATTAGTGTTCTTAGAAAGCTCTAAAGTAGTGATTCTGAGGTTTCAAGCTATAACATAACTCTCTGCAAAAATCTCTAAATCATGAAAATCTATCTTCTGCATTGCAAATTACATTTCATTTCATGAAAAAGAAACATCTTTCATGTACTTGAGCTTTGCTCTTAAAAATGCATTGAGCAACTTTCTCTCACTGAGAAAGAAGCTTTTCAGCATCTGTGGCCTTGTTTTCTCTTCATTTGCTTAGTTGCACTAAACACAGCATTAGTGTTCTCAGAAGCTCTAAACTAGTGATACTGAGCATTCAAGCTCTAACAGAACTTGATCTGCAAAAAAGCTCTAACTAATGAAAATCTGTCTTCTACATTGCAAATTACATGTCATTTCATGAGAAAGAAACATCTTTCATGTACTTGAGCTTTGCTCTTAAAATGCATTAAGCAACTTTCTCTCACTGAGAAAGAAGCTTTTCAGCATCTGTGGCCTTAGATTCTCTTCATTTGCTTAGTTGCACTAACACAGCATTTAGTGTTCTCAGAAGCTCCGAACAAGTGATTCTGTGCATAGAAGCTCTAACATAACTCTCTCTGCAAAAAATCTCTAAATCATGAAAATCTGTCTTCTGCATTGCAAATTACATTTCATTTCATGAAAAAGAAACATCTTTCATTTACTTGAGCTTTGCTCTTAAAAATGCATTGAGCAACTTTCTCTCACTGAGAAAGAAGCTTTTCAGCATCTGTGGCCTTGATTTCTCTTAATTTGCTTAGTTGCACTAAACACAGCATTAGTGTTCTTAGAAGCTCTAAAGTAGTGATTCTGTGCATAGAAGCTCTAACATAACTTTCTTGCAAAAAATCTCTAACTCATGAAAATCTGTCTTTTACATTGCAAATTACATGTCATTTCATGAGAAAGAGACATCTTTCATATACTTGAGCTTTGCTCTTAAAACTGCATTAAGCAACTTTCTCTCACTGAGAAAGAAGCTTTTCAGCATCTGTGGCCTTAGATTCTCTTAATTTGCTTAGTTGCACTAACATAGCATTTAGTGTTCTCAGAAGCTCCAAACAAGTGATTCTGTGCATAGAAGCTCTAACATAACTTTCTCTGCTAAAAATCTCTAAATCATCAAAATCTGTCTTCTGCATTGCAAATTACATTTCCTTTTGTGAGAAAGAAACATCTTTCATGTACTTGAGCTTTGCTCTTAAAATTGCATTAAAGCAACTTTCTCTCACTGAGAAAGAAGCTTTTCAGCATCTGTGGCCTTGTTTTCTCTTCATTTGCTTAGTTGCACTAAACACAGCATTAGTGTTCTCAGAAGCTCTCAACTAGTGATTCTGAGCATTCAAGCTCTAACAGAACTTGATCTGCAAAAAAGCTCTAACTAATGAAAATCTGTCTTCTACATTGCAAATTACATGTCATTTCATGAGAAAGAAACATCTTTCATGTACTTGAGCTTTGCTCTTAAAATTGCATTAAAGCAACTTTCTATCACTGAGAAAGAAGCTTTTCAGCATCTGTGGCCTTAGATTCTCTTCATTTGCTTAGTTGCACTAAACACAGCATTAGTGTTCTCAGAAGCTCTCAACTAGTGATTCTGAGCATTCAAGCTCTAACAGAACTTGATCTGCAAAAAAGCTCTAACTAATGAAAATCTGTCTTCTACATTGCAAATTACATGTCATTTCATGAGAAAGAAACATCTTTCATGTACTTGAGCTTTGCTCTTAAAATTGCATTAAAGCAACTTTCTATCACTGAGAAAGAAGCTTTTCAGCATCTGTGGCCTTGATTTCTCTTCATTTGCTTAGTTTCACTAAACACAGCATTAGTGTTCTTAGAAAGCTCTAAACTAGTGATTCTGAGCATTCAAGCTCTAACATAACTCGATCTGCAAAAAAGCTCTAACTAATGAAAATCTGTCTTTTACATTGCAAATTACATGTCATTTCATGAGAAAGAAACATCTTTCATGTACTTGAGCTTTGCTCTTAAAATTGCATTAAGCAACTTTCTCTCACTGAGAAAGAAGCTTTTCAGCATCTGTGGCCTTAGATTCTCTTCATTTGCTTAGTTGCACTAACACAGCATTTAGTGTTCTCAGAAGCTTCAAACAAGTTATTCTGTGCATAGAAGCTCTAACATAACTCTCTCTGCAAAAAATCTCTAAATCATGAAAATCTATCTTCTGCATTGCAAATTACATTTCATTTCATGAAAAAGAAACATCTTTCATGTACTTGAGCTTTGCTCTTAAAACTGCATTAAGCAACTTTCTCTCACTGAGAAAGAAGCTTTTTAGCATCTGTGGCCTTAGATTCTCTTAATTTGCTTAGTTGCACTAACACAGCATTTAGTGTTCTCAGAAGCTCCAAACACGTGATTCTGTGCATAGAAGCTCTAACATAACTTTCTCTGCAAAAAAATCCCTAAATCATGAAAATCTATCTTCTGCACTGCAAATTACATTTCATTTCATGTACTTGAACTTTGCTTTTAAAATTGCATTGAGCAACTTTCTCTCACTGAGAAAGAAGCTTTTCAGCATCTGTAGCCTTGCTTTCTCTTCATTTGTTTAGTTGCACTAAACACAGCATTAGTGTTCTTTGAAGCTCTAAACTAGTGATTCTGCGCATTCAAGCTCTAACATAACTTGATCTGCAAAAAATCTCTAATTCATGAAAATCTATCTTCTGCATTGCAAATTACATGTCATTTCATGAGAAAGAAACATCTTTCATGTACTTGTGCTTTGCTCTTAAAATTGCATTACACTTTTTTTCAACTGCTTACACACAAAATCTTTACTTGTCACACAATTTCTGAAACCTGACACTCAAACAGCAGAAGCACACACCAAATCTGCAAAACCTTACACTAATTCTCAGTTTTCAATTTCAGAAAACACTTTTTGCAAAACACAACACACAATTCTCTATGTAACACAAAAATCTTTCAGGAAGTGTTTTGATTTCCTTTTTCAAACGCAACCATTTAAAATGCCACACTAATTCATCAGTGCTTCACAGTAACTCCTCACATGCACAAACACTCATTGCTTTATTTAACACCAACCAATCATGGCTTTAGAATAGGCCTATAAATAGGCCACAGGTCAAGGTTCTTGCTTCATCGCTTTGATGCATTTCTCAGATCAAAAATGAAATACTAAAAACTACTTTATTCAACCTCCACATCATCTAGTCACTTGTGCACATCATAAAAGCAGTTTCTCATTCTTTTGAACAAGTTGTGATTGCTTTGGTACATTCATGCAACTGATTGTCTGCGGTTTCCTACATTATCAGCTGCTAATGTCATGTTGCTCAAAATGTATTATATAGTTCTCTGTGCAAGTCAGACCACTAGTAAAAGTATAACTGTGAATTCGATCCAGTCTCTTTCAATTAATATCAGACATACAGTAGTGTAAATTTGTACTTTTGAAATGGATATATGGCATACATAAGAAGTGCATTTCAATACAGTAACTGTCATCCAAACTGTTGTCATAGTTTACATCAGGTAATACTAACAGAGTGCAGTGTTATTTTGACAACATGACTAAGCAGTTTGACTATCTTGTTTGTGAACAATGAAACAAGGACTTTTTGTTCTGATGGCACTACAGTTTTTTACGATTGCTTACACTCTAAAATTAAAAATAACACACAGTTAGTGAAACCTTACACTCAAGGAGCAAAACCTCAGTCCAGATCTGCACAGCTATAAGCACATTCTCAGCCTCACACTTTTTGCAAAACACTACACACAGTGTTTTGCAAGACACTAAACACGCTTCTTTACATTAGACACAGAAATCTAACATGATGTCACTTCTTTGCCATTTCAAGACACTGCTTTCCAAAATACCACCCCTATAAACCAATTGATGAAACACAGCCCTCAGGTGTGCAGACACTTAGGTGCTTAAATGTAAACTCAACAATCAGGTGCAAGCACTATAAAAAGGCAAAAGATGAGTTTATGTGTCTTCAAAAAACGGAAGGCAATGTTGCAGTAAGAGGGAGAGGGAGGAACATCATTGGCCACAGAGCTATTTTGAATGTCCCGGGCCAACGTGGTGGTAACATCACAATATGCTGCAATCATGCGGAATGGGGTCTTCCACCAGCATGCCAACTTAGGCCCTTACAACATGGCCCACATATTCACATTTTTAGACAGACTACACAATATTGCCACAGCAGAACACCAAATGGATGCAGAGCAGATGAGATACATTGTCATCTGGGACAATGTATCTTTCCATTGATCTGCTGTGGTCCAAAGCTAGTTTCATAAGCGTCCACAATTTTCACTCCAATACCTCCCACCATACACCCCCCCCCCCCCCCCTTTTTTTTTAAGCATGGCGATGGATGGTTTACGATCTCCAGCCCTTTGTCAGGATATCCCTCATTCAAGCCATGGAGGAGGCCTGTAACCTGATTGATTCAGGGTCTGTGCAAGGATGGATTTGCCACTCAAGAAGATTCTTCCCTCACTGTCTTGCAAAAGAAGATGTGGACGAAGTGCAATTGCCAGATGCAGCGAAGATATGATGTTGAGTGTTTTTTTTTTTGTTTTGTTTTGTTTATTTTTTATGCTTTGTTGTTTATGTTCTATATTGCATTTAGAATATGTTCTGATTTTCAGTGTAATATGCAACCTTTGGAAATGCATGGATGTATTGACTGATTTTACAATGTGGAGAGAAATAACATTGGTTTTCATCAAAGTACAGTGCTGGTCTTGTGTGTTGTGTTTGGTCAATCATGTACTGTACTCTAACAATATTTCTGAAAAAAATCAAACCCAGACTAGTATATGATTAGAAAAATGTAGAAATGTTACATGTGTTTAAGATTGAGCACCACAGTGTGTAAGTGGTTCAAATAGAATCAGGTTGTATGTGCCATACAGTGCCAAAATTGGGTTTTGTTAAATTATTGTAAAATTCTGAATGAAGTGCTTCATTTTGCAAAAGATCTGATGTGTTCTGATACTTGTGTGTCTGGATGTGTGAATTGTGTGTTGTGTTTTGACAAAAAGAGCCTTGTTTTTAAAATTGTGCTTAAGCAATCGTAAAAAACTGTAATATGTTCATTGACATAAATACTTACTTTTGAGAGATGAACTATAGATTTTGAGTAAGTTACAGGCTTTTGCAGGTAATCCATTGTGTGATGCTGTTTGCACCAATTGTTTTGAGAAATGCACATTCTTCTTTGCCAGTATTACATTAAGGATAATTCAAGAAATGCACCAAAGTGACGAAGAAAAACTGTAGGTTTTGAACAATGGATGCAAACAATGTATTTCCTTTCTTTCTTACTGTGTAATACTGTATTCAGAACCATGAATGCTTACAGTTAAAAAAAAAAAAAAAGTTTGTTTTCAATCTTGTGTTCATGTTTACCATGAATTTGTCATGGAATTTTTAATCTCTCAATTACTTTCAATCTTGTACAGAAATGTACATAGGAGCTCATGAAAGAAGAGCTTTATGTTTTGAATAACTGTGTGTATATGATATATCCAAAAATACAATATTATGGCGAAAGTGTTTGCAACGTAAGACAAATGTTTGCTTTTGAGATGTGTTTGTGATATTTTGAATACAGTGCTTCATTTTGCAAGAGATGTGAGGCATTTTGCATTTTGTGTGTGCAATTATTGGATTTGTGTGTAATGTTTTGAAAAAGAGAGGCACAGTTCTGAAAATGTGTGTAAGCAGTTGAAAAAAACTGTAAATGTTAGATTTTGTGTGTTACATAGAGAATTGTGTGTTGTGTTTTGCAAAAAGTGTTTTCTGAAATTGAAAACTGAGTCAAATGGCAAGAATTAGTATAAGGTTTTGCATATTTGGTGTGTGCTTCTGCTGTTTGAGTGTCAGGTTTCAGAAATTACACAACACTACACCAAAGTAGCACAACACCTCAGATAATTTGCAAAATGGAACTATACATTGTCAAAACTATACAATGTCTTATAAAAACCTTATTTTGTTGTCTTAACATAAACACAACCATCACATGGTCTGATTCTGTTTGAATCAATTAAACACTCCTGTGCTCAACCTAAAACACTTTTAGCATTTACACAGAAAGTGTAAAAATACATTCACCAACACCACATGACACCAACTGTGCAGACTAATGAAAATATTTATTTCTTTTCATGTACTCAAGTCAGTCAATACGGAACATTTCAACAAAACATTTTCCAGTTTTCATACAGTATTACTGAACGTACCATTGTACTGTAAGCTTACAGTAATACTGTAACAAATTACATATCCAGTTCAGTACCGAATAAAAACAATAAAAAAATAAAAACCTAAACATCTCTTTGCCTAGCTGGATCTGGCCACAGGGCCTCGTCAACATCACAGGCTATATTTTCATTTGCAAGGCAATCGTGGGAAGAATCTTTTGGAGTGACAAATCCACCCTTGTATGGATGCTGCTTCAATTTGATCACATGCTTCCTCCATAGCTTGTATGAGGGCCATCTGGACATAGGGCCGGAGATCATAAACCTTTCACCGGCATGCTGAGAAGAACTCCTCGATGGGGTTTAGGAAGAGGAAGCATGGTGGAAGGTGTTGAACTGTAAATTGTGGGTGTTGATGATACCAGTTTTGGACCAGAGCAGAACGATGGAAAGCTACACTGTCCGAGACGACAATGTATTGCATCTGATCCCTTTGGTTTGCTGCTGTGATAATATTGTGTAATCTGTCTAAAAATGTAAGAATGAGGTCAGTGTTGTGAGGACCCAAGTTGGCATGGCGGTGGAGGACCCCATTCTTGTGTAACGGCAGCACAAAGGGTAATGTTACCCCCACGTTGCCCTGGTACATTGACAATAGCCCTGTGGCCAATGATGTTTCTTCCCCTTCTTCTCACTGTTGTCAGGTTAAATCCAGCCTCATCAATGCATATAAACTTATGCGGGACTCCCTCCGCATCCATTTGCAAAACTCTCTGAAATACAGCAAAATATCACATTGTGTAGATCAATATACTGTAGGTCTGCTATAAAGTAAATTTACATGTACAGTAAAAAGTTTATGTGTGCAGTACACAATACTACAGTCAGTGAACAAAACGTACCACCACATATTCACACCGCAGGACTTTCACCCTGTCTGAATTTCTGTCTGAAATGCACCAAAGCCACTGAGAAAACAGTTAACTTTTTTGAAAAAGTAACTCTGATATTTTTTGTAAATTAAAAAGTAATGCGTTTACTAGTAATTACTTTACTAGTTACTTGAAAAAAGTAATCTGATTACGTAACTCGTGTTACTTGTAATGCGTTACCCCCAACACTGAGTAAAAGTGTAACTGTGAATCATATCTTTTCAATCAAGTGCCTGCATTTCAGTACAGTAACTGTCATCCAAACTGTTGCCATAGTTTACATCAGGTAACACTAACATGACTAAGCATTTTGCCTATCTTGTTTGTGAACAATGACACAAGGACTTTTCATTCTGATGGCACTGATGTGTTCATTGACAAATACTTTTGAGAGATGAACTAAAGATTTTGAGAAAGTTACAGGCTTTTGCAGGAAATCCATTGTGTGGTGTATTGTAATGTACTCTACAGTACATTAAATTAAGGAATAAAACAAGCTACACGTATTACCGGTTTTTGTAGTATTGTTTTGAATTCATCTCATCCGTGTGTAAGACTGTGTTGTGTTGTAGTGAGTGTGTTTTTGAGGGTTTGTGTGTCATGTCTGAGAGCAAAGTTTGGTTTGAGTTTGAGTTGTTTTGAGTGGAGAGCTTCATTTGGACCAGAAAATAGGAAGTTTGGGGGAAAAAAAGAGGCATAGTTTCAAGAAATGTGTTTAAGAAATTGAGAAAAACTGTAATGTAATATCACTCACTTTACTAATGTTTTTCCTCTACATTTGTGCAGTTTTGCGAGGATTTATGTTATTTTTTAAGTTTATAGTAAATGTATTTTTTTGTACAATTTATAGTATTGTAAAAGATGTAGCTTCTTTTCACAAGTTTTTGTTTTTTAAATTTAGATTTAAGTTAAGACATTATAAAATTATCATTGCAACATTAATGATTATCAAAATGTAGCTTCTTTTTTTTTTTTTTTTTTGAAAATTATGACACATTATTACAATCCAACCTGAACATGGTGTTATATGTGTATGTGTGTTTGCATTTGTTCTCCATCTTGGACTTTGTCGACATTGCTGCGTCACGATGCTGATTTTTTATTTCACAAAAAGAGAGAGCAGCTTGTGTCATCTCACTTTTTCATTTATTATGAATGATTATGGGACTTTTTTCACAAAACATACAAGCAGATATCTTTTTCCCTTCTTCTTATTTATTTATTCATTTATTTAGAGCGAGCAAGTGTTGACAGTCATGAAATCTCTTTTTTTGCCAATTTGGGTCTCAAATGGCCTCCAACAGAGCATAAGGGTTGAACACGAAACAAGGATAAATGTAAAGTTTTAAAGTTTATTAAGAACAGTGAACTTCAGTATAGAATCTAGATATTATCATGTACACCTAGACTGTGTGTGCACACAAGTATTCTCTAGGAAAATGTATTATTGATTGGAGAAGATTCAGTTGCTGCCCACCTTTGCTAGAAAACATATTTATTTATTTTTATTCATAAATGTAAATGTAGAAGACAAAAAGACAAATCTTTTTCTGTATTCAAAAGTTTAAGAAAGATACTTTATTTGTAACTACTTTCCACTATTGGAATAAATGAAAATTAAATTTTTTGTTGGAATAATAAAGAGACATTGGTTTTCAGAAACAGAATGGCGAGACCCTTACAAAAAAATCCTGCAGGAATCCTGCAGGAAAAATCCTGCAGGACCTACACACCACATACCTGCACATTCCTACAGGATCCCACAGGATTTTCGTGACCATTTTCCTGTAGGACTCCTGCAGGAATCCTACAGAAACCTACAGGAAACATGCAGGACTTCCTGCAGGAAACCTACAGGAAACATGCAGGACTCCTGCAGGAAACCTACAGGAAATCTAATTTGCATTAGTGTTCAATTCCTATAGGACATCTGCAGAAATCCTAATGAACTATTATGTATATTCATCATGTTGGATTGCTGAAGGGATATTCAGAACCTCCTGTATAACAACACACTTTTTAAAAGCAATGTTGTGTCTCAAATTTAAATATCACCAAAAATAAAAAGACTTCAGAAAATGTTAATTGTGAATTATTTATTAGTCAAAAGAGCTTAAAGATAAAATGAGATAAGTGTGACGAAAATGAACACTCTGAACAGAACGTGGCCCATCATTCTTCAGAAACCAATAACTCTGGACTCTGGAAAAAAGAGAGAAACATTTTTGCCTTAACTTTTAATAAGTTAATAAAATATGCATAAATATAATTACATGCATATGTAACAGTGAATTTGCCCTCACCTCTTATGTGCTTCACCACTCAGTGTTGCAGCGTAACAGTGTCCTTCTTATGATGCCTGAGAAATATGAGTATACACTACATATATAAATACTGAAATATAAGGTACTGTAATTATAAGAACTGTAAATGATTATCTTTCAGATTAGTTGACATGTGAAACAAAATATTTAATGAATAACACTTAAAATATTACAAATATATTAGAAAGTAAAACCTGCTAAGGAGTTTATGTTCATCATTCAATTTTTCCCGTAAAGCAGCCCGAAGAAACTTTCGTGGAGTTTCTGGAAATTTCTTCGAAACAGTGTCTGAAAGAGAAATGTATATAAAGTTCAGTGTCAGATATTTGTTATGAGAGCATATATACTTAAAAACCTTTAACACCTTTATACCTATAATAAGTTCCACTTTTGTGGGGTCCAGAGGGGGCTTGGCTTGTGATTCCTTGTTGGCATTTCCAATTTTTCCAGAAAGGCTGTGGGTAGCTAACATGCTCCTTCCAAAAACAGCCACGGCTAAATCCTTAATCATGGCTGACCATGACGTGCCCCCTCTACCACATGCTTGGAATGTATCCTTTGCCATGTTTAGTTTTTTGTGGATTTCAACCTGTGCAATACACATTAAATAATAAATTGAATTGGCCACATTTTTGTAATCTGCGTTTTACAAAATCCTTATGCTTTCCTAAATCTCACACACAAATAATAGACTTATTATATGGTGTGAAAAAAATAAAATAAAAAATAGTATTCTCACATGGTCCAGTCCAGAAGAGCTAAGATGTGAAGAGTTGGCTGGTTGAAGGGCAGCGCTGCAAGCTGCACTTGTTAGGGAGGTTTGCACAGCATGCTTGTTTGCACTTCTGTTTGGCAGCAACTCCAAATCTGTTAATAATCTCTAAATAAAAAGCAATGTTTAAATGAACTCATTCATTCATATAGCAAAAAAATCTATAACCATGTATATCAATAGCCTACCATTTTGCAGTTTAAAGTTCAGGGCCTTTAGTTGCTGATTCTCTGCTCTCAAGGCCTTTATTTCATTTCTCAGGTCATTTAATGTGTAATTTTCTTTGTTTTTTCTTCTATTTTTTAGCAACAGTGTGTCATTTTGTGTTTTTTCCACCTAAGTTGAGAGACAAAATTAAAGTCACAGAACAACAAAAGACATGCATTGTCACTTAACTCTTATACGGTCTTCGGGTGTTTTTGACCATAAATGGCATTTGCTACAATTTTTAAAAATGTTCTCTTTGTCCAAATGTCATGAGACTTTGTAAAATGGTCAACACTTTCTAGATCTACAAATAATAAAAAAAAAATTGGAATGATATCTTGATTTTATGTTAGTGTGAAAAAAAAAAAAGTAACACTCATGGTCTTTGGGGTCTCTAGAGACAAAATTGAATTTTGTTACAAAATAATAGTTTTTTTTTTAAAAATGCAAATTTCCTGTTTATTAATGTTTTTACTCATTTGTGCAGTTTTCTGAGGATTTATGATATTTTTTATTTATTTATATAAATTAATAAATAAATATGTTTTGGAAAATTTTGGCTTGCAAAATAAATGTGCCACTCACAAATTGCAGAAACTCATAGACTGTATGAGATTTATATAAATTTAAAAAATATCATAAATGCTCCGAAAACTGGAGTAAAAACTGGAGTAAAAACATTAATAAACAGGATTTTTTTTTTTAACTATTATTTTGTTACAAAATTCAATTTTGTCTCTAGAGACCCCAAAGACCATGAATGTATATCTCAAAACGAAGACCGCATTAAACAATGTTGATATAATTTATCAGGAAGTTAGATTTTACTTTTTTAAATCTCTTGATCTGGACTTGATCTGGACTTGATGATGGGGTGTTTTCTGGACTGAATATTATTTTCCTTTTTATTGCTCTCTTTTCAGGCAGCTTGCACTCCTCTTTTTGCCTTCGCTCTGACTCCATCCGATTTAGACGCTTCAGTAGCTTGTCCTTATTTTCTGTACAGGAAAGGAAATTCATTATTTCAAATGAATAGTTCAACCAGAATTTTTTTTTTTTAAATATGCATGCATTCACTCATTCACCAATCTCACCATTCATCTTGAGAATAAGTGCAGGAGAGCTTTCATCTTCATACTTTACATCAACAACATCCCCCTCATGAACTACAGATTGAAGAATGTCTTTTCTCTTTACAATGTCCAGAGAGGCTTCAATTTCTGTCCATTCAATTAATGCCCACATTTTGTCTATAATGGAAAAAAAGGACTACAATTTAAAACAGATAGATAGATAGATAGATAGATAGATAGATAGATAGATATTCAAAGAGATTTAATCATTTCAATAGCAACTCAAAACCGTTTTAACTTCATTGTTGCTATATGTTTCCATGGTAACATATTACACTTAGTTAACTGTGTTAAGAAATCTTGTGGTTTGTCAGCATTTTATCGTTGTGTTCACTACACCATTGTTCTAAGGTGTCTTTTTTACTTTCAAGTATTTTAATTAATGAAAAATTAAGTTTTACTTACCCGATTCACCAGTAGACGGCGCAGCTGCTCCGGAATTCACAGCGTATGACGCGTTTCCTCGAGTGTGTGCGCGAGCAACAAAATAACGGAAATGTAGCGACAAAGTAACCGCGCTTTGAGACCAGCAACACAACTGACTTTTTACTGTAAGTACAACGCTTATTTATTTATCTTTTATTTTAATGAAAATATCTATATTTAAAGGTGTTATAGCCTATTTTTACTGTTACATTACCATTCAAAACAAATAAGCAAGAAAACATGGTTGCTATGGCAACCACACATTAACTGAGGTTGTGCTACAGTAATTATGGTTTTTGTTAAAACCAGATTAACACTATTGAAATTCAGACTCTTATTGGATTCTTCATTTTAAAAGTGACACATTTCATGCCTGGTTTATAAAGTAAGAAAACACATTACTTAGCCTACTGTGCAAACACATTACTTTATATACCAACCTAATGTAAGTTAGCATACACCTTTAAATCAAGATCATAAGAATCATTATAGTAACCCTAAAGTCTTAACTTTGTATTTCTTATCTTTGTTACTTTTCGATCCGATGCAGTGTCTTAATTTTGCACTGTATTTTTACCTTGCAGTCAGTAACTCTATAAAGACAATGGAGTATAAGTTGTACTTGCAAAGCAAGAGTACAATTCCAAGTAGCACTAAAAGAAGATGGAGTGATTGCCATAAAGGTACTGGCTTGTGGACATTGGATTGTATTTTATTTTATTACTGATTTGAGATGGAACTGAGGATTCTTTTCTGTTGCTTTAAGGTTTTAGGAAAAAGCAATATAAAGCATGGTTGCAAGATCCAGTTCGTCAAGTAAGTACAAAGTTTAAATGCAGCTTATGTCTCATACCATTATAAGATGTTACATTACTATTATGATACAGTAGGGCTATTCAAATCTGGTCCTGAAGGGTCACTGCACTGCAGGGTTTAGCTCCAAAACACACCTGAGCAAGCTAATCAAGGTCTTCAGGATCACTAAATCACAGGTAGATAAGTTTGATCAGGGTTGGAGCTAAACTCTGCAGGGCAATAGCTGTCCAGGATCAGATTTGAAGAGCCCTGTAATACAGTATATCATGACTAAAATGATCACCGCATAAATTATTATTTTTTAATTTGAGCAACAAAGTCACATTTGTATGTGTTTCTGATTACAAGGATGACACATCTAACAGTGAAGATGAGAACAGTTCCTCATGCTATAAGACCGAAACAGCACCACATCATACCTCAGTAGGTTGTTGTAATTTCAGCTGTTCTTCTATATACTGTATTGTAATGTGGGCTATCTGTTGACTACTTTTCCATGTTTCTGATTACAAGGATGACACATCTAACAGTGAAGATGAAAACAGTTCCCCATGCTATGAGACTGACACAGAATCATATCATACCACAGTAGGTTGCTATTACAATATTTCAGTTATTCCTACTAATGTGGGCTATCTGTTGACTGGATTATCTATGGCTTTGACTGCAAGGACGACACATCTGACAGTGAAGAAGAGGATTGGAACCAACTCGGCACAACACAAAACTATACCATGGTCAATATTTTATATATATTTATATTTTTTTTTAATTGAGAAATTAGGATGAAATTGCATCTATTTAGCACTGCTTGTACTTAGTTTACAAAATAGCTAGAGTTTTTTTTTCTGTGTAGCAGGAGAATCTGACAGTGAAAATGGACCACAAAACTGGCATATGACAACCCCTGAGGACAACACAGTAAGTAGATTTGCAGTGTCAAAATTTGTATGTGTTAAGTTTTTTTTTTTCTTTGTTTGCTTTCATTTAAATGTGCCAGATTCATTTAATATATTGTCTTTGCTATGTCAGTATAGTGCACTGCACTGGTTTGACTTCAATGGGACAAATACAATGTAAGGTCTATGAACAGCTTCTGTGATGTTGATTACCAGTGAAAATCATTTTGACTCATTCATTCATTTGAAAAAAAAAGAGAGAGATCTGAAGAGCTGTATTTTGTACTAAAATGTATATACTTTTCCATAACAGACTACCAGTCAAAAGTTTTTGGACAGTAAGATTCTCTTCTGCTCACCAAGCCTGCATTTATTTGATCCAAAATATAGAAAAAGCAGTAATGTTGTGAAATATTTTTCTATTTTAAGTGACAATGCAATATATTTTAAGATGTAATTTATTCCTGTGTGCAAATCTAAATTTTCAGCATCATTACTCCAGTCTTCAGTGTTACATGATCCTTCAGAAATCATCCTAATATGCTGATTTGCTGTTCAACTGAATTTATTAATAAACATGTATTATTATTATTATTTCAATATTTAAAACAGTTGAGTACATTTTTATCAGGATTATTTGATGAACTGAAAGATCCAAAATCAGCATTTATCTGAAAAAGAGATTATACATACTTCAAAAGCTTTTTTGGGGGTAAAGACATTTATAATGTTACAAAAGATTTATATTTCATATAAATGCTGTTCTTCTGAACTTTCAATTTATTGAAGAAACCTGAAAAATCTACTCAGCTGTTTTCAACATAATAACAACTACAATAATAATAATAATAATAATAATACTAAATTGAGCAGCAAAACAGAATAATATGATATTATAATATGATTTATGAAGGATCATGTAATGATGCTAAAATTTCAGCTTTGAAATCACAGGAGTACATTGCATCTTAAAATATATTCAAATAGAAAACAGTTTAATTTTAAATAGTAAAAATATTTCAAACTTTTTGTTGTACTTTGAATCAAATAAATGCAGGCTTGGTGAGCAGAAGCGACTTCTTTAAAAAACAAAAACATTGAAATTCCAAAACTTTTGTCTGGTAGTGCACTTTTAGGGCATAGTATATGTAGGCAAATTAGGATGCAGCCTGTGGTGTTAGATTATATTTGAGCTATACTATTGAAGGCTATAGTGTACATGTACAGAATAAGGTATCATGTTTAAATAGAAACAATTTTGTGTTCCTTTCAGATGGATGCTGAAGCATATGACAACACACAGAATTATGATGGAGAGAACCCCAAAACAACACAAGACAAGATCTATCCCACTGCTAAGATTAGTAATGAAGAATCACAACTGGCAATTTTATGCTATGCTCTTAGGCACACCACAACAAAATCCGCTCTTGGTGACTTATTAGACCTAATTAATCTACATTGCCCAGAAGGAACCAACGGAGCACCAAATAGTCTTTACACGTTCTTGAAGGAATTTGATTATAATTCATTTGAAATAGTGTACATCTGCCCCACATGTCATCAATACTTTGGTAATGAAATCCCAGCAAATTGTGATTCATGTGGTTTTGAACCAGGGGATAAGAACTCTCTTATTAAATCTGGTGACGTTTTCATGAAATTGTCCATAAGAAAACAATTGGAAGACAAAATGTCAGATTCTACATTTACAGCAGCACTGAATTACAAGTGGACCAGAGTCAAAAGCAGTCCAGACAGTGTTCAAGACATATTTGATGGTGAAATGTATAAATCAGTAGGTCCCCTGAATGATTCAAATCAATTCAACCTTTCACTTACATGGAATGTTGATGGTGTCCCTATTTTTAAGTCCTCTCCTTTTCACATTTGGCCAATCCAAGTAGTAATTAATGAACTTCCCCCAGATATGAGAAGTAGGCATGTGCTCCTGGCTGGTTTGTGGTTTGGTGCTTCTAAACCTAAAATGAATTCCTTTTTGCAGTCATTTGTTGATGAGTGCGTTCAGTTAGAGCAGGAAGGTCTAACAGTGCAGCACAGAGGACAAAGTACACAGATGTATGTGTTCAATCTTGTCTGTGTATGTGATTCGGTTGCTCGCTGCTCTGTCCAAAACACTAAGCAATTTAATGGTGAATATGGATGCAACTGGTGTTATCAGAAGGGAGAAATAGTTGCTAAAGGAAATGGTTTCACTAGGGTGTATGTGTCGCAAACAAGAGATGCAAGACCACGCACCCACAGCCAGCATTTTGATGATGCTAAAACAGCAGTCGAAACAGGCACATGTGTTAAGGGAGTCAAAGGGCCATCCCCTTTAATGCTTTTAACATTTTTCAATATAATTCTGGGATTTGCTTATGACTACATGCATGGCATTTTGCTGGGTGTCAGTCGGCAATTAACAACTTTATGGTTTGACTCAAAATATCATGGAGAGAGATGGTATTTGGGAAGAGAAATAATCAACATTGACAAGCGACTACTTGAAATCAAGCCACCAGTTAATATTACAAGACCTCCACGCTCTGTGAGGTTGCGCAAATATTGGAAGGCCTCAGAGTACAGGAATTTTCTTTTGTTTTACAGTCTTCCATGCTTGAGTGGCATTTTATCATGTGATTACATAGAGCACCTACTACTCCTTGTCCAAGCAACATACTGTCTATTAAAAGATGACATGTGTTCTCATGACATAGATGTAGCAGAAAACCTGTTAAAAACTTTTGTGAGCCGATTTGAGAGATTGTATGGCAAATGTCATGTTAGTTTTAATGTGCACATTTTACAGCATGCAGCACAGTCAGTACGAAACTGGGGTCCACTATGGTGCCAAAGTGCATTTATTTTTGAAAGCCACAATGGTAACTTACAAAAGCTCTTCCATGGCACCCAGGCAGTTTCAGAACAAATAGCCAATAGCTTTTCTCTTTTCAAAGTATCCCGCGACTTTTATCTACTGTTTACCACAACAGTGTAAAAACAACAAGCAAGGATTTTGTTGACCGTATGTTACGTGGGTACAGACTTGCCACAAACTGTGTGAAAAAGACAAACATGATCTTTCTGGGCTCACCTACAGTAAGAATGCCAACACCTAGGGAGGCATTTCTATTCAGAGAACAGGACATTGATGTCCACCAATGTGCATTTTATTCAAGAGCTATAATGAATGGAACAGGATTCATTCAAAGGCAAGCACAACACTGTCAAGAAGAATTAACCATGCAGTTGTAACAGAACAAGGCACAATGGCACTGGTGAGATCGTTTGTTGATGTGGGTCTTGATAGAGGCTATGCATTTATTGATCCAGTTATTACAGCCAAGTTTAACCTGGTTAAAGATAAACAAACAGGAACTGCTTTCTCTGGGATAGTTAGGGAAAATTATATTTCAACTGATGTTAAATTAATCAAGTGCGATGTAATTAGAACAACTTGTGTTTACTTAAGAGATGTGGGACTTGTACACAATTTACTTTGCATTCAACCCAACAAATGGGAAGCTGACTGATTATTATTCTACTGTACTTTGAACATTCTTAAACATCTGCAGTTAATACATGTACAGTAATAAATAGCTCTGTTTTTATATACACTGATCTCTGTTTTAAATATATGTACAATGATAAATAGCTCTGTTTTATATATGTACTCTGATCTGTTTTATATATTTAGCTATATACACAATGATAAATAGCTGTTTTAAATATATGTACAATGATAAATAGCTCTGTTTATACACTGATCTCTGTTTTATATATTTAGATATATATACAATGATAAATATGTACAATGATAAATAGCTCTGTTTTTAATATATGTACAATGATATTTAGCTCTATTTTATATAAATGTACAGTGATAAATGGGATCCTTATGGCCTTCTTATGAGTACAGTAGCCTATATTGCAGACTGAACCTGGTTGTATTATAACACTTTTTTTTATATAGTTTGTTAGTATGCATTTTGGAATTTGGAAAATGTATTTGGGCCAGTTGAATGCATAAATATTTTCTACAATATGCTCCACTGCTTATATCATTATTTGAAAAATCCTTTGTAATGTAACAACTGCATGAAGTTCCTGATATCTGTCCAAAAAAAAAAAAAAATTAACACTCCAGCAAAACCATAAATTTTACATCCTGCAGGAATCTTATCATTTCTGTAGGATGTTACACAATCCTACAGGATGTCAGTGGACATACCTGAAGGAATCATAGAAGTACATAAGAAATCCAGCAGGAGTGTTACATTCCTGCAGGACATAACACAGTTATACAGGAACAATCCTACAGGACTCCTGCAGGAATGAGCCCTGTCCTGTAGGATTTTTATTCAGTCCTACAGGATCCCTGCACATAAAACCAAAATCCTACAGGACTCCTGCACATAAAACCAAAATCCTACAGGACTCCTGCAGGATTTTTTTGTAAGGGGACTCTCCTATTTCTTGAAATATAGGCCATGTCATTTTACTGTTATTTATTTGTTTACGTGCCTTACTTAATATTAGTTTATTTGCATTCATCAATGCCATTATAGATGTGTATTTTGTTCATTACGTTTAAAAACACATACGCTTAGACTGAAGTCACTTCACACTCAGAACAGTAGGAGGCGGAATACACTTAAAAAGTCGGTATGCGATCCGCCAAAAAAAAAAACACAGAAGAAGAAGACGACGACGATATCTCGCGATATGTGTTGTGTTTATGGAACAGCTATCGCGCGCGCGCGCTGTAGCAGGTTTCTATGTCTGCTTGTTTTACTTATATTATAACGAAAACACAATTATATATTAATAGTTTCATTTCATTTTTTTTCTGCTTTGAAGTGCAGGCTATTCTAGAGAAATATTAGTCTGTCGTTGTCTGTATTTGTCGTGCTCCGAGTTAGGATTAATGTTAGCCTGCTCTCGTTTTTCATGCTAACGTTAGCAGTCGACGGACTGAACATTTTGACGATTTCGTTTTTATCAAACTCTTCGAAATAAATAATTCATCATGGGCTACTTAAAGCTAATAGAGATAGAAAACTTTAAGTCTTACAAAGGCAGACAGATAATCGGGCCTTTCCACAAGTTTACAGCGATTATTGGGCCGAATGGATCAGGTAAGTGTTCGCTTATAATAATAACAACACTTTTAATAAACGATAATCACATTTTTAATCATAATAACGACACAATAACGCATTCATTAATATTCGGTATTTAACATTCGAATAAGAGCCAGGTAAGTGTATGTATAAAATGTTTGTTTGTATGAATGTGTTATGCTGTGTCAAATTCTTAAATTTAATCAACATCATTTTATTGTTGCTTGTAACTGTTTTATGTTTTTTTTTTATCTGCATGCAAGGTGACCTTGAGTGTAAGGCGCCGATAAATACATTTTATTATTATTATAATTATTAACATTAGTGGGGGGAAATGTAACGTTACACGAATTCCATCCTTAAGTAAAAGTTGTCCAATAAAATACCAAAGTAAAGGTGCAATGTATCTGATTTTGAAAATACTTAAGCGTTAAGAAAGTAAAAACTAATAAAGTAAAAGTAAATGAAAGTAATTTCGGTAACACTTTAGTGAACAGTATTCACTATTAACTAGTTGTCTGTTAGCATGCATGCATCACTAGGGTAATTTTGGCTGATTATAGAGTACATATTAATGCCTTATTTTGCTTGACGCAAAATCCCTTAACCCTACCCAATGTCTAAAGATTACTACAACAGCTATCTTACTATCAATGAGCAGGAAATTAGGAGCTTACTGAGGGAAAACTCTTATGTATATAATGAGCCAATACATCTTCCAAACTGTTTTTATCATATCCTGAATTACTACAATATGCTAATAGTAAGTGGTTATATTCAAACTGCTTTAGACCTGTCAGGACGATGCCTGCTTCAGAATAGCCCAGTACTTGCATGACTTGTCATATCCATAAACGGAGAGAAGTTGCTCCGGCTACAGTTTTCTTCCAAGATGCATACAGTTTTGTTTATTAACTGCTAGAGCACTAAAAGTTGCATAGTGTGCCTTTAATTAAGATCAGATGGTATGAAAATGTCATATCACAATTATTGTGACTAAAATCGTCACGGTTATCATCATTATTATGGTATTGTTAATGTCCTGGGAATGTAAAAACAAAACAAATCATATTTCACGAAGTTTAATATCAAACAAACAATAAAAATTTGCAGCACTATAAACAAAAGCAAAAATGTATCTGCTCTGTAATTATGCTTGATCTTTTTTTCTTTTTCAATCGATTACAGTTAATCAAAATGGGAATCAATTCAAATCGAGAAATCTATATTTTTTAACCTAGGTCTATTGTTCCTCACTCTCTGTGTGATATGCATTTGTACCGTGATTAATCTCAGTTTTAACAAATCATATGGATGATCTGTTTTGGCGATGAAAACAAAGTGTCATATAGACAATTGAAGTGCCAGCTTCTGCTAATGCACAGTGCAGGCTTTGTTGTCTGTCTTGTGTCTGTGTTTGTGTATTGTTCTGTAAGTTCACAACCTAAATGCTAAATGGCGATGTTGACTACCGGAACAAAGGTTAGCAGAAGAAGATGTTTATCTCTGTGAAGCAGCTGCATTGTTAAATGGGTCATTGGATGCCCATTTTCCACAGTTTGATATGATTATTTAGTAGGGATGGGATGATACACCTACCTCCCGATTCGATACTATCACGATACTTGTGTGCCGATACGATACACTGTATAAAAAAAAAAAAATAATAATAATAATTTTTCCTAACTCTAAAAAATAAGGCAACCTATCGCAGTCAACTTAAGTTAACTCAACTAGCAACCGACAACTTAAAATGACAACTTGTTTATTTTCAAAGCCTTCTACATAATATGGGTAGTATTTGCCTCTTAAAACTAAAGGCAAACATTTATGCTGATAGACAAATGCATTAAACAAGACGCAATGAGCACACGATTCTCAACCATGGTGAGGATCAACAAATTTTAAATCAGTAAAAATATGAACTCTGATACACATGAGCGCTAACTGACAGTGACAACTGCAGCAGCAGCATAAATTAAGCCAGTAAAAAAATTTTGCAATGAATTTGTATTATCTGTTTGCTTGGTGATCGATTGGTTTGTGGATTTCACACTTTGCGGCTGATGCAGTGAAAGTGCACCTATATATGTTGTTCCCTCTGTTGTACCAAAAACATAGTGAACCATGACTTATATCCTTACACCCCATAATAGTACCAGCCACATCACAATGTTAAAAGCAAAGCTCTTATCTGCCTCAAAATTTTGATCATTTTCCAGCATGATTTGGGTAATTCAGGTCAAGAATTGTGAAGATTTTTTTTTTTTTTTTTCAGTGTTTATTTTTTAATTCTGTGCTGAATTACATCTGTGTGTAATAGTGTTGTATTTTGCATTCTAAGCTTTTTGAGATTTTTTTTTTTTTTTTATGTTTATCTAATGCAGACTTTTTATTCCTAGGCAAATCAAATCTCATGGATGCCATCAGCTTTGTTCTGGCAGAGAAGACCAGTAACTTGCGTGTAAAGACATTGAAGGATTTGATTCATGGAGCTCCAGTGGGTAAACCTGCAGCTAACCGAGCATTTGTAACCATGATGTACCAGCAGGACAATGGACAGGAGCTTTCATTTTCCAGAATCATAATAGGTACTTCACACACTTTGGAAGCATTATGTTTTTAAAGGAAAGAAACGGAAAGCGGCACAGTTTATCTTGATTATCGTGTTTTCATAATCATTGGAAGTCAAAATCAAAACTAAAATGAAAATAATAGCATAGCCCTACGCACAGTTGACATGTCTGTGATTGACTGCAATGTTCAGTTGATTAAAAAAAGTACAAGTAGTGCTGGGCGGTATGACCAAAAATTTATATCACGGTATTTTTCAAAATGATACCGGTTTCACGGTATATGACGGTATTTATTTTTTTCATGCATGACCGGGTGTTAACCACATTTTCTACTGATTGAGGGAGGAAAAAGATTAGATTGACTTAGAATGCCCTATTTTACTGTCATGATGAGAGAACATTGTAGAAACATTCCACACTAAATAGTGACTAAACACGACCCATTAATACATGTTAACCAGGAGTCACTCTCATTTATGATCGCAACATCATCTGATAAAATCGACATGCATCTAACATTACACTAAAGAGTGGCTATGTGGGGGTTTTGGCTATATTACTTTTTTGTCTCATGCAGCACGCTGCCTGCGTCTGAGTAACAAACTAAAAATTAAAAAAAAAAATTGCATAATATTAACAGGCGAACTATGCTCATATTTATAATTCCAAACAGTCAGTTAGTGGCAAGTGCTTGGAAACGCTGTTTTGTACTCATTTACTGATGAGTCTGCTGCGGTACGACTGCTGAATGCGGTGCTTCTCTGCCGCTCGCTGCACAGAACAGACGCAGAGAGAGGCGACACTGCGCCGGGAGTCAGATCTCACTCGCTGGGCAGCACTGGTGACATCTTCCAACTGAACCATAGCTAAGGTTTATCCAAAAAAGTCGCTAGGTTTGTCAGTTTGTATATGGAAAGAAAAAAGCCGCTAAAAGGGTCTGAAAGTTGCTAAATATAGTGGTAAAGTCACGCTTGTGTGTGTGAGAGACGCGGTGCTGATGGTAGCGGGCGGTAGATGAGTTCTTCTGTGTTCTACAGCTTCAGAACTTTCACGCTTAGTAACACATACAGCTGTGTCCTCACCACAATGCAATAGTGAAAAGAGACCCCTTTCTAACAGTGCCGCGTTCCGAACTTTAATTAAATGACACCGGTATTTTAAAAATTCATATCATAAGAAAAATAAACACCGGTATTCGGTATGAACCAGTATACCGCCCAGCACTAGCTACAAGTAGGTAATTTGAGACCACAGGAGTAGATGATTTTCTGATTAATTGTGCAGCCATAGAATGGAGTGTTCAGAATGCTCTCGTCTCTAAAGCCCGGTACACACCAAGCCGACGGTCGGACGTCGGGCAGTTTTTGTTCGTCGGCCGACTGTTTTCTCAGTGTGTTCTGCACCGTCGGCTGAAGTTGGTCCTCGTCGGCTTTTTTTCGGCGTCGGAGCACGTTGGTCAGTCGGGCCATCTGATCATTCTGATTGGCTGTTCAGCTGGCGAACCAGTGTGCGAGAAAGGCACAGAACGGACGTGCTACTTGGCCGTCGGGTGTCGAGCGTCTGCTTTCGTCGCCACTAGATTGTCGGCGTCGACTTGGTGTGTACCGGGCTTAACAATCATTCATTTTCTTGCTTTCTTTTTATGTCTTGTGTAGGTTCCTCATCAGAATACCGCATCAATAATAAAGTGGTGGGTCTGTCTGAATACAGTGAGGAACTGGAGAAACTGGGAATCCTCATCAAGGCCAGAAATTTCCTTGTCTTTCAGGTAATTAGAGCTACTTCTTTGTAATTTTTAAATTTTAAAGGTAAATCGTAATTTATGTGCACCAAACTGAATTGATTATCTGTTTGTTTGGCAAGCAGTTCTGTTTGATGAGGCTATTGGAACAGAAATTATATGATATAAAAAGTGTAATTGTCAGTTTTCCCCATTGCCGGTTAGATAATGGTGTGGGAGGTTGACATCTATAGGACTTGTGATTTGATTGTAACCATAGGCATAAGCTTCAATAATTATTGAATTTAAAAAAATATGGCTTTATGAAGTATGATAAAATATTGTTGCCCAGTTTTTTCATTAATTTCCTAGGCTGTGGTGGCCCATGGCGAGCTTTCCTTTAAATATTAACAAATCAGGCAATTATATAATGAAGAAATGTAAGATTAATAGTTAAGGGGGAGGGGGGTCTAAACAATCACAGAAAACTTGAATCTTGGCATTAGGGCTGGGCGATATATCGAATATTTGCAATAATATGGCAATAATTTTGACGACGATGTAAAATTGGAAAATATCCTGAATATCGAATATTTCAAATTCAAGGATACTTTCCCAAAAGAACGTGCCAAAGGTCCAATATTACGTGCCCTTACGTATTACCACGCAAGAGACGTGAGGTGGGGGAGGGACTATTTTTTATTTTAATTTTTTTACTTATCATAATGGAGTCTAGTGTTAATTTCGTTAATAAAAAATATGACAGAGAGAGTGCATAAGTCTTTGGTATTAATATAATGTGTATATATATATATATATATATATATATATATATATATATATAAGCCTATAATGAATCAGTACACTAGATGAGGTAAAATAAACCATGTATGAGTCCACATTCTATTGATTTGTGCTCGTGGTGGTGGAGCATCCATGAGGCACATTTCCTCAAATTTGCTAAATTAGCTAAGAAATACCTCTGTTCCAGCAACTAGCTCCCCATCTGAGATGGTTTTTAGTGCCAGTGGGAACATGGTTTCATGCCACAGAGCTTCTCTTAAACCAGAGACAGTTGACAGACTTGTGTTCTTGGCTAAAAACTTGTAAAATAAATACTTATCCCAGTTTAATTATTTCCACCAGTTGCACAGTGTAAATGGTGAATTGCATGCACTAAAAAAGATGACAGAATGCACTTTCTGTACTTGTTTTGCACTACTTCAGTTACATAGCCTATATATGTGTTCATTTAATAAAAAGCAGTAAGTGATCACTTGGTCTAGATTTTTTTTAGCTGATTAAATTTGCACTAAACATTTTGTATTTACTTTGTAACAATAGCTGTTCTATCTAAATTGTTTTTTTTTTTTTTTTTAACAGGGGCAAAAGAAAATAATGTTTTTTTGTTTTTTTTTATTATTTAAAAGCAAATGCAAACATATCAAGATATTTATCGAATATCGTAAAAATTGACAATATCGAGATAAATTTTTTTTTAATATATATATATTGCCCAGCCCTACTTGGCATGTGAACTACATACTCAAAACAGACTATGATTAAATAGTATTGGGTGAGAACTCTCTCTCGTTCCTTCAAGTTACAAATATTGTATATGCATTTGCATAGATGGAAAAATAGGCCTAAATGGCCCAATCCCAATTCTATTTTGTACCCCAATATGCAAATATTCCCCTAAGAATTGAGACACCACTACTACTATACCGTCACACGTGGTCATACGTTGTCTAGCTCCTACAATAAACACCTATACTGGTGTGCATTAGAGTTTTTATTTACCGTTCTATTTTTTTTTTTTTTTTAGAGTTTTTATTTACCGCACACACACACACACACACACACAGTCTGGTATATGTGGTTTATGGGGACTCTCCATAGCCATAATGGTTTTTATACTGTACAAACTGTGCTATTGCCCTACTACACCTAAACCTACCCCTTACCGGAAACTGTGCGTTTTTAGATTTTTCAAAAAAACACCATTTAGTATGTTTTTTTTTTTAAGACTATTGGTTTACAGGGACATAGGCAGTGTCCGCATAAACCACCTTCACGTTGTAGTACCCATGTTATTATACAGATTTGTGTCCTCATATACCATATATACCAGTTCGCACACACACACACACACACACACACACATATATCGGAGATTGCGCAGCTCACATCCAAGCGCAACATGTCAACGCTGCCCCACGACTTCTATTAATAACAGTTTAAATACTGAATCGATACATTATATTTTCCAGCAATGAGGATAAAATAGCTGTTTTTGAAGCAACATTAAACTCACTCATTGTAAAAAGAGACACACTTCTCTCTCTCTCTGTGAGCTGCTACAACAAATAATTGTGAACTGCTAATAACGTGTTGCAGATATGGCATTTAAAAAAAAAAAAAAAAAATTAACCCGGTCTCATGAAAATGCGTATCAATAGCACGATTTTCTGTTTCTATTTGGTGTGCAATTTATATGCAGAAATTGACTTTGGCGTGCATATGATACACAATCAATGTAAGAATTGAAGTAGAACAAAAGATGGCGGTACTCAACCCCACTCCCCCACCCAAAAATAAATAAACTATAGTACTAAAAAGTACTTTTTAATTTTCATAATTCGCAATGAATGTATATAGTGCCACAAAGAAATTAATTAATTAATTTGCAATTCAATCACATTTATTTGTATAGCACTTTTCATGATACACTGTTGCATTACATTTAGTAGTTTACAGCAGTTTTAATAAAAGAATTGCACAAGTCAATCTGTGCTACCAAACAGGGAGCCACCAAAAGACCTCTAAACGAGCTACCTTGACCTGACTGATCCAGAATTACTAAACCACTGACTACTGCGTAATCTAAAACACCTTCAGCCACCATCCAGTATAAAACACTCGTGCTTATAAACCAAATAGCTTTCTGATTTTTTTTTTTTTATCTGTATGTGAGTACTATTATCTCTGCCATCTCTGATGAAATCGGCCGCTGTTTTGAACTTACTGTTTGAATACATTCGTTTACTGGATCCTTAGACATTCCAGGAGTTTACCGGTTGATCTGATCGCAAGAAAAACTTGCTTTTCATTTTTATAATGTATTGTTTTCGTTAATTTACTGATTCAAATTAGTAATAATTTTACTACTCTTCCGTCATCAACGGAAAAAACTCACACCCCTAATCCTAACCATTGCGTATCATGTGCACACCAAAGTCAATTTCTGCGTATAAATAGAAACAATAGAAACAGAAACTTGTGGTATTGATGCATACTTTCTTAATTTACTAAATAAAGCAGCATAGATTTTTATTTTAAGACAATCATATGCTCTCAGTGGCCACATAAAATATTGTGGTGGGCTGGAATAGGCCCTCGAGCCTTGAGTTTGTCACATGTGGTCTAAGTGTAGAGAAATACAGTGTTTATGGTGTTTTTACCCCCCCCAGGGTGCGGTCGAGTCAATTGCCATGAAGAACCCCAAAGAGAGAACTGCTCTCTTTGAAGAGATTTCTCGTTCTGGAGAGCTTGCTCAAGAGTATGACAGATGCAAGAAAGAAATGGTAAAGGCTGAGGAGGACACACAGTTTAACTACCATCGCAAGAAAAACATCGCTGCTGAGCGAAAGGAAGCCAAGCAAGAGAAAGAAGAGGTGGGCTCCTAATGTAGTCCTACTAGTAAATTATTCTTTCATTAATGTAGTAATAGATTTATTTGGGTGTTGAAAATCCCGAAGGCACATATGCAATTATAAGTTCATAATCTTAGCTGGGTTCTCCATGTGTTATGCCCAGGCGGAACGCTACCAACGGCTTAAAGACGAGGTGGTGCGTGCTCATGTACAGTTACAGCTCTTTAAACTGTACCACAATGAATCGGAGATTGAGAAACTGAACCGAGAGCTGGCCCACCGCAACAAAGAGATTGATAAGGACAGAAAACGCATGGACCGTGTGGAGGAGGAGCTGAAAGAGAAGAAGAAAGAGCTGGGCAGAATGATGAGAGACCAGCAGATGATTGAAAAAGAGATCAAGTGAGTCTGAAACAGTCAATTAATTGTTTTTTTATGACAAACAACAACAACGACTGTCTTTAGCCAAGGCAGTCCATAGAACCGTTTGCAGGAAAAGTATGAAATTTGGCACACAGATTGAGGAGTCTTAACATTAACCACAGCAAATGTGGAGTCTGTAATTCAAAACAACAGCTTAAAGTTGCACTCACATTTAAGCTAATACCTTTTGAACCATAAGGGCTAGAAACAAAATTCCTTTGATTCCTTGGCTCAAGATGATTTGATTGCACTCTATGATGTCATGAACATTTGGTTATCCACCATACTAAACAAGTTAATTGATACTGATTTCCTTAGTTTCATGATTATCATTATTTTACTGCATTCCTACTTTTTAAATTTACTATTTGATATATTTATTTTACATTGCATATTTGTCTTTGCTGAAGTCTTGAAGTAGTCCCAAAGAGGCACAAAATCAGTTTCACAGACTTTTAAATTAAATGTTCCCGACTCAATCCGAGCAGCTGAGTCCTTAGCAATCTTCAAGAATCGGCTAAAAACGCATCCCTTCCATCTTCATTTGACCCTCTAACTCTTGCACTCTCTATTCTAATTCTATTCTTAAAAAAACAGAACAAACACTAGCTTCTCTAATCTTTTTGTATTCTATCTATTTCTTTTCTTTTTATTTATTATACAGTTAACAAAAGCAAAAAAGGCCTGTAACACTAGCTTGCTCTATTCTTTTTCTATTCTATCTGTTTTATTTTTATTTATTATATAATTTAAAAAAATCCCTTACTACATGTACTACATTAAGCTAATTGAAACTTGTTATAGCACTTGCATATCATTGCTCTTTTGTTGATTTTGATTGCTTCCATTGTCCTCATTTGTAAGTCGCTTTGGATAAAAGCATCTGCTAAATGACTAAATGTAAATGTAGTCCCACATCTTTTGTGTAATCAAAATGTAATCAATGTGAAATTGAGAAACCACCAGCTGGGTCATAGGACATGATTATTGGCAGATTATAGTCATCACCTGACCAAGCAGAGCATGCTTAAATTCTAATATGCCCTGAAAACTATAAATAAAAATTGCTTAAAAGACAAACAATAATGTAGAGCCCTGAGCTCTTGCAGAATTGATCTGGGTAGACTAAGATGATGAAAATTATTCTGTAATTGATCACATCTGATAATATATGATTAGAGCCCAGCTAATAGATAGTAATTAATTTTGTGTGACATGTTGACAGGGAGAAGGATGCAGAGCTTAATCAGAAGAGGCCTCTGTACATTAAAGCCAAGGAGAACACTTCTCACAAGATCAAGAAACTGGAGGCTGCCCGTAAATCACTGCAGAACGCCCAGAAGTGCTACAAAAAACGCAAGGCAGACATGGAGGAGCTAGACCGTGAACAGGGGGCGGTGGAGATGGCCAGACAGGAGTTTGAGGAGCGAATGGAGGAGGAGGCTCAAAGTCAGGGACAAGATCTACAGCTGGAAGAGAACCAGGTACAGCTGACTGAGGGTTCTATACTGTGAAAAATGCAACATATTTATTGCCTGTGCAAGTGAAATTTGTTAGACTGCTGAGGTGCGACAGAGTTGTGCAATAGCTCTTTCACACAGAGATTCCGGAAAATACACGGATAATGTGTTCTGTGATTTGTCGTTTGATTTTGGTTCATTCACACTGCCAGTGATTTTCCGGAATCTGTGTGTGCGTTTACACACATCCCGTAAAGATCCCGTAAAGACACGTGACATTACGATGTGACGGGTAATGTGACGCGTACCATTTCACTAAAGCTGCCAAACGATCTCGGCTTCAGCGCGGATAGTGGGGAGCTCCCTGATCTCTGCTTCATTACAGTTTGCACACATTTTTTTGTCGCGAACGTTGATCTGCCTTCAAAACACCCGGTAAAACACTACGACACACCCTTTACGGCTTTGATCCGGCTTTTGTTCACACAAAGCTCGTTCTGGGACTGAACCCGGCAATGTTACTAGTTCCCCAACCCAGGATCGATCCCGGAATCAATCCCAGGACGTGTTTGCATTCACACAGAAGTCACTCTGGCAATTTTCCGGGAACAACGTGCAGTGTGAAAGGGGCTTAAGTTTGCCAACTGCCTTTGATTATGTGCTACAGTTTTCTGTTGTCTGTTTCTTCACCTCAAGTATTGTTCAGATGTTTCATTTCAAGACTTTTTATGAATAAAATAATTTTATGTGCTTTCGTAAAAGGAAATGTTGTGTGAAAAACAAATTAGGGTTGTAACGGTATGGTGGTTTATCACGATATTGACATGTACGATTATCATATCGTGCACATTTGCTTATTGGCAGTTTTGAAAAAAAAAAATGAAACCAGATCTCACCGGCGCTGCCTCCTATATGCAACTTCTTTCCACTTGACTGCTTAGACTCCACCCATACCTGTACAGCGCGAAAATGTCCGAGACAGAGGCTGCGAATTCTAATCTCTATCCCCCACCTGAAAAAAAAAATTAAAATCTGCAGTATGGGAATACTTTGGGTATCCGAAAAACGATCGCGGGGTTGTTCTTGAAGATGGATATCCAGTTTGCAAGAAATGTGGACGAAGAGTGGCTGCAAAAGGAGGAAATACATCAAACATGTTCTCCCATATTCGCGAACACCATCCCTCTGTGAAGATAAAGGTAAGTTACATTTATAACTTAAGGCCGTATTATTTCTGTGATGCAGAGGGAATCCCGGAATCCAATCATGTAATTGCAGTCAATTACAGTATAATACAGATGCCACATAAAATGCGCGATTTGATAGATTGATGGATGGATGAATAAATCAAAATATAGCTGTGCAGTAAATCAAATCGCGATGTGCATGTCTGTGAATAAACAGCGCAAAAAGACTGCTATATACTGTAATTCTATATTCTGCGTGTCTCTGTATGAATGAGCAGCGCTGTTTCGTCTAATAGTTCTAGTACACACTCGAGTACGCATGATGCTCATGGTTTTTAAAGCGTCTGCTGTCTCACTCACTATGTGAAGACGTGAACACATGAACATATCCAGAGCTGCTCTCTGAGAAAACTTAATGATCAGTAGTAGGCTACTTTAGTAGGCTACAACCTGTCCAAAAAAAAAAAAAGTTTGGTTTAGCCTGAAGAAATGATTGAAATATATTACTATTGTACAATAGAATGTAGCCTATAAAAACAACAACAATAATAAAGTTTATTTAAACATTATTTTAGGAATATATAGTTTTTTTTGTCCATGTTTTAATTTAGTAAACCTCTCTGTAGACAAACAAAAGTTGTTACATTTCATCTGATTTTAAAACTTTGAATTAGTTTGCCCCATCCAAATTATATCCACATTTCAGTTACTGTTTACATCCATGTTGTTAGTCCATTATTGTGGTTATATGTAGTTGCATGCTAATTTTTTACATGCTAATCATAGCCTATTTATAATTCTGTTTATTCTTTAGGGTCAAACTACCTCTGCAAAGATGCTTCCTGATCCAGCTCAACCAACTGTCACACAGTCACTTGCAAAAGTAACCAAGTTAGATCCTACATCCAAACAAGCAAAAGAATTGAATCACGCTGTAGCTTATTTCATTGCTAAAGACATGATGCCCTTTAGAGTAGTGGAAAAACCTGCCTTTCTCCACCTGACGAAGAAGGCAGTCCCAATGTACAAGGTACCATCAAAAACATACCTCTTTGTACATGTGAGGGATTTCATTGGTGGAAAAGTAAGGGCCAGTGTTGAAGAACAGCTGAAGGAAGCTGTGTGGATTTCAGCCACCACAGACCTGTGGACCAGCAGTAGTGGAGGTGGGGAGTCATTCATAAGTTTTACAGTCCACTACCTCTCCTCAGATTGGCAGCTTAAATGCCATTGTTTGGAGTCTCATTTTTTCCTGAAGACCACACCTCAGAAAACATCTCAGAGATGTTTGAAAATATGCTCCAGGGATGGAAGATTTCAAAAGAAAATCTGTGCAGAATTACCACAGACAATGCAACAAATAGGAAGAAGGCATTTGCAGAGTTCCCTTGTGTTTGGCTCACTTGTTTTGGCCACAATTTAAATCTGGCCATTAGCAATGCCTTGAAGATCCAAAGGGTTACATCTGCTGTCAGGGCATGCAGACACTTGATTTAAGGATTTTCTCGGAGTTGGAAAAGGAAGAGAGAATTAAAAAAAAACAGGCAGACCTGGAACTCCCTGAGCATGCCCTCATCCATGACGTGGTAACAAGGTGGGGATCAATTTATGAGATGATCTCCAGGTTCCTGGAGCAACAACAGGCTGTCTGTGCAGTCCTGGCTAGTGACAGGAGTACATGGCATTTCATGCCGAAAGATAATGACATTGCCACTCTTGAGAATGTCAGTCAGCTCCTTCAACCACTCTATGACCTCACTGATGCCCTGGCATCAGAGAAACGGGTCACACTGTCCTCACTCACACCAGTGCTGGAGCACATTGGCGGCGAAATCCTCTCTGAGCAAGCTGAAGACAATCTACTGATCAGACAGATGAAGCAAGTGATGAGAGAAGACTTGCAAGGGAGATACACAGAGCAGGTGGAACGAGTGCTACAAATCTCCAGCTTTGTGGATGCCTGATTTAAGGGAAGCTTCTGTAAAAACCTGGATGACACAGTTGAGGCATGTGTGGAAGAATCTGTAAATCTTGCAACAGCAGTTCCTTTTGATAGAGAACATCCTCAAGCAGAAAGAGGAGAAAATTGGGAAGAAGAGGGAAGCAGCAGTTCTACCACCACCACCACTAAAAAGAAAGGAAAAAAGTCTGTTTGGTTTGCTACAGCGAATCACTTCATCTAGGCAGAACAAGGCAACCTCAGGAAATGAGAATGTCAGTGATAAAGTGCTGTCTGAAATGACGATGTACAAGTCTCTTCCCACCATCAGTGCGGACACTGACCCACTGGCATGGTGGAAAATGTATGCTAACGAAATGCCTCTTCTGGCAAATGTGGCCAGAAAGTATCTTTGTGTCCCTGCTACGAGTGTACCTTCGGAGAGGATGTTTAGTACAAGTGGACACATTCTCTCACCTCAGCGGTCAAGAATGAGCCCTGAAAATCTCAACATACTTACATTTCTTCTTCATAACCTGACCTGAAAAAAAGCAAAGAAATGCATGCTGCTATGATAATCTCAATATTAACAAGCATGGCCCTGCACATTTTGCTCTCCCATATATGCGGTTAAAGAGGAAGGACAGTTTGGTTTATTCTTGTCTAATATAAAGATAAATAACCTTCCTTATTTTGTTCAAATGGGAGATGTGCAACTTTTTTATTTTTATTTTTTTTTCTTTTTTTTTCATTTAAAAAAAAAGTTTGTTACAATAAACCATGTTCAACCAAAAACCATATCTGTTTTCATTCATTTAAGGGTCATTGTAGCTGATGATTATAATAATAAAAATAATAATGATAGTTTAATACCGTATACCATGAAACCGTGATATTTTCTGAGACGATTATCATACCGTGAAACCCTAAAACAAATGTTTGTCACTTGTACCACTTAATTTTAATAGTGGAAAAATAACCTGTTTAATCCTGCCAGTAATTTGCTTATCTTAATGTTTAAGCCACACAAATATAAGTGCACAATCAGTCAAGGCCTCGAACAGATTTTAATAACAGCTTCTTTAAGGGGGTAGTCGTGGCCTAATGGTTAGGGAGTCGGGCTTCTTCTAGGGAGAAGGTTGCAGGTTCGATTCTCGCGCCGGAAGGAATTGAAGGTGGGGATTGTGAATGAACGGCACTCTCTCCACCTTCAATACCATGACTAAGGTGCCCTTGAGCAAGGCACCGAACCCCTAATTGCTCCCCGGGCGCTGTAGCAATAGCTGCCCACTGCTCCGTGTGTGTGTGTGTGTGTGTGTGTGTGTGTGTGTGTGTGTGTGTGTGTGTGTGTGTGCGCATGCATGCATTTGTTCACTACTCACTGCATTTAACCCATCCAAGTGTACACACACAGCAGAGCACTAATTCTGAGTATGGGTCACCATACTTGACAATACTAACTTAACTTAACTTTGTCTTTGCAGTTAAGAATTAGTGCTGTCAAACTATTAATCACATCCAAAATAAAAGTTTTTGTTTATGTAATATATTTGTGTATACTGTGTATATTTATTATGTTTATATAAATACAAACACATGCATGTATATATTTAAGAAAAATTTTACGTTTGTATATTAAATATATTTATATATAATATAAAATATTAATGTGAATATATAAATGTATAAAGGGAAATATTTTCAGAATATATATATATATATACTGTATGTGTGTGTATTTATATGAACATAATAATAATAATAATAATATACACAGTACACATACATATATTATGTAAACAAAACTTTAATTTGGATGCGATTTAGTTGTTTGACAGCACTATTAAGAATACTAGGTTAAATATGACTGTTGTCTTTGTTTGTGTTTAGGTTAAGGCATATCACCGTCTGAAGGAGGAGGCGAGCAAGCGAGCTGCTACACTGGCTCAGGAGCTAGAGAAATTCAACAGAGACCAAAAAGCTGACCAGGATCGTCTGGACCTGGAGGAGAGGAAGAAAATAGAAACCGAGGTGCAAAGAGTTTCTGTGGGCTTAATTGATACAGTGGAAATAAACATACACAGCAGCTTGATTTGTTGTGATTGTGGTTATCGATAGGCCAAGATCAAGCAGAAGATCAGGGAGATCGAGGAGAACCAGAAACGCATTGAGAAACTGGAGGACTACATCACCACCAGCAGGTACAAACATTTCACAAAGCCACATCTGATTTGGCCAACAGCTGTTATTGTGCGTGTCATTTCTCCTTCTGTTTCCAGACAGTCTCTGGATGAGCAGAAGAGGATGGAGGAGGAGCTCACAGAAGAGGTGGAACTGGCCAAACGAAGAATAGATGAGATCAACATGGAGCTGAACCAGGTAAGAGTTCAGAAAGGCAAGCGCTAAAATACTTCATCATATACATTGACAAGTATGTAGTGTAGTGAAATAAATCAACTTTTTGATGATATTCTAATTATATGACCAGCACCTGTGTGTGTGTGTATATGTGTATATATACAGTGGGGCAAAAAAGTATTTAGTCAACCACCAATTGTGCAAGTTCTCCCACTTAAAAAGATGAGAGAGGCCTGTAATTTTCATCATAGGTATACCTCAACTATGAGAGACAAAATGAGAAAAAACAACCCAGAAAATCACATTGTAGGATTTTTAAAGAATTAATTGGTAAATTCCTCGGTAAAATAAGTATTTGGTCACCTACAAACAAGCAAGATTTCTGGCTCTCACAGACCTGTAACTTCTTTAAGAGGCTCCTCTGTCCTCCACTCGTTACCTGTATTAATAGCATCTGTTTGAACTCGTTATCAGTATAAAAGACACCTGTCCACAACCTCAAACAGTCCAACTCCAAACTCCACCATGGCCAAGACCAAAGAAACAAAATTGTAGACCTGCACCAGGCTGGGAAGACTGAATCTGCAATAGATAAGCAGCTTGGTGTGAAGAAATCAACTGTTGGAGCAATTATTAGAAAATGGAAGACATACAAGACCACTGATAATCTCCCTCGATCTGGGGCTCCACGCAAGATCTCACCCCGTGGGGTCAAAATGATCACAAGAACCACACGGGGGACCTAGTGAATGACCTGCAGAGAGCTGGGACCAAAGTAACAAAGGCTACCATCAGTAACACACTGCGCCGCCAGGGACTCAAATCCTGCAGTGCCAGACGTGTCCCCCTGCTTAAGCCAGTACATGTCCGGCCCGTCTGAAGTTTGCTAGAGAGCATTTGGATGATCCAGAAGAGGATTGGGAGAATGTCATATGGTCAGATGAAACCAAAATGGAACTTTTTGGTTAAAAACTCAACTTGTCGTGTTTGGAGGAGAAAGAATGCTGAGTTGCATCCAAAGAACACCATACCTACTGTGAAGCATGGGGGTGGAAACATCATGCTTTGGGGCTGTTTTTCTGCAAAGGGACCAGGACGACTGATCCGTGTAAACGAAAGAATGAATGGGGCCATGTATCGTGAGATTTTGAGTGAAAACCTCCTTCCATCAGCAAGGGCATTGAAGATGAAACGTGGCTGGGTCTTTCAGCATGACAATGATCCCAAACACACCGCCTGGCAACGAAGGAGTGGCTTCGTAGAAGCATTTCAAGGTCCTGGAGTGGCCTAGCCAGTCTCCAGATCTCAACCCCATCGAAAATCTTTGGAGGGAGTTGAAAGTCCGTGTTGCCCAGCGACAGCCCCAAAACATTACTGCTCTAGAGGAGATCTGCATGGAGGAATGGGCCAAAATACCAGCAACAGTGTGTGAAAACCTTGTGAAGACTTACAGAAAACGTTTGACCTCTGTCATTGCCAACAAAGGGTATATAACAAAGTATTGAGATGAAATTTTGTTATTGACCAAATACTTATTTTCCACCATAATTTGCAAATAAATTCTTTAAAAATCCTACAAAAATCCTGTCTCTCATAGTTGAGGTATACCTATGATGAAAATTACAGGCCGCTCTCATCTTTTTAAGTGGGAGAACTTGCACAATTGGTGGCTGACTATATATATATATATATATATATATATATATATATATATATATATATATATATATATACACACACACACAGTGGGTAATGGAAAGTATTCAGACCCCTTAATTTTTTCACTCTGTTATATTGCAGCCATTTGCTATAATCATTTAAGTTCATTTTTTTTCCTCATTAATGTACACACAGCATCCCATATTGACAGAAAAACACAATTGTTGACATTTTTGCAGATTTATTAAAAAGAAAACTGAAATATCACATGGTCCTAAGTATTCAGACCCTTTGCTCAGTATTTAGTAGAAGCACCCTTTGATCTAATACAGCCATGAGTCTTTTGGGAAAGATGCAACAAGTTTTTCACACCTGGATTTGGGGATCCTCTGCCATTCCTCCTTGCAGATCCTCTCCAGTTCTGTCAGATTGGATGGTAAACGTTGGTGGACAGCCATTTTAGGTCTCTCCAGAGATGCTCAATTGGGTTTAAGTCAGGGCTCTGGCTGGGCCATTCAAGAACAGTCACGGAGTTGTTGTGAAGCCACTCCTTCGTTATTTTAGCTGTGTGCTTGGGGTCATTGTCTTGTTGGAAGGTAAACCTTCGCCCAGTCTGAGGTCCTGAGCACTCTGGAGAAGGTTTTCGTCCAGGATATCCCTGTACTTGGCCGCATTCATCTTTCCCTCGATTGCAACCAGTCGTCCTGTCCCTGCAGCTGAAAAACACCCCACAGCATGATGCTGCCACCACCATGCTTCACTGTTGGGACTGTATTGACAGGTGATGAGCAGTGCCTGGTTTCTCCACACATACTGCTTAGAATTAAGGCCAAAGTTCTATCTTGGTCTCATCAGACCAGAGAATCTTATTTCTCACCATCTTGGAGTCCTCCATGCGGGCTTTCATGTGTCTTGCACTGAGGAGAGGCTTCCGTCAGGCCACTCTGCCATAAAGCTGGTTGAGGGCTGCAGTGATGGTTGACTTTCTACAACTTTCTCCCATCTCCTGATATTTCAGTTTTTCTTTTTTAATAAATCTGCAAAAATGTCAACAATTCTGTGTTTTTCTGTCAGTATGGGGTGCTGTGTGTACATTGAGGAAAAAAAATGAACTTAAATGATTTTAGCAATGGCTGCAATATAACAAAGAGTGAAAAATTTAAGGGGGTCTGAATACTTTCCGTACCCACTGTATATATTGCACTTCATGGTTAATTCAAATGAAGAGTTTTTGTGGGGGTGGCTTTATATGAATGTATCTCGGAAAAGGAACTGATTGTCTTCTCCAACCTGACATGGCTGTGGTTGGAATTGAACTGCGTTTCATCTGGTCAGAGGAGAACTGGCCCCCCCGACTGAGCCTGGTTTCTCCCAAGGTTTTTTTTCTCCATTCTGTCTCAGAGGGAGTTTTGGTTCCTTTCCGCTGTCGCCTCTGGCTTGTTCAGTTGGGGACACTTAATTAATTTATAGTGATTATCGTCGATTTGATTGCACAGATACTATTCATCTCTGAATTCAATAATGAAATGCCTTTAACAGAAAATTGTGTGTTTAGTCTTATTATACATTACTTACACTCTATCCTCCAATTTGATACTGTTAAGTGCTTTGACACAATCTGTTTTGTTAAAAGTGCTATATAAATAAAGGTGACTTGACTTGACTTCTGAAAAGTTTTGAAAGCATTTTCTCTTCATCATACTCTTTTGTATAATTCTGAATAAAGTAGTTAGTTTTTTTAGTGCTGATTCATGTACAGGGATAAAGCGGAGTAACTTCCGTATTACTTTTGCTGTATTTCTCCTTTTGTCAGTGAATGAATTTCCTTTTTATTTTTTTTTTTTAGAAATCTGATTAATCTCTTAACCTAATTGATAATGTCTGGAGTATCCACAACCATGCCAAGAATGACACTTTTGATGATTTGCATTAATCACTCTATAACTGATGGAAACTGTAATGGGTGCAGAAAAGCTTTTAGAGGAAAGAATGAAAGGTTATTCAATGGAAAAAAAGCCATCATTTGCTCAACTCTATGATATATTTCATGCAGGTGATGGAGCAGCTGGGTGATGCTCGTATCGACAGACAGGAGAACAGCAGACAGCAGCGTAAGGCTGAGATTCTGGAGAGTATCAAGAGGCTGTATCCTGGATCAGTGGTGAGAAGCGACTTATTACTGTTCACAGTGTCAGTGCATATATGTGACCCTGGACCACAAAACCAGTCTTAAGTCGTTGGGGTATATTTGTAGCAATAGCCAAAAATACATTGTATGGCTCAAAATGATTGATTTTTTTTTCTTTTATGCCAAAAATCATTAGGATATTAAGAAAAGATCATGTTCCATGAAGATATTTTGTAAATTTTCTACTGTAAATATATCAAAACTTAATTTTTGATTAGTAATTTGCATTGCTAAGAACTTCATTTGGACAACTTTAAAGGCGATTTTCTCAATATTTAGATTTTTTTTTTTGCACCCTCAGATTCCAGATTTTCAAATAATTGTATCTCGGCCAAATATTGTCCATACATCAATGGAAAGCTTATTTATTCAGCTTTCAGATGATTTATAAATCTCAATTTAGGAAAATTGACCCTTATGACTGTTTGTGTGGTCCAGGATCACATATGTGTTTTATATAGCTGTATGCTCACATATGGTCATCTCATTTTCCAGTACGGGAGACTGATTGACCTGTGCCAGCCCACACAGAAGAAATTTCAGATTGCTGTTACTAAAGTTCTTGGTAAAAACATGGATGCCATCATTGTGGACTCTGAGAAGACAGGTCGTGATTGTATCCAGTACATTAAAGAGCAGCGTGGGGAACCCGAGACCTTCCTGCCCCTGGACTACCTGGAGGTGGTGTCACTGGATTTTTATTTCACTGAATGTGTTGTGCTTGAGCAAGTTGGCTCATGTATTATAATGTCCTCAACAGGTCAAGCCCACAGATGAGAAACTGCGTGAGCTGCGTGGTGCTAAATTGGTGATTGATGTAATTCGATACGAGCCGCCACATATTAAGAAAGCCCTGCAATACGCCTGTGGAAATGCCCTGGTCTGTGAAAACGTGGAGGATGCTCGCAGGATTGCCTTTGGAGGACCATACAGACACAAGGTTCAAAGGAAAAAAAATCACATCACGTCAAAAATACAGCTATTGGATAGGTTTTGAGTGCATTAGATTGTTGGTGACTGGACTACAAGGAGTCCATAGATGTGCCGTCCAAAACCTGTAACACCACAGCGACTACTCCAAACACCGTAGAAACCCAAAACATTATTATGATGAATTTTTCTTAAACATTACTCACTTGTGGTGGGAAATGTCAAAAATGTTTTGATTGGTTTGTATTTGGTAGTTTATTGGTTCTGGATCATGTGTTGTTGTTTTTTAGACTGTGGCTCTAGATGGGACGTTATTCCAGAAGTCTGGAGTGATCTCCGGAGGTGCCAGTGATCTGAAGGCCAAAGCGCGGCGCTGGGATGAGAAAGCTGTTGATAAACTGAAAGACAGAAAGGAAAAGCTCACAGATGAGCTCAAAGTAAGTAATTCTGAATCAGAAGGATGTTTAATGTGACGTGGGCAAAGAGATTTGCCGTTGACTGATTGGATTGAGTGTTTGTGTGTGAATATCAGGAGCAAATGAAGGCAAAGAGAAAGGAGGCAGAGCTGCGTCAGGTGCAGTCTCAAGCTCATGGTTTGCAGATGAGACTCAAATACTCTCAGAGTGATCTGGAGCAAACCAAGACCAGACACCTGTCCCTTAACATGCAGGTACCCACCACTTATTCAGCTTGTGTTGTTCCAAACTGCTGCCAGAAAAATGCTGCTTATTGCTTTTATAAAAAGTGGAAGAAATAAGACAGATGTTCAATAATAATAAAAGAAAAACATTATTTTGTGATGTAATAGTTTATTCACCTAATTACAAACTATTTACGGTTGTGAAGCTGCATTGCCACTTAACACATTAATATTAAGTTTAACTGGTGGTTGGCCACAGGTGTGTATTTAATGGCATAGCAGACTTTGACTGTGGCCCATCCAGTTGAAAACTGGAGTCAGAACTATTCTGCTTTTCTGTTTGTTTTCTTTTCTCATCAGAAGTGACGTACTACAGTAGAGATATTTGTCACATTTTGTTATTGGGATTTCAGGAAAAGTCAAAGCTGGAGAGTGAACTTGCGAACTTTGCTCCACGCATTAATGACATTAAGAGAATCATCCAGTCACGAGAGAGAGATATGAAAGACCTGAAAGATCGCATGAACCTGGTAGGACACAGCACGGTTATCTAAAAACAACTTTCCCATGGTTAATTTATCACCTGTCTTCAGTCTTGTTGGTGTTTGTCTTTTATTCCAGGTGGAGGATGAGGTGTTTGTAGAGTTCTGTAAAGAGATTGGAGTTCGTAACATTCGTGAATTTGAAGAAGAAAAAGTCAAGAGACAGAATGAGATTGCAAAGAAACGGTGAGATCATTGAAAAAATCATTGGTCTTTGAAAAGGGTTTTTTTTTTTTGTGTGCATTCCAAAAATATACACATTTTTGTACATTTTGCACCCAAATTCCCATCACTATAATGCAGCTGAATGTTTTTTTATTTTTTTTAAAAATCATATTTTTTTTAAATTATTTTTTTTTTTTATATCTACTTCAATTAGAATTTGTGGGCAATTGTAGTTCTCCCTCAGATGCAAATAGTTGATGTATCTTCTGATTAATCCTTTCCTCAAACTCTGGTAGCCTGGAATTTGAGACTCAGAAGACACGTCTGGCTATCCAGCTGGACTATGAGAAGAACCAGCTGAAGGAAGACCAGGAGAAGGTGATCATGTGGGAACAAACGGTCAAGAAAGATGAGAATGAGATAGAGAGACTCAAGAAGGTGGAGAGCATTCAGATACTCGCATAATGATACTCCTTTAAGCCTGGAAATTATGTTTGATCTCATTGAATCTAATTAATTTAATATTTCCCAACAGGAAGAGCAAAGGAACATGAAGATCATTGATGAAACCATGGCACAGCTACAGGATCTGAAAAACCAGCACCTGGCCAAGAAATCTGAGGTTAATGATAAAAATCATGAAATGGAGGAGATCCGCAAGAAACTGGGGGGTGCCAACAAGTGAGCCCTTTCACTGTTTTATTCTAGAAATGCATAGATGATCCATGACGCTTGTTTTATTAGATTGTGCTGGTTTTAACTCATTGAGAACTTTTTTTTTATTCAGTTAACACTTTTGAAGGGATTTTTAACAGAGTTAAGCCAAATACAGTTTTGGAGTTTCTAGCAAAAATAAATGATAAAAACATGATATAATTCAGCCATAATATTTCTCACTATGAAAATAGCTACAGAAGCTGGAATGGCATTAAACACAAACAAACAAACATGCAAAGATGTTTTCAAGAAAATAGGTAAGATGATGTAAGGAAAAACGTTTGTGTTTGTCTAGGGAGTTGACGCAGCTGCAGAAGGAGGTGACGGCCATTGAGACCAAGCTGGAGCAAAAACGCAGTGACAGACACAATCTTCTACAGGCTTGTAAGATGCAGGACATCAGACTTCCCCTCCGATCAGGAACTATGGATGACATCAGCCAGGAAGAGGTGTGTGCCAGGCTAATCCATGACAAAATAAACTCTCAAAATTATGAACTACCAATCAGAAGTTTGGAAACTTAATCAATCAATTTGTGTTTTTATGATCTTTAAAAGAATTTTGGGTAGCACTTCATTTTACAGTCCTGTTCCTCATGTACATACTATGTACTTATTATAGTAATTAGAAGGGCTGGGTATCAAGTTCGATACTATTTAGGCACCGACTGAATTGCCTCAATACCATAGAGTATCAAAAAACGTCTTGTCGCTCGGTACCAAAAGATACCTACGGGGTTAATCTCATCAACGTCAGTGAGGCAATTAAGCTACTATTAAAATTATTAAACGTTTATTTTTTTAAGTAATGATCTCACAATATTTCTTCCATGTTTCAGTTTTAATAGTAAACCCCCTTTGTTTGCCAAAATAAATAAATAAAATTTGATTTTCAATAATTTAAAGATAAATGAAATTAATGTTTTATGCCTTCATTTGAAAACCAGAACACAGAATTTCTGAGGAAAAATTAAACATTTCATACGGCTATTTTAAGAATAAATTTGAATAAACTAAGTTTTTATGCATTAAAATTAGACATACTACACCAGAATTTAATAACAATAAAACATATGGTGAAAGAAAATAAAACACCCACTTATGAAAGTGGATGCAGATTTTCAATTTCTTGAAGTCTTTAACAGCCTGGAATAAATTAATAGAAATGATGATCCTGTCTGAGCTATGCATTTTAAAACGAACATGCACTAGTGTAAATGTAGCCTAACTGAAAACTATTTGAACTTTATTAAAATTTGCACTGATTTATTGTGTATATATTTTGTTCCTTTTGCAGTGGCTCAGGAGATGAGGCTTTGAGTCTGTATAAATGTCAACAAGCTGAAAAAATAAAACCAAAGTTTTTTTTTTTAGATAATGTAATCTTGTTAAAACTGATTTCATAAAATTGGTATCGAAAAAAGTATCGTTCAGGAACTGGTATCGAACTTAAGGTATCGTATCGATATCGAAAATTTTTAAACGATACCCAGCCCTAGTAATTACAATAACTAGGTACTAACCCTAAACCTAACCCTAACCTAACCATGTAGTTACCTTATAATATCAGTACTTTCTTAGTTAAGTACACTGTAATTACACGTATTACAAAAAATAAAGTGCAACCGAATTTTAATCTAGAAGTGTATGCTTGAAATTAGTTGTGCTAGATACTCTGTGTGATTTATCTAAAATGTGAACTTTAAAAAATACCTTTAATTCATGCCTTATGTTGAGTAGATAAAGAAGAACATAATTCAATAAATGTCCAGAGTTAACTGGAACTTCATTACTGTTTAAAAATGTAACCCAGACAAAACAAATCTCAAATATAAAAGATTCATGTCCCCCCTACATAATTCTCATTCTTGTAATGTTCCACATTTGACAGTTTTCATGACATAAAACTATTTTAAAATAAAGCTTCATTCTACAAAGTGTGAAATAAACTAGTAAAAAGCTTTAATACTCCTACTTGTTCTTTAACAGGATTATTACATAAGCCCACCTAACATCTTGCTTGCGTTTGTGCTGTAGGGCAGTTCTCAGGCTGAGGAGAGCCTCAGCAGCAGTCAGAAGACATCTAGCACTGTCCTAGCCAAGGAAGCTCTTATCGAGATTGACTACAGCAGCTTGTCAGAGGACCTAAAAGTACACCAATGCTTGCCTCTTTACACTATCATTACACTACTGTGTTTACACTATCATGAGTGTTATGGCGAGTTGAGATTGTGATGTGACTGATGCTTTGCAGGACTCACTCTCAGAGGAGGAGATCAAGGCGGAGATGAACACATTACAACAGAGACTCAATGAGCAGCAGAGCATCCTGCAGAGGATCAGTGCTCCCAACATGAAAGCCATGGAGAAACTAGAGAGTGTTAGAGACAAATTCCAGGAGACCAGTGACGGTCAGTCATTCCAAGTTTATGCTGTAAAATTAATCCAAATAAATGTAAAATTGCAATTACGGTGATAAAGCACAAAACACTGCAATTTAAACACATCTGTTTGGCAGTTCTAAGAATGCAAAAAACAAACTTGTGTTCTTGTGAATGCCGGTCTCGCCGACCTTGAAAAAACAAACATATAAACACTGGAGAATGTAGAATGCATCTGTTGGGAGTTTTGAGATTTCTTGTGAGATCTCTTGTTGCAAAAATTACCATCCCATCACTGTTTTGAAATTAAATTTTGTTGAATGAGTAACACTGGCAGTACATGAGCTGCACGTTTACAGAGCAGAAGCAGGAGAGTGGTAGCATATCTACTGTTAGCCTGTCACATGCTTTTGCTCACAATCACCAGCCTACGATGCGATAATGTCTCCCCTCCCACAACATAAATTCTTATGAAAAGATTTCTGTTAAATCTTTTAGATTTAAAATCTTCTCTTCAGTATGTGTGGACTTGATGCACTTAAAGAATTAGTTCACAAAATGTCCTTTACTTACACTCATGTCATTCCAAAGACTTTCGTTAATCTTCATAACACAAATTAAGATATTTTCAATTAAACCTGATTTATAATGGGTGAGTAAATGATGGCACAGTTTTCATTTTTGGGGATCTTTAAAAAGTTTAACCTTGATGAGTTGGTCTCTGTCTCACTCAGCTTGTCTGTGTTTTGCAGCATTCCTAACATGCATTTACTGTCTCTTTTGTATGTTTGAACATCATAGAGTTTGAAGCTGCCAGGAAAAGGGCAAAGAAAGCCAAGCAGGCATTTGAACAGATAAAGAAGGAGAGATTTGACCGTTTCAACGCGTGCTTTGAGTCTGTGGCCACCAACATTGATGAGATATATAAAGCTCTGTCCCGCAACAGCAGTGCCCAGGTACTTAAACAATGACACATCAACAAACAATCAACTTTAAAAAGGCAGCTAAGGACACACTTCTTCCACAAGCACTTAACCTCTACACAGCCTTAAACCAATGCCTTTGCGCACACAAAAAATATTCTCCTCTTTGAATTTCACCTTTGTTTACTATATAATTCTTATTATATAGTCTACTAAATTATGGATAGCCACAAACAAATTTCTCAATTTTAATGGCAGTACCTTACCTGTTAGAACAGGCAGTTTGACATTGAGGTGATACATTTTGGAGTTATATTTTTACCTGTAAATTATTTTACAATCACATCAATCTCCGGATTGATGTGATTGTAAAGATGTTCTGCGACTGAATAAATGCACTTCTTGTCAAGAAAAAACAGACAGAAAAAGCAGTTATGAGTGGGGTGGCCAACCCTAGGCTCTGCCCCTGCGTTAAATAATTTTAACGCGTTAAACTGAAAAAATTCATCGCCTGCGTTAACGCGCTAATTTTGACAGCACTAATATATACAGTCATGGCCAAAAATATTGGCACCCTTGGTAAATATGATCAAAGGAGGCTGTGAAAATTAATCTGCATTAATCCTTTTGATCTTTTTATTTTTAAAAATCACAAAAATCTAACCTTTCATTGGATAATAAGAATTTAAAAGGGGGTGAAATATTATGAAATTTTTCTCAAATACAAGTTGGACACAATTATTGGCACCCCTAGAAATTCTTATGAGTAAAATATCTCTGAAGTATATTCCCATTCATATTCACAATTTTGAGCACTCCACAGTGATTATAAAAAAATCATACTTTGTGATTTCTGGATATTTTTTTTTTTTAGATTATGTCTCTCACAGTGGACATGCACCTACGATGACAATTTCAGACCCCTCCATGATTTCTAAGTGGGAGAACTTGCAAAATAGCAGGGTGTTCAAATACTTATTTTCCTCACTGTATATATGTATATACATATGTGTGTATATGTATGAATATACATATATTGTATATATATTGAATTTTTTTTTTCCTCAGCAAATCATGTTTACTAAGGTTATGCTTACACAGTGCAAAAGCACACAATGCAAAGATCAATCTAATTGCTAATTGAAGTCATTTTCAGGTATTTTCTTTATCAAGTCAGTCATTGCAAACATCTAATCATCTCATAGACACTAAGACAAGTAATTTTTTTCCACTGGTGTTCATGTATGTGTGTTTTTCGCCAGGCATTTCTGGGACCTGAGAACCCAGAGGAGCCATATCTGGATGGTATCAACTATAACTGTGTAGCCCCAGGCAAACGTTTCAGGCCCATGGACAACCTGTCTGGAGGAGAAAAGACTGTGGCGGCTCTAGCCTTACTGTTTGCCATTCACAGGTATGTACAGCTAGGGCTGCACGATAAATCGAAATGAAATCAAAATCGCGGTTAGAATGAATCTGCGATTGTCATGCGTATCTCTCAGTGAAGCACGGTTCTGAGATCAGTAGTAAATCTCCATCCGAAGGGTAGAGGGCGCTCTCGCTCGGAAACTCCAAATATTCCCCGCAGAAGAAACCCAGGAAATGCCTAAAGCGGTTGCTGAATAAACAGATGATTTAACTGCTTTCATTGATTCAACGTGATTAATAAACACAAGACTACGACAATATATCTGTAATACAATGCTAATCGACATTGCTTAGAATACTATGAAATATGTTGCGTGTCTTATTCTGTGTAAGAAGCCACATCATCTCGCAGAAGGATTTATTTCAAACATTCTGCTGACGTAATGAAGTCAGTTTGGTGTAAAAACATGTTATTAAATGTGGTATTTTCACATGCTTTCAAATTGAGCTGCATTTACTACACAGAGCCATAGTTTACTGTGAAGCTACGCAAACAGCTGTCATTTTCGCAAACGATTTCTTCGATTACATAATCGTATGATTATATCGTGTGTGTTTTTGTTGGGGGTTTTTTGTGTAGCTTGTCAGAGAACGGCTCTGTGTAGTAAATGCTGCTCAATTTGAAAGCAGGTGATGGAGATTTACTACTAATCACAGAACCGGCTTTACTGACAAGATGCGCGTAACAATCGCATTTGATTAATCGTGCAGCCCTATGTACAGCACATATTTACCCTCATGTCAAATCACATCCTTCACCAGACAGTCCCTGACACAATGTCTTTACCTTTACAGCTATAAGCCTGCTCCCTTCTTTGTGCTGGATGAGATTGACGCAGCCCTGGACAATACCAACATTGGCAAGGTTTGTTTCACACCAGGGTTTATACCAGAAACTGCTTAAAGTCACACACACAGTCATTGAGGTGCATATTTGTCATATGTTGCAACTGCAATATGATGAACATTTGAGATATTGTATAGCTGCTGCTTGGATATCAAGACAGCAAAAATGGCACGTCAAAATCCTTAAAATTTCTAAATCTTAAAGTTGTAAAGGAATAGTTGACCTAATAATGAAATTGTAAATCATACTCATCTTTGTCATTCACAGATTCGCAGCATTTTGTTTCTTCTGTAGAATTTGTTCAGGTCTTAAGAATTGTATTTGATGTTAAAAATTGTGCAGCAGTCCTTTAAAAGAACAAACTGATCTCTTTCAGTGACCAAGTGTGACTTGTGTGTTGTGTAGGTTGCAAACTACATCAAGGATCAGTCAGTGCAGAACTTCCAGGCTATTGTGATCTCCCTCAAAGAGGAGTTTTACACTAAAGCAGACTCCCTGATCGGAGTCTATCCAGAGGTAAGATTCTCACTTACATCATGTGTTCGTTACTGTGCTATATTTACAGTATTAGTAAATGAGGCAAGGGTGTAGAGTTACATTCAAGCTATTTTAAGGCATGAGAAAATTATTTTTACTTTAAGACAAAAAACGGCTGTGTTTGATATACTGACGTAGTTTTCTGCATACTGGTCGATAAATATGAAACAAGTCAGTTCCGGCCCGCAACAACCTTTTTCACAGTGGAAATGCACGGAACGGTTTGAGAAAAGACACAAACTGGGAATCCGCACTTAGACCGCTGTTCTCTGTGCTCGCTCTTCGTGTGCGCTGCACGCAAAGTTCTTTCCGTTCCTGCACTTAAATCATTTTAAATCACATTAAAATGCGAATGTAGGAATAGTTAAACAGAATTGAAATGCACACATCTTAGGGCTTTTTTTCAGAAAAGTTCAACTTGAAAAGACACTCTGAGCTGCAGAAAAAGACACCAGCGGTGTCAGGACTTTTTTGAAAACACGGTTTGCTCCATAGGATTATAATGTAAAACAGACGTTGGCAGCTTAAAAAAAGACACTAAGTGTGAACACAGCCTTATCAAATGCCCGGTTCTTGGAACCAGTTCTAAAATGGAACCAGTTTTCAGTATATAACCCTAACTATCACCACTTCAAAACTGCTTAATGTGAACTAAAAGCTCTTAAGACGTTATAAACATGAACAGTATGGAATTCTGTAAAGCTCTTTATGAAAGAGTATGCATTGTTAAAGTGCTGTATGAATAAAAGTGACTTGACTTACTATGCATATCACTCATCGTCTACCCTTCCTCGACAGCAAGGAGACTGCGTCATCAGTAAAGTCCTGACCTTTGACCTGTCCCAGTATCCTGATGCCAACCCCAATCCCAACGAATGAGACATTACTCACATACCCAGAAACATTTGTCTGTTTTGTTTTGTAGTTTTCAAAGATCAGCTTGGCTTTTTATGTTCTGTATTTACACATCACAGTCTCTTGCTAGATTTGAATATAGTTCATTATGATTTGTGCTTTTTTTTTTTTTTTTTTTTGCTTAGGTCAAAATGTGTTTTTTTTGTTTAGTGCTTTTTGGCAATCATGTAATTTTGATGAATCCATTGAAACTAGATTAGTCTGACTTTTCTAACATTTTTAACTCTGCATAATTGGCTTCGAAGCTTTATAATGTAAAACTTCACAATAGAGGTTATGTAATGACTAAGACCTGCAGTTTAACTGATTGGTTTTTGTTGATTGGTAAAAGTTTTATCACCACTTTTGTATTGGCTGTATTTGTCCTTTTTAGTGTGTCAAGTTTTAAGTAATTTTCTCTTGGAAAATAAACTTTGCTTCCCAGTAATATTTGATTACACATGAATGTCTTGTTTGAATACATCTTAACTTGTTTTGTGGTTGTAATAGCTTTCTGTAATTTTCAAATTTTACTTTGGTTGGAATGGATCCATGCAGCAACTTACTGAGCATATGTAGAAGGTCACACATAAACGCATGCTATATATATATATATATATACACATACACACACATATACACATACATACACACAGCACGTGTGTGGAAAAACATATATTTAAACTATACCCAAGTTTGTGCATAATTCTGTTGAATCCAATATATCAAAAGCTTCATCTGAAGTGGTGTTTTAAGTTTACTTTTAAAGACTGTTCAGAGGTGGCATGGATGAATTGCATTAAAAAATGCTATAAGATTAATTGGGTTTTAAATGGGCATTAATGGGTTTTAAAAAATTTATATTTAAATATTTTTTAAATAAAATTTTACTTTAACTAAAACTGCCAGTAGGTGATGGTATTAATGAGTGTGTCATTCATTCAACCGAGCGAAACTAAGCAAGTAAAATCTTTATGAATGTTTCACTTTATTTGTTTAAAAATGTTCTGCTGTGGCTTTCTTTGAATTGTTGGCAAAATTGAGAAAAAACAGTACTGACAAAAATGGAACAGAATATTAACTTGTTTATTGAACTGTAGTATAAAATCAGTATCTCATTGCTAATCTTGCAGATATTACAAAAAAAAAAAAAACTACTCTTGCCAGTGTGATATTGCTAAACAAAAAAGGCCAAATTAATACATTAATTTCTTTCCCCACCACCTTTCAAACCAAACCTACATCTTTGCAAGGCATTGATCCATCCTAACCTTACTTAACGGGCTCCCAGTTGTTTAGACGCTGGCTTTCAAATCACTACTAGTGTATGCTCCTATATGAGCAACACCTTGTTGTTCATTCACAAAGGTTCCTTACACCATTACTGTCGCCAACCTCCACCCAGACGGCTAAGACCATCACATCTTTCAGGAAGCAGCTGAAGGCACATTTATTCCACAAGCACTTAACCACCACACTCTAAAAACACACTTAAGCACACAAGCATGCACTAGCTTGTTTCTAAATGTTTAATAAACCTAGCACTCTTTGATAAATTGCTTTGTTCCTCTTTTTGTAAGTTGCATGACCTTGGCACTGCTGTTTAAACTACAGGAGCACCTGATACCTGTACTTGACTAAATGCCCGTCAAGCCACTCCATACAGATGTTATACAAACAAAATATTATAAAATACACTGACATTCATCTTTATAAGCTGCATGTATTTAGTATTCATTTTGCTTTAATATGTGAATAGTAATACTACATAACACAGTAAGCCTCAAGTTAAGTAAATATTTTGATTCAGTGTAATTTATGTGTATTGTATATCCTGTTTTAGAAACATAACACTATTTGTTGAAACAGTTATGCAAACTTTTTTCTACTGTTCACTACTTTTAAAGTGAGAAATCGTGTCAAAGAATGAAATGCTTCAAATTTGTAACACCATGTATCTTGGTATTTATCTTTCAAAATTGTAAAGTGAAAATAAATGTGTGTGTGTGTGTGTGTGTGTGTGAGAGAGAGAGAGAGAGAGACAGCGTGAGCACACCTTGCCTGTATCTGAAGGTCATTTGACTAATTGTCTTTCATGCTTAAGAAGACTTTTGACAATATCTGAAAGTTTTCTTTTATATATATTTCTTTTATATTTTATAATTTTACAATTTAAATATTGTAAAAACTCAAAAATGGCACTGGAAAAAATTAATACTGTAAAAGCTACTTACACATCATTACTAAAGTTATTTTATCACCCCTGCTTTAGCAAGGTCTGTGCAGTGTATAAGCCGCTGCCTCCAGTAGTACTAGGCTTTAGCATGTCACACTAATAGAGCAACTCTATCTGTAGAATTCTCTTTTGGTTTCCTGTGCCCCTGGATGGAGTAACTTAAATTGTGCATTCTGCAAAACCTCCCGATTTGACTCAGGAGCTTTGTTTTCTGTATTTAAGTATTCTTGCCACAGCATTGCATGGTTTTTGATGTTCATGGTTATCAACTATTTGGTATTTCTTGCCATTGCCTAAAACATGTGACGTGTAAAGCTATTTTTATTTAATATTTTTTTAAATTGTGTAAACAAATACACAAGACTAGTTTTAAAACCTGTTTCTCTAGCTTCTGAATTCTGTTTAATCTATTTTAAAGATGTGTGTGCAGGGGCTACTGGACAGAGAGTGTGGCTGTGTGTCTGTTCCAGAGACTTTTATTTTGATGGTCTTTTTCATTCTGTTGTATCTGCCTTCTCCTACCTTGTTTCTCTTGTTTGTTTTCCTTGGTTGGCATCAGTGTTGAAGAAAGTTACTTTTAAAAGTAATGCATTACAATATTCCATTACTCCCTAAAAAGTAACTAATTATGGAAAGTAATGTGTTATTTTTATGCATTACTTTAGCATTACCTTTTCTTATCTGGCCTGGGTTTGCTTGTTTGTTTTTAATATAAAAGTACTATATCTGGCAAATGTAAAATCCCTTTCACAAGTGAAATGAATAAGCCTCTGGCTGAAGGAGATGAAGGAGTTTGCTTTTCACGGTTTTTATTAATTTTGAGGAATACTAAATCTGTTTTTGTGCAAGTAAGATGAGTAATGTTAATTTAGTCCAGAACTACAGTCACATCATGTTCACACAGCGCACACAACGCCTCTGTACTTGGGGCCTACTCCTGATTTCTATCAACATCGAAACACCAGAGCTGTCAGTCAGTAAATGGGAAACCAGTGACTTACTTATTTGACAAATTACGAATATATTTTCTATTAAAATAATAGAAGTAATGCATTATTTTACCAGTTACTTGAAGAAAAGAAAAAAGTAATCAGATTAAATAACTCACGCTGATTTATGTTCACCTGTGCTAGTTAAGTTGCTTATCATCTCTGCTCATCATGAGTAGCCTACATTAGAAGAGGTGCACCATTCATTCACACAGAGACACGCAGAACATGCATATCTTTTTCGCAGTTTAATATTCACAGACACTAGTCCATATCGCGATAATTTTGATTAAGTGTACATCCATCCTTTGGATTTATTCATTTAAAATTTGCCCAATTCAGTGGGGTTCAGCAATGGTCACCCTACATTATGTTTTAGAATTTTGTTAAAATTTTATTTCATAATATCCACCACCAGACAGCATCAATTTATGTATGTTGCAAATGCAACGAAAAATCACGGAATCATGCCAAGTGTGAAGAGACATAATTCTCCTGAGAGCTTAAGCACTGTTACCATCTAAAACAACCCGATCTCATGAAAGTGCATATAAATAGTACGCCAAATAAAAATGAAAACTGTTATGGTTGTGGGGTAGATGCGTACGCTAGATGCGTATGCGTACGTAGATCTACGCGAAAACTGCGTTTCATTTGTACGCCAAAAAAAATGGTATCATATGCACGCCAAACACGCTCGTATCATATACGCCAAAGTCCATTTTTGCGTATCAATACCACGAGTTTTCGTTTTTATTTGGCGTACTATTTATACGCATTTTCATGAGACCATGACCGCGGACTACAAGTGCTACTATGGCGAGTCAACCCTTCGCTATTGGAAGGAGCCTGACGACGTAATCATGACTGGTGAATATTCAAGTCAGCAGTCTTCGCGCAGTATGGTTGGTATTTTGGCTGTTTGTGCGGTGTTCGTGTTAATGTGTATTATTAATGGAGCGTCGTGAGAAAGCCGTCATGAGAAAGAGAACGCGCTACGAGAGCACAGGTTAGACTGAAATAAATATCTATGAGCATGAGATACTGCATGCAAACTGCGTTTACAATACACACACTCACACACACACACATACACACATACATTGGTCTCACTATGAGGACTTTCATCGTTTTTATATCAAGTTAGTGATATTTTCTATTGCCTGACCCAGCCCCTGCCCTTTAAAATAACCCTCACTGGAACCTTTGCATAACACCATATTTAAATAAAACATATCTGGCCTATCTATAAAACTTTTTAACTAGTGAGGTTCTGCTTTCTAGTTGGTGTTTAACAGATTTCACTATATTAGTGAGGACATTTTGAACTTCACAAGCATAGTCAAACCTGTACACACATAAATAGGTATCTGTGCTGGCAGGGCTGTGGTGTCTTCTTACCGATGTGTCAAATGTGTTCTGGATAAGCACAGACTTCTGGACAGAGAGCATCTGTCTGCTGTTTGAGTTACAACTATACAGAAAAAAGTCATGCATTAAAAACTTTCACGTACACTAGTATTTTTTTTATTAGATACTTTGTTTTATTATTATTGTGTTTAAAATTAGACTTCATTCATATTTCTGGGAATTCTAGATGAATTGACTTCTCCCTCATGGGGATGGAAAGAGTGCCTTGTTTTTAATGATTATTATCAGTGGCATACCCCGTATTCAGATCTCGCCTGTTTTGTGGTGAATATTGATAGGCTGTTTTTGTGTAACATTGTGTCAGGTGCTTGATGCACCTCCTCCATCAGGGTTCACCGGTTTAAATACACATCTGCTTCAAAGTGGACAAGGCTACACATACATTCTTTACAGAAGACTTCAGCGCTACTGGTCACTTTGTGCACTCACCATACTCAGACACAGCTGTCTCACACACATTGGTGAATATGTATCACTCACAAATTGAACTGACACAAAATCCTCTGGAGAAGATCTGGGTGCCATGGATGAGCAGCAGGTTGAGACAGAGAAGAGGCTGTAAGTCATACGTCTAAAGAAACATCTGTCTCATCCCTCAATCTATTTCTGTGGTCTTATCAAGTTTTAAAAGTAGGCTATCAGTTAATTACACTGTTAGAAATATATCTTGCCAAGTGAACTTTTTAAACGCTTCTTTGTCAAACATTTGTAACAACTTTTCTTTTAGACCTTTGTAAACAATTTTTTTCATAAAACCTTTATATTTAAGGGACTCCCTAAGTGAGAGTCATATATAAATAGAGAGATAAGAAAGTAATATATTGCATAGTTTCAGAACTGGTTTACACCGCACGTGTGGAAAAACATATTGGATCCATATCCTCCTTAAAATAGTGACTTATGAATGTACAACAGCACGAATTAATAAGGCCGAAGTAAAATTGATGCTTGGCAATGTTTTTCCTCTAACATATTTGATTATACTGTATAAAGGGATGATGTTATAAGTAAAAGACGATAAAAAGTTGATCACAAAGAAAGTATATTGCATAGTGAAACTGCTTTAAAAAAAATCATATATACAGAGGATATTACCTAATAGAATTCGTTTGCAATTATTTGTAATAAAATGTCAGTTTTGTGTTGTTTGTTTTGTGTGTTTTTTAATGGTGTTTGATGCAGTGTGTGACCGTTTGTGTCCTCAGGGCTGTTCACCTCACTGAAGTCCAGTTCACTGCCCTTTGCACGCAAACAAACACACACACACACACACACACACACACACACACACAGACAGAGACCACTGATACAAGAGGCTCTAGTACAATATTTTCACTGATGTAAATTACAATGAAATGAGTGGGTGTAAACATGGCTTTTGTCTCCATTGAGATCAGTTTAAGAAATCCATTATAAAACCATATCAAATGATGAATCTGTTTCTGTATGAATGTATGAAATGTTAGACTAACATGTAGTGTGTATAAAACTGATGAGTTTTTTTGTTTAGACATGTTGTGTTTGTTTATTTCAGCATCAGTACCACAGTTCACCAACTCTCCCACCATGATTGTGATGATTGGTCTGCCTGCCCGTGGAAAGACCTACATCTCAAAGAAACTCACACGCTACCTCAACTGGATTGGAGTTCCCACCAGGGGTGAGAATTATTATACATGTAGAAACATTATATGAACGAATCAATTAATCAGATTAGCAGGTAAAGCACAAAATATTCTTGCACAAAACAACTTCAATTCAGAAAAAGAATCTTTGATTTGTTCATTCTCTTTAACCTTTATTAAACTGACAAACATACAAAGAAAAGATTTCCAATGTTTTCACTGACCATCTTAATTGTATTTTGTAAATATAAACTAATTTTGATGTTGATAGCTGCAACATACTCTTAAGAAGTTGGGGCATGATTAACACTGTCACATCAACTGTCCATTTAATTACAATGATTAATCGTTTGAGAATTGAGGATACTAATTGTTAAAGTTTTGCATGCAAAATTGTTGTCCAATCTTGCTTGATACAAGACTTCAGTTGCTCATCAGTCCGTAGTTGTTATTGCCTGATTCTCCTTTTCATGATGGGCCATACATTTTCAATAGGAGACAGATCTGCTGGCCAGTCAGTCACATCCACAGGTCTAGAAAACCACACTGTTGTAGCACATGCAGACTGAGAACTGGCATTGTCTTGATCTAATAACCATGGACTTCCCATGAAAGACCCCCATACCACGACAGACAATTGCTTTTGCTTCTGTTGCTAATGAAAGTCTGGATGGACTTAGGACTGAGAACTCGAAATCCATTTTTCCCGGAAACAAGTTGAAATGTGGACTCATTTGAGTACAGCACACATTTCAACTGTGTGTTTGACTATCTGAGATGTGCTCTGGTCCAGAGATCTCGGCGGCATCACTGCATCGAATTGATGTATAGTAACAGAGGTTCAGGTTGCATTTCTTGAAGCAGCAGCAGACTGTGGTAAATAACAGTTGTTTTCTGAAGTACTCCTGAGCCCATGTGGCTATATTTAACGCTATATCTAACTATATTTAACATGATGGCTTCTTATGCAATGCCATCTGATGGCTCAAAGGTCAAGCACATTCAACTGAGCTTTCCTGCCTTGCCCTGCATGTACTGTTATTCCTTGAATATTTTCACAATATCATGTATGGTACTTGGTGAAAGACCTAAATTCTTTGCGATTTTGCATTGAGAAATGTGATTTTTTTTTATTTGTTTGACACATCCCATGAAATCTGGCACAAAGTGGCTTTGCTGGCAAAGACTGAGATGCGCCTTTTACACCCAAATATGTTCCCCTTACCTATTACCATTTCACCTTCTCATGGACTGTTTGAACAGATTTACTTGGGTATTCTATCCACCTTATTTTAGTGTGTGGAAGTAAGCAGTTTTCTGTCAGTGTGTGAGACTTCCGGTTCATTAACCACTGTAGGGAAATAACGTGAAGAATAACAAAGTGCAGTAAAGGGTAAAACGGTTTGCACTACAAACCAGTGTGTTCATAATTAGGATAATATATTAAAATAATATGGTAAGACACCAGTTTGAAATATCTAGCTGCAAAATTGAAATTGATTCAGGCTCAGGTTATAAGAATAGTGTGATCAATAAAGCATATAATAAGGCCAAAGGTATTAATAGGGAAGAGTTGCTGGTGAAAAAAGGAAAATCACAACAGTCTGCAAAGTCGGTTTATTTTGTGACAGAATATAGTACAGAAGCAAATAAAATAAAGAGAATTTTAAAAAGTAACTGGGAAATTTTGATGAGTGACTCACATCTTAGAGATGTTTTACCAAAAACTCCTTCCATTGTGTTTAAAAGAGCACCTACAATTAAGGACCGATTGGTTAAAAATCACCTTTCCTCTAGAAGATCAAAAACTTGGTTAGGTCCAAAGGTTGGAAATTACAAATGTGGTAATTGCAATAGTTGTGATAATATGGTTAAGACAAGTATGTTCATGAATATAACATCAGGTAGTGAGTTTAAGATTAGATCATTTATTAATTGCAATACCTCATTTGTTGTGTATCGATTGGAGTGTCCTTGTGGTTGTTTTTACATAGGGACGACTAAAAGGAAATTAAAGACCAGATTAGCAGAACATAAGAATGCCATTCGTATTTGTAATCCTCTGTACCCTATGGCTGTACACTATAGAGATAAAAATCATGGCAGTCCTAGTACACTGAAAATAGTTGGTATAGAACACATTCCTAAGTGAATAAGAGGAGGTGATAGAGTAAAAAAGTTACAACAGAGAGAGTCTTTTTGCATTGAGAGCAAATCAGTTTCCAGGTTTGAATGGGGAATTAGATTTTTCACCTTTTTTGTGATTTGTTATTGATATTCTGACATTGTTATTTATATATATGGAATTAAAAAAATTATTATTTTTTTTTAATTGAATTGGATGATTTTAATTTATGATTTATGATGTATTTTGTAATATGTTGTGAAAGTATTTTTTTCCATTCTTCTTTCTCCATGTGGTGATTGTGAAGTCATGTGACTGTCATGTGATCAGGTGATTGTTGTATAAGAGACTCTGAGTGTGTTTGTTTTCCACACCCTGATGAAGGCATATTAGCTGCAACGTGTAGGTGTGCGGTCATCTGTGACTTATTTTTAATGTTTAAGCCAATTCTCGAGTGCCTTGGCTTTGCAACACAGATTTATAGACAAGTTTTCCCTTGTCCAAAGAGCACCGAGATATTAGAGAGTTTTGCATCCCAGTAGCCCTCTTTTTTTTTTGCATTTTTGTGACTAATCAAGCTGCAAAACTTTGGAAATCTGTTCTGTTAACTGACCAAATAGCACAGTTAGTGGTCAATACATGTAATTTCTGGCTAATATATTAGAAATATATATGTTTTTGTTGGCACCAATATGGTTATTTCTGGCATTTTCACGGTTAATTGGGCAAATTTGGCAACATGTTTGGTTGTTTTTCAAGAAGTCTTAAAACATGTATCTCCTCTGTGCCTCGGTTGTTGAAATCAAGTCATAGAGCATTATTTATTGCACTATACATTATCACTGATGTGAAACTATTTTAACAGTATTTAACGTTGGACAGTACCGCAGGGATGCTGTACGCACCTATAAGAGTTTTGAATTCTTCCGCCCAGACAACGAAGAGGCCATGAAAATTCGCAAGTAAGAAACTCACACTTTATACATCAGTGTTTCATCCAAGCAGTATCACCTAAACAAGAGTTCTATTAAGCTACTTGTATAAGTAGCTTAATAGAATCATTCTATTAAGGCTATGATTCGGCCAAAGGTCGCCTCTGAGTCAATACACTGTGGCAGTATTTGTTCCTGAATCCATAAGTTGAGTGAATTATACTGTGACTCTCTAATAAAGAAAGTCACTTTCTACTGTAATGATGTAATGTAACCTGCCGAAAGGGTCTCTGAACAGTCTCCACCACTGAGAGCCGGTTGCACTAGACTTCCTTTGACTTCCTTTTGACTTCCTGCTCTGTCTTTTGTAGTGAGTAGGTCATAGGGATGCTCACTTGCAACTGGAATTCACCCTATATCAGTATACCATTCACACAATCAGATATGAGCAGCAGAATTAACTGTTGTATCAACTGTATTGTATGATACGCATTTTTATTTTGTTGTTGTTGTAAACTGTGTGCTTCAGAGCTTGTGCTCTGGCGGCATTGAAGGACGTCTTTTGTTACTTCACTCAGGATCATGGACAAGTGGCAGTAAGTGATAGCACACACACACAAGTTCACCTCAACATGGACAATTTACTGATGTTACTACAGAAATTGATGAATTGAAAAGGGATGTATAGAAATGTTATCTTTCTCTGAACAATTTACACTAAAGTAAGGCAATAAGTGTTATCATAGTAGTTTAATGCTCAGTATGTATGAGCATTAAATTTGATATATTTAATCAAAAACAGCAAAAACAGTAACATTTTGAAATATTATTATGATTTAAAAAAGTTTTCTTTTATTATTATTATTATTATACTTTAACATGTAACATTCAGATGGCAAAGCTGAATTTTCAACAGCCATTACTCCAGTCTTCAGTGTCACATGATAATTTAGAAATCATTCTAATATGCTGATTTATTGCTCAATATAATTTATTATTGATGCTTAATTATTGATAATTAGGGGCCAAGTACCAAAGGTGCGTATAGGCATCTATTGTATTTACTAGTTTTCTTCTTCTTTTTCCTTCTTCTTCTTCTCCTTCTTCCGCTCTTAAGTCTGACCGTCCATAGAATGTAAACAGAAAGAGGACAGATTTACCACAGTTTACCACAGAGTTTCTCACTCAAACCCTTTAACGTCACCAACTGTCCAAAGTTGCAGTCATGTTTAACTTTTTGAACCATTGCAATGAATTGTATTTTCTGAAAACTTTCCGGCTTGTTCGGTTTTCACCAAAAGTTGCTCAGATCATCTTTAGACCATGCTGGAAAAAAGTTATTAAAAGATCTTCAATAGACAAAACCATTCTCTTATTCTCTCATTCTCGTTTTTCCATTGTTTCTGTCAGTCATTTTGTCTGTTGGCCACTAGTAGTCATAAGCAATGATGTCATTTTACAAGTTATTGTATTGATGGGTTTCCAACCATTTTGTTTAATTTCATCAACCAGTGTCTTTTTTTTTTTTTTTTGCTAATTTTCAGTTGGACTGATGCTCCCTGCAATTGCCCAGCTCTTAATTTAGCCTCTGTTGTGCTTGGTCCCTAATTGCTGCTTAAAGCTATTTTTGTTTCTTATTATATTTTTTTTACGCAGCAGAAATTGTACAATTATTCCAAACTTTTGAAAGGTAGTGTATGTGAAAGATTTTTAATGATGGTATGACTAATTCAGCACATTTATGTTCAGGTGTTCGATGCGACCAACACAACACGAGAACGCAGAGAGGTGATTCTCACCTTTGCTAAAGAGAACGGCTATAAAGTGAGTGAAAAAGGTGAACTGATGAATTAATATTCATCAAAATTAATGGTAATGCTTTAGATTAGGGAACACGTGTTCACTTGTTAGCTAAGAGTTTCCCCTAAATAAACGTATAATTTGCTTCTTGTTGGTAGTAAGGTAGTTGTAGTAGTTATGTTAAGGTATTGGGTAGGATTAAGGAATCTAGAATATGGTCATGCATTAAGATGTTCTTTATAAGTACTAATAGACAGCCAGTATGCTAGTAATACGCATGCAACTAAGCAACTAACTAGTAGAGAACAATAGTGTTTACTAATCTAAAGTGTTACCAAATTAAGACCTCATTTCTAGAATATATTTAGAAAATATTTCTAGCAGTGTATAACTTTTAAAGTAGGGTTGTCTTTCTTGTAGGTGTTTTTTGTTGAGTCACTTTGTGATGACCCAGAAATCATTGCAGAAAACATCAAGGTGATAACATGTTAAAAATTATATTTGTTTCTCCTTTTAATTATTGATCTGTGTGTATTACTGTAGCTGTATGTGTGAGTTGCTTTGTAATGAGGTGCATCATTTAAAAATATTACCTGGTCAATTATCTGTATTGGAGTATATATTGGTTTTGTAAGCAAAACATACACGCTCTGCTTCCTGTAAAATACCTTTGTTTATCTGCAGCAAGTGAAGCTGAGCAGTCCTGATTATGTTAACTGTGATAAAGAGGAGGCTGTGACTGACTTCCTTAAGAGAATAGACTGCTACAAACTCACATACGTTCCTTTAGATGATGACAAAGACAGGTGAAACATTGTCACCCTGAGTGAATTTGACAAACATCTGTTGTTTGACAGCGGAAGTCTCCACTATTACTGTCCTCTCTCTTTGTGTCCACAGGAGCCTGTCATACATTAAGATATTTAACGTGGGCAGCAGGTACCTGGTTAATCAGGTTCAGGATCATATTCAGAGCAGGATCGTCTACTATCTGATGAACATCCATGTCACACCTCGCACTATTTACCTCTGTCGTCATGGAGAGAGTGAACTCAACCTTTTGGGGCGTATCGGAGGTGATTCCGGCCTCTCGCCACGAGGAACGAAGGTTAGCGTAAATCTGATTAAAATAATGCAAATAGTGTTGAGCAGGGCTTTCAGGTTGAATTGCTGGCTATAACGTTTTAATGAATTATTATGTTTATTGTTACTACTAATTGTTAAACTACTTGGCACAAGTTGATTGATTCAAGTTGCATACACAGCCAAAGAGCTTGCTGCTTTACATTTTAATTACTGGTTAGCATTCACTAGAGCATTTCACAGCGTGCTTTCAGAGTTCCTCTGAAGCTCTCCACCTTCCCCAGCTCCACCTGTATAGGTCTGCTACGGCTTATTATATATGCTATTTGTGCAGCAGCAGTATGTTTTAAATACTCACAGAACCATATAGGCGTATGTATTGGCAGTAGCAAGGTCCTGTACTTGCTGTGTAGCAGCACTAGCAGCAGAAATAATCTACAACAACAGCAAAGACCAAATACATTAACATTGTCATATCCATTAGCATGCTAAAATCTTGCGAGATTTGTCATGATATAAATATTTTTAAAGATATTCTTGAAGGATATTGTATGCTATACTTTTTTTTTTTTACTTTGATTCAAATTGGCTAAATTACCCAGAGCACACTAATTCTAATTTCAAAATACTATTTAGTACAGATAGTATACTTGTTACTCTATCAGCCAGTGACTTCATAAACAGAGTTTGTATACAATGTTACCTCCAGAAGCTAATTTCAGACAGCCTTCTGAGAAGGCATAATGGTCAAATGATGTGAAACAAAACAGTTTTGGGGATAACCAAAACAAAGCCTTTCTTTCTTTCCAAAAAAAAAGGAAAAAAAAAAAAGCAGGACCAGGAAGCTTAAAAGCACATCCGGAACAAAAAGTGTTAGCTTCTGATAGGTTGAAGCAAGTAGATCACTGGAAATATGGCAGAACAACACAGAGTCTCGTTCCCTTCTCAGGGAACCATGGTTACAGTTGTAACCCGAGACGTTCCCTTTCGGGGGAACTTGTGTTGCATCTGAAAATAACGATGCTATGGGAATGATAATACCTGCTTCGTCATACTCACAACTGTCTAATGTGAAATCACGCATGCACAACTAAGACAGTAGCACCTGAGAACCCTGAGCAGAGCCCAGGTCTAAGTTATAAAATCTTACAAATGTCAGCGGAAAGGACTAGCCTGCCACATCACAAACATCTTGAAGGGATACGCTTGACAACAAAGCTTTAGAAGCCACCATACTCCTAGCTGAGTAAGCTCTGACAACCATTGGTTGGTTGGAGGGACAGCAAGAGATATAGCCTCAAATATCCACTTGCTTAAAGTTTGCTTGGTCACAGCAGAACCAAACAACTCATAAATCATGTGTGTCCCCACTCATAATGTAGTGCAGGCAGTGAATAACACATGACCTAAATTACTGTTTTCACACCATAACTTGTTTGTAACTGAATTGTGCACTGGCACAGGACAAACAACATAAACTTGACACACAATAGCCACATTTCCACTATCGGGCCAGAGCAAGCCAGTGCTAACAACAAGCCAGGTGGGGCCAATAGCCTCGCATCTCAAGCCATGAGGCCAAAATCATGCTGTGTTTCCACTGTTGGACCAGAGCTACTCTAAAATCCAGCCCTTAACACGCCTCTCTGAAGCAAACATCACACAACATCACCATTTCACCAGCGAGAGGAAAAATGAATGAAAACTATCGCAAAACGCATTTGACAGAAGCGGACGCTTCGTCCTTACATAAAGACGTAAAAAGACTCCAGCATCAATATTTTATGTACCAATGATTTACGATAAAAAATGTTACAGTAATTTATTAATTTGTGTCAGAAGTGCACATCAGTAATGCTAAATCCAACTAATATGTATAATAATTTTACATAAAATAAAACACATACTTGTTCAGTATGGCTGCTCCATTTATTTGTAATCACAGAAATGCACATAACAATTCAGTCCATTTAAGTCCAAATGCGTACACACATAACAATAGAAAAACAACAACATTGATAAACCCTCATATGTTTGTGTCAGTCTTCTTTAGAAAGAGGGAGAATTTATATTAATTATCGACAAAATTATATGATATGAGGATGTTTGGGCGCTATTCTGTCTCACTATAGGCTACTGTTATCCTTTCAGCCAAAGCAACAGAGGAAACTGACAGACAGAAAACCAGAGTTATTATTAAACAGATATGAAATTTATGACATATGGATGCAGAAGTCCAATATCAACAAAGACACAGGAAAAAAGAATCCAAATAAATACACGATTATAATCATATATGATTTGTCTAAGTTCTTCCATTGGTCTCTGATATTTTCATAAGCATAACGTGTATTTATTATTATGCCGATGGTTAGCGTACGTAGAATCACATATAATTCATTTCTGCCTCACACAGTGAACAAAATTCCCATCGGATCGCAATTGTAAGTTATTTCAGACACTCGCTGATGTCTGAAGGTGAGTTTTAAAGTAGTTTAATATTGTTTTAAATGTTTTAAATGCTGATTTTAGCTGGTAGCTTGATATGAAAACATGGGAAATGAGAACCAGTGCTGACTGTCTTCCAACTCGGATAAACTGCCTTTGAACATGACCACTCCTCTAGCTCCAGTTGGCCCAAGGTATTTGGCGGGCCGAAAATCCGTGGCCTTTGGCCCTGAGGAAGCCTCAACGAGGCACGATCAAGACACGGAAGTGACAGTGGAAACGTGACTGGCCCTGGCACGCACTAGCATGCCCGCTTTTGGCCCGACACTGTTTGTTCTGGATGCACTTTTAAATTTCCTGGTCCTGATGTCACCGTGATGTTGCGCCATGCCATTGGCCTGATTTTACACATCGCCGTGATTTTACAAACACAATCATGCAGAGGCGTTCCCATAACTTCGCTATTTTCTCACGCAGTGCGAGTTCCCTCGAAAGGGAACTTTACTTCTGTTTAAGTCAGATTGCACAAAAGATGTGCAAAGTTGGGATCCTTGAGTTGTACACTGTCAGTGGGTTATGGCTATGTAATTGATAACCTCAAATCTGCATAAAGCAGGGGTACAGAATGCAGTTCCTGGAGGGTCACAGCCCTGCTCCAACACATATACCATGTAGTTTTCAAAAAAGCCTGAAGGACTTGATTAGCTGGATCAGGTGTGTTTAATTAGGGTTGAAGCTAAGGAGTATGTTGAAGGCACGTTTGAATTGAGAGCTGTAAGAAAAGTCTCAATTCACATAGTTTCGGAGCATCACATCATAACATTGAATGCAAGTTTTTGCATTCGTTTGTGCATATTTATCTTAAATTTGATGAATGTTTAAATTTTAATTTGACTGCCCTAAACCCTACCCATAATAATATAGAGATTTGCGGTGAACTCATTTGACTGGAGCAGTCAACCACCTTGCTGGTCCCCTCCCATGTCACTCATAAAAAATGACATGGCAATGCCCTAGAAACCTCCCATAACCTCTGCGCAGCAACAAGCTGAAAACCAGAAGACCTATTTGTGTCAGTTTGCTGCAGCTCTAGGCACATACATCAGGGGTCAGTGCATCCCGGATCTGAAGATCTGGACCAGTCACATGAGGAGAACGATCCAGACTGCAGAGGCAATCGGAGTGCCTTATGAACAGTGGAAAGCACTGAACGAGATTGATGCTGTGAGTCTAGTCCTGTTTCTAGTCACACATATGACATTGTCAGCAGTTGCTGATCTGCAACCCCAGGCAGTAGCCCTTTGTTTTGGTTCTTTTGCAGAGAGTGTTTGTGTCTTCTTGCATGATAAATATTTGTCATATGTTCATGTGCAGGGTGTGTGTGAGGAGATGACTTATGAAGAGATTCAAAATCACTTTACTGAAGAGTTTGCTCTCAGAGACCAAGACAAATACCGGTACCGCTATCCAAAGGGTGAAGTGAGTATATGTTGTGGCAAGAAAAATTATGAATTTATAGGGTACTCGCCAGTAGTAAATTCACTAAGTTCACTGCTGGAGTTTGCCTTTTTGTTATCTCTTGTGGGTAATTTGTTGAACTTTGATGATGCATAAATTTCAACAGCAAATAATGCGATTGACTGATGTGTCTAGTTTTTATTAATTATGATAATTATGCTCCAGTATACAATTTATACCTCCCTATTATCTTAAAATAGTCTTTAATTAGTGACATATTATTATTAACAAGTTATTGTTGATGATCAGAGAGATAATGTAAATCAACAGAGTAAGTCATTCAAATCCAAACACAGAATATGATCATTAGGCTATTACATTTATACATGAATGAAGAGCTTCCATCTTCTCACCCATGGGTAGAGGAACTTCAAATTTATGTATGGCCTTGTCGTTCAGTCTCACTTGTTTTGAGTAATGTAGATTTTATGTATATTTTTGCTAAATTTGAAAGTTTTGAGAACCGTGTATTCAAATAAAACATGATGTCCCAGAACAAGACAACACAAAAGCACATGATTAATGAAAAGCCACACTAGCCAAGTGCTACACACAAGAATACCTGGTGCTTGAAAAAACAAGACGAGCACACAGTGAGGGAATGAACACTCAACCCATGCGCTGACAACAAAAGACAAAACATGGAGCATGAATGTAACGTAATAGAAAAATTAACACTTGAACATACCTCAGCATGATTAAAAATACATAAAATGACAGAAATCATTTTTGGGAAAAAGTAGTCTGAAGTAATTAGATTTTTTAGTTTGGCTCACGTCCCATTTGTTTACATGGTGAGGGTGGGGTTTAAGACCTGGGGCCCGTTCTTCGTACGTCGCTAACTCAGTTTGCTGGATTTGATTGTTGATGATTTGGCATGATCTTGGATCATTTGGTTCTTCGAAGCTGATCCCGGAGTTGTGGAGTTGCTGTCACGGCAACAGGTCCGTAAGCTTAAACCTGCTCAGGAGCAGGCTTAATTCATGTAAACAGGATTAGATTGCATCTTTTTAAGCGGAATTGATACTTAAAATCTGTCCCAGCTACAGCTACTTTATTACAAGAGTACCCTACTGATCCAGGGACAATAATTTAGAACAGGGGTAGGCAATGTCGGTCCTGGAGTGCTGATGTCCTGCAGAGTTTAGCTCCAGCCCTGAAAAACACCTCACCTGCCTGTAGCCCTAGTAATTCTGAAGACCTTGAGTAGCTTCTTCAGGTGTGTTAGATCAGGGTTGGAGCTAAACTCTACAGGACAGCATCACTCCAGGACTGACGTTGCCTACCCCTGATTTAGAATAATAATAATTTAAAATTTAATTTGAAAATAATATAATAATGTTGTGTAGTGTATAATACTATAGACACAACAGTTTTACTCACTGAAAGATTTATTTGTGATAAAATAATTACTTTATAATTATATTGGAGTCTTACACACATGCTATACAGTTAATCTGAGCCGTGTATTAATTTGAGTGGCAGCTATTATGGGAGTGGCTTGATGGAGCACAGGAGATGAAAATAACCTGATCTTGACGCTTAAGAAACTTTAATAAATGTTGTCACATAACAAATGTGATACAAAGATACAATTAAATGAACTGCTAAATACAACATTGAAATAAAAATGAAAAGCCTGTACAAACACTAGAAATCATGAATATAAATAATTGGAATCATGTAAAAAAATTGCAAATAAATTGAAAACAGTGCACATTTCATTTATCTATTATAACATTTATGTAGTTTTGTTCGCTTGGCTGTTTCCTTCTAAAGGTCCAGAAATTTGTCAACGTTTTTGTTGGTGTCTTTTTAAATTATATGATGTTATTACGTTGCTGTCTTGCTGCTGGCCAATCGCTGCATTGCTGATCTAGGACATCTGCCTTTTTCGGGGAACACGAGAACGCGCAGTAATCTTAGACAAATTAATCCAAATAATTGAATCAAATCCACTAATTCGTTTGAAGAACCAAATTAGCCAGTGATCAGTTATCATGATTACAAGGTCTGGAATCTTTCAAATCATCTCAGATGTAATAAGCGACGTACGAAGAACGGGCCCTTGTACTGCAGCCAGCCACCAGGAGGCAATCAAAATATTTTGTCTTCACTTTTGGGAGGGTGGGGTGAGCTTTGCTCTGAATTAGTTTTCGTTTTTTGTTTTTTGACGCCAGGTAGACAATTGATCTGAAATGACAGTAAGGTGTTTTTATCCTTGTTTTATTTGTATTGCAATGCTTGTGTATTTGTGTGTATGTTCAGTCCTATGAGGATCTGGTTCAGCGTTTAGAACCTGTAATCATGGAGCTTGAGCGCCAGGAGAATGTTCTGGTCATATGTCATCAGGCTGTCATGCGCTGTCTGCTGGCGTACTTCCTAGACAAAACCTCAGGTACATAAAATCTTTCAGAACATACTACTGGAACATTACTCCAATACTTGAGCTGTAGGGGAGCGCGGGACACAAAGTAACACGGGGGTAGTTGTAACACGTGGTTTAAATATTTCCACACATGCAAACATAACAAAATTTGGTAACACTTTAGAATAGGTAACACTTGTTAACTATTAACTACGACTTTTCCCGCAATAAATTCTTAATTTATATATTTAATAACGATGAGAAACAGGTGAATAAAGACTGACAGTCAATGTTTAATGTTCAGAAATTATTTCAAGACATGTTTAGCATTTTGGCTCATTTTTGTGGGCCGTCTCAAGCCTGGTTGCAGTGTTCATTGTCAAACTCCAAAATCAGATTATTTTTAATTCTTAAAAAACGCCATTATTTTATTTGAAAAAAAATAATTATTTTATTTTATTGACAAAATATTTTAGTTTGTCTTGTATATTTTTTTCATGAGATCAGATAATGTTTTAAGCATACAGTCATGTTACAGCGTGCCCCTCAGATGTTACAATGTACCCCGCCTATGGGGCATGTTGTCACATTTCACTTCCATTTTTTGAGGGTAAATAAAGAAAAACGTATACACTGAAACAAGGTAACATATTTGTACTAGACAAGTGTAAAATTACTGTGGATAAAAAATTGTATTCTGAACCCCATGTGGATTTACACAAACTGAGAAAGTCAAAAAGTGTTACTTTGTAACGCTCTCCCCTACAGTTGCAATCAAAAGTTTGTGAACCCTTTTGAGCGACCTGGATGTATTGATTAAAAAGTGCTGTCCACACTGCCACTATTCCTATCCATGTACTCTGGTGTTTGTTACTTAGGTTTGATGATTAGGCCTATCATTCATTCAGGCTTGAAAGAAGGATTTAACCCCTGCCTAGAAAGCCAACCCAATTACAGCCTAATTTGTGACAATTACCACAGCCTAATTATCTCATTAAAAAAGAAGTAGACTTGGGACACAGTTTGAACTATTCCACATAAATCTCTTTTTGGGAGGACTGAACCTATTTAATATGTGAATTAACCACCAGAGCAGTGCTTACCTTGCTCCAGCATCAGCTGTTTCGGCATCTGGTCGTTCCGTACTGAAAAATGTCTGACCTTCCGGAAATTCACCAATTCCTGTCAAACAACTCTTCAGTCACCATGGGGCACCTTCAACTGCACAAGCCCAGACTAACAGAAGCACGATTCGTCACTCCACAGAACACATTTCCATCGTTCATGAGTCTAGTGGTGTGCTTTACGCCACTCCATCTGATGCTTGGCATTATACATGCTGATATGCAGAGGTGGACGGTACATTTGGAGGTGGACGAAGTACATTTTACTTGAGTATTGTACTTAAGTACACATTTTGAATCTGTGATTATTATTTTTTCTGAAAACTTATGACTTTAACTTCACTACTTTGACTAAGACAAATATCATACTTTTCACTCCACTACATTTCTATCAAGGTCCTCGAAGTAGAAAGTCGTTACTATGTAGCAGCTTTGAAAGTCAGTGGGTGAAATTTGTTTGTTTTTTTTCAGACAGTTTATCAGAAATCACTCTTGTAGGGCTTCATTAAGTGTAAGTGAAAATATTACCTATAAAGCCACTGAAGAACTGTTGTGCATCTCCTAACAAAACACAGTATGTGTTTTACTTGAAGCAGCACTGCACAAGCCGTTCTGTGCATGACATCAAAGACCGCAAGAGAGATTAGAGAGCATTTTCATATGCATCAAATAAATCTTGCTGTTTTGCTTTTTTGTTAAAGCAGTGTTGCTGTTGTAAAGTTATACAGCTACAGTTGTGTTGCTGGGTTTTAAAGCAGGTTTGATTTTTTTTTTCTTCTTATCAGTCTGTATTTACAGTAATTTCAATGTCCACTCCGTTCAAATGTGGATGAATGGCTACATGTAGATGTGGGCACTCACTGCCAGAGGTGTGTGAGATCACTACCATGCTGCTTTTGTGGGGGTGGTTAGGGGTGTTAAATAAATGTTATTGTTTTTTTGTCAACACACTTGTTTCATTTCTATAGGTTTTTAACATTCTAAAAGCTCTTTATTCCAAATATATACTACGAGCTATAGTCAGTGCATTCAGTAGGTGTAATGTATTGTAAAATTGTACAATTGTAGGTATTATTATATTATTATTGGTGGTATTGCAAGTATTACATACAACAGTAATAAGGCAGTGCATTGACATAAAAAAGTAAATTTACTTTTGCCACTTAAGTACTTTTAAAAGCAAGTACTTCTGTGCTTTTACTTCAGTAAAAATCTGTCTTTACAACTTTCTCTTGTAATGGAGTAATATTTGACCAGCAGTATCTGTACTTTCACTCAAGTATAGTGGAATCGTACTTTGTCCACCTCTGCTGATATGAGGTTTGCATGCAGCTGCCAGTGGAAGTATGTAACTCTTCAGCTATGGAATCGGCAGATCACTGGTGACTTTTTACACACTCTTATGCGCCTGCACTCGTTGACCCCACTCTGTGCCTTTACCCCAATGTATCCTCAATGCCTTCATTAATATGACCTAATGATAATGTCTTAATTAAAACAATCATGGTAATTATATGTATTGTTTACAAAATGAAATGGTGTATGTACCACACACCATCCTTAATACAGAATATTCACCATATTGAATATGGTGAATATTCAATATGGTGAATATTGAATATTGAATATTGAATGTTTACACTAGCTAGTGTTAACCCCCTAAAGTTCAACACCACAACTTTAACACTTTACTCTAAAAGTCCTTAACACTAGGATTTCAACACTGGAGATTTTGCTGTGTGGTGTATGTTTTATAAGCAGCTACAAGAAAAATTTGGTGGAAGTTGTGCTTCTGCTAAAGAGGATCCACAAGTTGTTAAATTCAGGGGTTCACTCACATTTTCAAGTACGTACTTTAAATGCTTAGTGTCTTCAGTAAAAAAAAAAAATGTAACAGTGCAACTGCTTGTTTGTTATTAGTCAGATTGTTTTTGTCTATAATTGTGGTCAGACCATATTGTATGATTAATCAATACAGAAATCTAGGTTAGAAGTTCACACACATTTTGCATGTCATTTGATTCTTAAATTGCTTGGATAGAGTATACATGTACATGTACAGTGTTTTAATGATCGCTCTGTCCTGATGTTTCTCCAGATGAGCTGCCTTATCTGAAGTGTCCTCTGCATACGGTGATGAAACTTACTCCTGTTGCCTATGGTCAGTCTCTCTTACTCTCTTCTGAAATATAACTTTTTACATATAGATCAGTTAGATCATAAGATCTGTTTTTCTTTTGTATTTGCAGGCTGTGAAGTTGAGTCCATTTTCCTGAATATTGAAGCTGTAAACACACACAGAGACAGACCTGTGGTGAGCACAGTTCATACTGTAACGTTTATAAACTAAAGAGCAGTCATTTATTTATTTATTTTGCTTTGGTATTTGCAATTTTTTTATTTTATTTATTTATTTTTTACAAGTAATTGGTATTTTTAAATCCCTTAGTACTAATTTTACAACAGATCTTCAACAATGCCGTTTTTCCAAAATTTCTACACGTTCAGTTCACTTATTACAAATCATAAAGAATCATAAAAATCATAAAGTAACTTTTCCATCTACATTTAAGAAGTGCTTCATCTTTATTTACATCTATTTTAATAGATGATATTGATACCTTTGATATTACAAACATTAAACTTTTAATTTGCACCTGTTATGGTTGATTTTAATACATTTGATTTTGAATTAATCCAGTTTATCTTAATGGTTAATCAAAGAATAATTTGGTGTAGCTTTATATAGATATAGATTAAATACAAATGGTTTGAAATTTTCCACAACAGATTACATTGAATATTTGTTACAGTATGATTTATTTTAAATGCAAACAATAATGTTCAGTGTGTGTGTGTGTGTGTGTGTACATGAATATGTTTATGGTTTATGAGAACACAATTGTGTATAATTACATTATTACAACATAAACATGGTTTATAAGGTCACTTCCTGTCATAAACCAGATGGCTTTAAAAATACGTTGGTTTATTTTATTTATTTAGTGATGGGTAGGTTTAGGGATAGGGTTAAGGTAAGGTCAACTACAGTATAGATTCAGTCATATACATGTAAAATCATATTTACAACCATAACAAGCATGACAGCAAGTTTTGAAAAGTCAACTCCTGATGTTTCAAAAACAATTTGGAAATTTACTAAAATAGAATAAAAACTGTAAACCTAAGAAGTTTTGGGAAATTTTGTGTTGGAAAAAAGTGTGCATTTTAATCCATAGCAGTCTATGATGGGCAGTATTCAGAATACAGTACTCCTGTTGCCTAATTGGCAAAATTAATTAAACATTAATGTCTTTTCTGTTTATCCTCTTACTGTATATTCCCATTCATGTTATATGTTTTTAAATTCACCTCAGTGATTAGGAATCTGTAAGCTGAAGAATTGTTTGTTTTTAGTTTTTAGTCTTATGGTCAATAGCTTTTTTTTTTTGACCCTATGTCGGATCATGGCCGTGGGATTTGCTACCATTCACATACACATTAGTGAGGGTCAGTCCTGATGTTGGATTATGGGGCCTTCCTCTTTTCTCCAAATCATCCCAGAGGTGGGTAACACTTTAGTTTGGGGACCAATTCTCACTGTAAACTGACTATTATTAACTATGACTATATAGTATGTACTATATAAGTACTAATAAACAGCCAATATGCTAGTGATATGCATGCTAATAAGCAGCTAGTTAATAGAGAGAATTGGTCCCTAAACGAAGGTGTTACCAGAGGTGTTTAATGGGGTTCAGGTCTTGGCTTTGTGCAGGCCAATTCTTCATAAAATTTTTCACTGCCTGCTTCTGCATAAGTTGAATTGTGACAAATTAGCATTGAAGTCAGAAACTGAACTTTGACTGTGCCCTTACCATTTTTACTTAGGGGCACCACAAACAAGCGATTTACTTGGGCAGATAATTTTGTAAAATCCAAATAAGCTTTACAGATCTTTATTAGAAAGTGTTTAAACAATGTTTTTCATGCTTGTTACCATAAACAATGTAGCAAATTAGCTCAATGTGAGATGAACATAATTAATCATAACGGGTTATTATCAATTATATTCATCTTCAGGAATTAACTGTAGCATTGATAGTACAATAAAATGATTTGTTCGTCCGCAGTACAGACAGTTTTAATCGTCTATTCACTCTAAGGAAAATTATTTCTCTGGCCACGAAAAATAATTTCCTTACATTGCTCACAGAGCATGTAACAAAACCGAAACATTAAAGTGACCTTGTTCTGTGAGCAGCAGACAGGCAACCAAGCGTGAATACATATGGATGTTTATTAAACTACACTACAAGGGAACATGCAACATCTAACTAGACACAAACTTACACACATTAAACATAGATGCCAACGCAAGGAAAGCATGGAGAGAGAGAGAGAGAGAGAGAGAGTGTGCAGTATTTACACATCAGCTAACTACAACCTGTTAAGAACCATCAGAGAATCACATCACCTTAATTAAAAAGGGTCGAAGCCTAGAAGCGCATCTAAACAGTTAACAAGCGGTTTCTTGCATTGGTTTTGTTGGTGGAGTAAAGTGTCCTGGTGCGTGTATAATGCGTAGATTCCTGATGAATTCTTTTAGGAGTGAAAGCTTTGTCATTCCAGCCATGGATTGATTGGTCCGAAGTGAATCGACAAAGTTACTGAACTTAAAACCGCCAGAAGATCGGACTCCCCCCGGAAGGGGAGCCGCGAGATATGTGTGTCTCCTGGGAACCGAAAGTAAAAAAGAAAACCCATTTGGGTGTGGGAGAAGTTTTATCTGGTTTTCCTGTAACACCCATTTTGGTTAGTTTGACCAATAACAAGGCGCATAGTTTCAGATGGAAAGTGTTTCTTTGTCCCACTTAACACCTCATTTGCATGTTTTATGACTGGTCTGAAGAATCGGTGTTGTTTTGCCCACAGTACAGTAAAAATAGTATGATGCATTTCACGATCACATAGTGTACATAATTTTTTGCGGAATAGAGAACAGATAATTTTGATTCCAAGAAAGAAACATCTAGAAGATATTAAACCATGATACATTCATACACCTGAATATGAGCGTTTAGAGCTTTACTAATACAAATAACAAGTGGTAACTAGGCTAATATAATAAGGAAACATACAAACAACACATGCATATACCAGATACATTTGTAACTGATTAATTATAGTCTAAATAAAGAAAATGTCTCTATGTGTGTGTGTTATGTGTACTGTAATTGTGGAGGTAGTCCACTGGTCAGCCAGGCCGTTGGTGACTGGTACACTCTAATAAAGGTACAAAAGCTGTCACTGGGGTGGTACCTTTTCAAAATACATGTTTGTACCTAAAGGGTCCATTTTGGTACCTTAAAGGTACATATTAGTGCTTAAAGTGTACATATTTGAACCTAATAGGTACAAAAGTGTACCTTTTGAAAAGGTACCGCCCCAGTGACAGCTTTTGTACCTTTTGTACCTTCTTATCCTTAATAATAAGAATTTTGATGAAAAAAAAAAGCAGTTAAAATTGGGAAGACATCTATATGTGGATTACATTTTTTAATGTAAATAATTCATTATGATTTGCAGATTAATTAATCAAATTAAAAACACATCAATTTTGGCTAAATGATTATATAAAGTCATTGTGTTAGATGAGAAAAGCATTGAATAGACATTACAAAAAGTAGCTTTAGAAAGAAATATTTTAATTCAGCATTACATAAATAATGATAATAAATGGGTAATACTTTTTTAAACTGTTCAAAAACAAATATATATATATATAAATTAATAATTAAATGATAGTCTCAATATGATACTAAAACCACCAGTATGTAATGGCTAGAAGTTGAGAAGTTGTCTGATTTGACAGCTGTTTTTCACTTCTTTCCTTCATCGCAGCTTCCTGTTCTCGTCTACATTCAAGACAAAGTTATATCCTTTGTATTTTGCATCAGCAGTTTGTCAGCGCTTGTGAAAAGAGTCATGCCATGATACCGTGCTACACCAAATTGTTGGGTCTTTGCCCACAACTAGTATAAATATCAAGATGCTTTGCTCCTGGGTCAGCTTTTTTTGCAAAAACATCCAATTTGAAGCCTCCACAATATCTGACTTCTGGAAGAACCAAGGAGTTGTGTGAGCGAAGGAAGCAGATTCGGGGCACTGGGATTCTGAAGATGGTTTAACATGGGCTGGACCCTGCATTTCTTGTTCTGTCCCACCGAAGCACACTTTGATGCAACAATTTGTGCCCAGACTAGGAGTCGTTGATGCATCAGACCTGTATTTGTGCAGCGCAAACAACATTAAATTCTATGGTTCTGTAGTGACTCCCAAAACATGTTCTAAATAATACAATCTGAATGGACTCTGGTCATCTGAAAGTACACCATCATGATGTGTTTGAGTAAATACAGTTTATATTCATCCGATTTGTAATCTTGCATGAACATATAACAACAGTATTTGGTACATCCTTCGTTATTAGAGAAGGGAACTTACAAATGCATGACACAAAATGTGCTTAAATTAACATTTGTAAATGCATTTATCCTTTACTTCTTAGCAGCCTCCTGTCTTTGATTGAGATGTGGATTTGTGTGATACTGATCATCTTGTTGTAATGTTTCAGAATGTGGATGTGGACAGAGATCCAGAGGACGCTTTACTGACCGTACCAGAACACAACTAGACAAGACCACAAGAAATACACCAGCAGTTCTCTAAATGATTTCATATATTTTCCTTATTTGTAGAGCCTTCAGACTTTGGATATAATTTTGTAATATTTGCAATAATTTCGGGGTGAGTGGTGTTATTCACTGTTCACAGTGTCACTCAGATCTTGTGTCAGATATTGTATAAAATTACATGTTAAGTGAACTAGAAATGCCAACTACTTCAGATTCAGTTATTTAGATTTATACATTGATGTCATGAAATTGTATAAGTTAAAGAAGGTGTATGTGTAAAGCAAACGATTAAAAGGTCTAATTGTGCATTTGTTCCAGCTTTATGAGTCAAATGACTGTCAGTATAGAGACATCACAGCTGACCAGATCATTTCAACTCTCAAACTGCAACTCACAGGCTTCATTAAAGATGAAGACAGTCATTTTTTGTTGTATCGTCCTATATGACAGTCTACATTAGGGTCCTCAAATAGCAGACAGTCTTCTGGTTCTTGGTTACAAATGGACTGTGAAACCTAAATACAAGCACCATTTAACCATTTCTACTGTTTAATGTGAGCAGTGCATCAAAACAATGGCGCAGTACAATCCACAAAGCAAATTATGGTAATTATGGTAAATATTGTTCGATGCTATATCCTCTAAAAAGTTGTATCTAGATCCAAACATGCTTCATTCAAACCCTTTCTACTCCTGGCGCATTGTTTCTCTCCCTCACTAAAGATGCTAACGCGTCACATTAAGAGCTACAGGGGCCTCATTTATAAAGTATGTGTACGCTCAGATTTGATCTTAGAGTGTGCATACGCCAACGCTCATATTCGTAAAAACTGACGTGGAAAAGTGCTTAGTGTCATGTCAGGGTCTGAGCAGACGTACACACTTTTTCTCGTTCAAGTACTGCAGATTTTTGAAAATGTTAGCTGTTCTTGCAGCTCGCTGTTATAAATTATGATGATTGGTGATCTTTTATATGTTAATGACATTAATTAGGAGTCATTTACAAGGCAGAGAGCCTTGATTCATAGATTTCACATCTGGAAGAGATGCGTACGTGCGTTTTCTGTTTGTAAGTTCATTCTATGAATCACATGTACACATATTCGAGAGATGATCGCCCCTGGAGTCTTTTTTTTTCTTATTGACATTCAAGGGAAGATTATCTCAGATCATTATCTAGTCTCCTGTATATTCCATATAGCTAAAGCTGTAAAGCTAACTCCTTGTTACAAATATGGTAGAACCATTACCTCGACCACAAAAGACTGCTTTATAAATAATCTTCCTGATTTATCTCAGTTCCTCAGTATATCCAATAGCTCAGAACAACTTGATGATGTAACAGGAACTATGGACTCTCTCTTTTCTAGCACTTTAGATACAGTTGCTCCTTTACACTTAAGGAAGATTAAGGAAAAGAGTCCAACACCGTGGTATAATGAGCATACTCGGGCCCTAAAGAGAGCAGCCCGGAAAATGGAGCGCAGCTGGAGGAAAACTAAATTAGAGGTATTTCGTTTAGCTTGGTGGGAAAGTACCCTATCCTACAGAAAAGCATTAAAAACTGCTAGATCTGATTACTTTTCGTCTCTTCTAGAAGAAAACAAACATAACCCTCTGTATTTATTAAATACAGTGACTAAAGTAACGAAAAATAAAGCATCAACAGGTGTTGGCATTTCCCAAGAGCATAGCAGTAATGACTTTATGAACTACTTCACTTCCAAGATCGATACTATTAGAGATAAAATTGTATCCCTGCAGCCGTCAGCTACAGTATCACATCAGATAGCGCACTATAGATCCCCTGAGGAACAATTCCACTCATTCTCTACTGTAGGAGAGGAAGAATTGTATAAACTTGTTAAATCATCTAAACCAACAACATGTATGTTAGACCCGATTCCATCTAAACTACTAAAAGAGCTGCTTCCAGAAGTCATAGATCCTCTTTTGGCTATTATTAATTCATCATTGTCATTAGGATATGTCCCCAAAACCTTCAAATTGGCTGTTATTAAGCCTCTCATTAAAAAACCACAACTTGACCCCAAAGATCTAGTTAATTGACAGAAAAGGGAGATTTGAGATCGGTCTGTAAAGATAAAGGTAGTATCCTCACAATTATATTCCTTTTTAGAGAAAAATATCTGTGAGGAATTCCAGTCAGGATTTAGATCGTATCATAGTACTGAGACTGCTCTCATTAGAGTTACAAATGACCTGCTTCTATCATCTGATCGTGGTTGTATCTCTTTATTAGTTCTACTGGATCTTAGTGCTGCGTTCGACACTATCGACCACATTCTTTTGAATAGACTAGAAAACTTTGAACATTATCTAACACTTGACGGCTGCTCTGTCAATTCTTCTTCATCAGTCAGGAACCTAGGTGTGCTGTTCGATAGCAATCTTTCATTTGAAAGCCATGTTTCTAGCATCTGTAAAAGTGTGTTTTTTCATCTCAAAAGCATATCTAAATTGCAACCTATGCTCTCAACGTCAAATGCAGAAATGTTAATTCATGCGTTTATGACCTCAAGGTTAGACTATTGTAATGCTTTATTGGGTGGTTGTTCTGCACGCTTGATCAACAAACTACAGTTGGTCCAAAATGCAGCAGCTAGAGTCCTTACTAGAACCAGGAAGTATGACCATATTAGCCCGGTTCTGTCAACACTGCACTGGCTCCCTATCAAACATCGGATAGATTTTAAAATCTTGTTAATTACTTATAAAGCCCTGAATGGTTTAGCTCCTCAGTACTTGAGCGAGCTCTTATCGCATTATAGTCCTCCACGTCCGCTGTGTTCTCAAAACTCTGGCCGTCTGATAATACCTAGAATATCAAAATCAACTGCGGGCGGCAGATCCTTTTCCTATTTAGCACCCAAACTCTGGAACAATCTACCTAACACTGTTCGGGAGGCAGACACACTCTGTCAGTTTAAATCTAGATTAAAGACCCATCTCTTTAGCCTGGCTTACACATAACACACTAATAGGCTTCTATTATTCAAATCCGTTAAAGGATTGTTAGGCTGCATTAATTAGATCAACCGGAACCGGGAACACTCCCCATAACACACGATGTACTCGTTACATCGTAAGTAGAACGGCATCTACGCTAATATTTGTCTGTTTCTTTCCTAGTCTGTTTCTCAGTCCGTATCCGATCAGATGGTGGATCAGCACCAAGAGATGATGTCTACAGCCCTGATCGTCAGCGGAGACCAGGACACCCAGATGACCCCCAGAGATATATCCCCAGTGAAGACCTTGATTAAAATACAATAAAACTAAAAATATAACAAAATAACAAAAAATATAATAAAATACCTAACTACATAATACTATTATTGTTAGAAATTGCAATAAAATAAAAAATAGAAATATAAACTTTTGAACTGAGAAACTTTTCGAAAGAGGAGAACTGACCCCCGACTGAGCCTGGTTTCTCCCAGGGTTTTTTTCTCCATTCTGTCTCAGAGGGAGTTTTGGTTCCTTGCCGCTGTCGCCTCTGGCTTGCTGAGTTGGGGACACTTAATTTCTAGCGATTATCGTCGATTTGATTGCACAGTTTATTTAAACTAAACTGAGCTAGACAATGACATCTCTGAATTCAATAATGAAATGCCTTTAACTGAAAATTGAGTGTTTAATCTTATCATTATACATTACTGACACTCTATCCTCCAATTTGATACTGTTAAGTGCTTTGACACAATCTGTATTGTTAAAAGCGCTATATAAATAAAGGTGACTTGACTATTGGAATTACTCTAGGCTCACTTGGTTCACTTTGTCCCTGTCTGCTTTCTCATCATTGTTGCTTATGAGCTCCACGACTCTGGTGTTATCTGCAGACGTTACAATTGCTTTGTTGCTGATCCAAAATTGCACTGTAAAAAAGTGTATAACAGTGGACTCAGTACACATCCGTGTGATGGTGCACCGGTGCTCAGTGCAAGTATCTAGTTGCACACTGATGTGCTTAGTCCAAGTTCTGACAGATTCTGGGTTATGCATATTGTTGAGGGTCCAGTGTGGGTGGGATGTGAGCTTTGAGGCGAGCCTCCAGCAGGCGACTGGTGTGCATTTCTGACCAAATTGTCAGAAACAGATTGTATGAGGGTGACATGAGGGCCAAATGTCATGTAGTGGGACCCAGTGTTGGGAGTAACGCATTACAAGGCAAGTTATGTAATCAGATCACTTTTTTCAAGTAACGCATTACTTTTTAATTTACAAGAAAATATCTTACTTTTTTCAAAAAGTAACGCCATTTACTTTGTTTTCCCATTTATTGACTGACAAGGCTCCTGTTCCCATATTGGGAGAAATCGGAAGTACAGAGGCGTTGTGTGTGAACATGATGTTACTGTAGTTCTAGACTAAATGTGAATGTGCATTAATTCATCCCACTCGCAAAAAAACAGATTTAGTATTCATCAAAATGAATTAAAACAGTGAAATGCAAACTCAGAATATGATGCAAACCTGCAATAATTAAATATGTTAAATAACACAAATGTACCTAATCCCATTTTATTAACCAATGTCTTTGCTGCTGACCTTTGATGATCCAGTTCAACCATACTAAGCAAACATGACTTTAGATAAACTAACAATTGAGCTTCATTGTTTTTAAAAAAATTTTTATTGTGTTTTATTGTGTTGAACCTTCTTCTCCTGCGTTCTACTGTACAGACGTGAATTTACTTTTCCTTCAGCCTACGGTTTATTCATTACACTTTTTGGTGTGAAAGGGCTTTTACATTTGCTATAAATAGAACTTCTTGTATTAAAAACAAACAATCAAGCCCTGCTCATATTTAAAAAGTAACGCAAAAGTAACGTAACACAGTACTTTCCATAAAATGTAACATAACATAATTAGTTAAGGAGTAATGCAATATTGTAATGCATTACTTTTAAAAGTAACTTTCCCCAACACTGGTGGGACCTGTGCTCACAGCCCAGCACTGTGCAGCTCGACTGGAATTTGCCCATCTTTGGCCATTGATACATTTTGTTTTCAATGAATTACTCAATGTATACAAGTAAAGATTTTCAACTTGAATATTTTGTTCGAGATCCAATGTGTGAATTAAGTGTTCCCCTTTAGATATATTAATTAATGTATATATATGTTATAATTATATATTGTATATGTTGTATTAATATATATATTTACCATTCTGTGTGTGTGTGTGTGTGCGTGTATATATAAACACACATTCTTGTACATCTATCTTTGTGAGGACATTCATTTACACAATGCAATCTCTAGCTCCTTACCCTAACCCTACCCATCAGAACTAAGTGCCTCACCCAAACCCTTTCCCTAAACCTAACCTTTACCCAATTATAACCTCTCTCTGTCTCTCTCTCTCTCTCTCACACACACACACACACACACACACAAACAAACAAACTTATTCTAAAATTAAAATTACAATACATCAAAAATAGAATACCATCAAACAGAAATTAGGGTAGTGCTTGCCCGTTCAAAATTAATGGATGGTTGCTGGGACAGTATAACTAATTACCTACAAAGTATTTTACAACAAATTTATTTCAAATGTAGCATGAACACTGCTATTTTGTGAAATTGCTTTAGGTATCCCTAAAGGGATATGTTAATGCAACACAAGACTTTAAACTTAAAATCCTACAGTAGTACGTCATACTCATGCTTTTGACAGTAATGGAAACAGCGTTTGAGGGGAAAAATGTCTGATGGTCACTGAAAATGCATCAATTGGAATGAAGACTGCAGGTAGGTTTCTTGAAGCATCTTGGAGACGCTGCCACAGTTCTTCTGGATTTAGTCTGTCTCTTCATGTCATTCCAGAAAAACTGGATGATGATCAGATCAGATCTCTGTGTGGAGCACTGGCTGTTTTCAGACAAAAATCTCACTGGATTATTACAATTAACGGCAAAATGAATGTTTGGAAATGTAAACTGATATTTCCTACTGACACACTACAGCAAAAGATAGAAATAACTGACTTTAAACCATTTTTTTAACTGCTGAAAATATTAGTGTTCAAATAATATTGGCCACCACTGTATGTTAACAGCTGAATTGATGTTAGATGTTGCATTACAAACTGCTGTCACTGAGAATACTTATTTTTCTGAATAAGTATGAAATAGATATGTTGTAGTTTATATCAATTTTAAAGTCATGAATGATTTGTAGCCTCTCTTTGCTTCATACACTGTTGCTGCTATGTAGAAACCATGTAGAAATGCATTACTGAACCAGAGCTTGGTAAAACAGCACTGGTCTGGCCAAAGCTCAGATCTGAGCCCCACTTAAGTCTGGGCTTTGTGTAGGATATGAAGTTCTTCCACACTAGACTTGAAAAAGTATTTCTATGCAGACCTTGCTTTGTGCACACAGACATTATCATTACCAAGCCTTGGGGGGGAAAAAAAGCACAAAATTCTCTAGAATGGCATTTTCAATTCGTAGCATTGAATTGTCCTCACAGAACTGGCTGGAATAGTCAAACTTGTTAAATATAAGAGGGTGTCCACATACTTTTGGCCACATTACCTCTACACCGACTTCTGTAAAATAACACTGTCAACAAGAGAATTGTAAAATAACTTTATTTATAAACAAGAAATATTGTAATTAAAATATTTCACAAGTGTAAAAAATGTTTTGACAAACAAGAGAGCTCCAAAAAACTCTTCCGTATTAAAGCATGTTTTTCTTCAACCTCAGTTTAAATAAGAAGCTCTATTTAAATATGGCTAATAAATGCACATCACAAGGTGTTCATGATCTCTGGCTGCTGGTCTCAGCGGCACTGGCGTCTCTGAACTGCTGTGTCCAGCTCTGAGGATCCTGATCAAAAAGCTGCGAGAGAAAAGACACATGCCAACACTCATTACTTACTACAACTTTTATTTTATTTATTGCTTTGGAATTTATGTGCTCAAGTGAAAGGCTCATGAATAAATAATGATGGCTGTTTAACAGTCATTGTAGGGGTAAATCTAATGAACATGTCAGGGCCTACTTTTTCAAACTACTCTTAGGTCGTTCGTCCAATCTTCACCAAATTGTGCACAAAGCAATTATAGACTACGCTGTCAAAATTATTTTGTGAACTGCTCTGTATGTGCAAAAGAACAAGACAGCATGTGCTGAAGTAAACAGAGAACACCCTGTAAGTTCATTAAGAGAATTCGTGAGGAGGTGATAAGAAAGACAAAGATTAGGAGAAAGTGTGCTAAGTTTTTAAATATTTATGGTGCCAACCCTAAAGTTTAGCTTGTATAGAGCTGTCACTATAATAAACGTTACTTGATGTAGAGTAAGATAAAAGTTGAATGAATTCCTATAGCAGATCAGATTTAGGACCACATATAGAAAATCATGATCAAAAAGATCAGATTCCATTTGATTTGTGCTGTTCACATTGTCATAGGGCTGGACAATAATTCAATATCAATATGTATCGCGACATTATTTTTTTCAATAACGGTGATATGATTTTTAAACACATTTCTGATATTTCGATATTCATTATTTATAATCGATATGTATACATTGTGGCGTTTGACTTCGTTGAATAAACATGAGCACTGCGTGTTTCAAAATCAGAACGGGGCGCGGGTGTTTTATATGAATGTATCTCTGAAGGGAACCGACTGTCTTCAGAAATGTTTTGATGTCATTTTCATTTTATCTGATAAAGTATTGTTGATGAGCGGAGCTGCTTTGAGAGCGGCAGAACCCAGTAATGGCTGTAAACAAAGTGCCTCCTGCTGGCAGAGAATGAGTTTGCATTTTCAATAAGCCCATCTCCAACAACATGCTTTTGCTGTTGCTCAATTTTTTTGTTTTCTGCAGAAACTCAGAGCACTTTTTATACACTTTATCCTGGCTGAAGCACATTTGTTTCAGTCTATAAGAATAATAAGCCTACACTACCAGTCAAAAGTTTTTGAACAGTAAGATTTTTAATGTGTTTTTTTTTTAAGAATTGTCTTCTGCTCACCAAGCCTGCACTTATTTGATCCAAAGTACAGCAAAAACAGTAAAATTTTCAAATATTTTTACTATTTAAGATAACATTTTAAAATATATTCAAATAGAGAGCAGTTATTTATTTCTGTGATGCGCAGCTGAATTTTCAGCATCATTACTCCAGTCTTCAGTGTCACATGATCTTCAAAAATCATTCCAATATACGGTTTTGCTGATTATCAATATTTACCAGTTGAATAAAATTTTTTTTTCATGATTCTTTGATTAATAGAAAGATCCAAAGATCTTATTCAAAGAATAAATAAAAAGCTTTTGTAACATTATACACTATACCATTCAAAATCTTGAAGACAGTATTATTGTTTTTCTTTGTTGTTGGGTTTTTTGGGGGGGGGGTTATAGTAATTAATACTTTTGTTTAACAAGAATGCTTTAAATTGATCAAAAGTGACAATAAAAGATTTCTATTTCAGATAAATGCTGTTCTTCTGAACTTTCTATTCATCAAAGAAACCTGAAAAATTCTACTCAGCTGTTTTCAACAACAATAATAATAATGATAATGACAATAATAAATATTTTTTGAGCATCAAATCAGAATATTAGAATGATTTCTGAAGGATCATGTGACTGGAGTAACGATGCTAAAAATTCAGCTTTAAAATCACAGGCATAAATTAAATTTTTAAATATTTTCTAATAGAAAAGAGTTATTTTAAATAGTGAAAATAGTCCAAAATGTTACTATTATGGATCAAATAAATGCAGGCTTGGTGAGCAGAAGAGAATTCTTTAAAAAACATTACCAGTCAAAAGTTTTTTAACAGTAAGATTTTTAGTGTATGTTAACCTGAAGTTAAAGATATTAATATTAATAAGGTCTGAGATGTTTATTTGACAGTGATTTCACATTTCTTGTTTGTATGAAGGCTAAACACAAATAAAATGTGAACATTAATTTATTTGTGCTGGTTTTTCTTTTTCTTTCTATAATATTATATAGTTTTATAGAAGGAAGTTTTATAGACTTAGAAAATTCATTTTTCATAAGTTTGTAGGTACAGACATCCGTTGTGGGTGTTCTTGGCAGTTTTTATGAGGCTTTTTTAAATAGTGTTCATATCGATATCAGAATTATATTGTATCGACTGAAATTAAGAAATATATTGAGATATAAATTTTGGCCATATCGTCCAGCCCTACACTGTCATGAAAAAAACTCCTACCTGATCGGATTTGGGCCACATTTTCCTGCAGTCTGAACAAAGCCTTAAATACTCATTATATATGAAAAGAGCCACTGTATAACTATTGTCTGCATGAGTTGTTTGTGTTTAGACCCAGATAAAATTGCTATTTGTGGCTATATTATGAACATGATATCTCTGTTTTGCTTGTATTTATCAAATGTGCACATAAAAGAAGAGACTACAGACTCTCAAAAGGTGAGAACAGGTTAGAAAATAGCTGGATTATTAGTATATTAATCAAGGGTGGGTGTAATGTGCATTGATCAATCTTTGATTACAGATCCACACATTTCATTACATTTGTAATGACTGTAACTGAAAGGTTGGTTAATTGTATTGGTGAAACAAAAATGCACAAACCTCTCCAACAAAGTCCAGTAGCTTGAGTTTGGACACCTCCTTCTCTGCCCGCAGACCCCAGCGAAACTCACACTCCACTGGATCTGTGTGCGGGATCTTCACATACTCTAAATATCTGAATCAGACACATGAAAAATGAAATGAAATGGTCCAAAAATCCAAAAATCATGTCAGGAGTCATATGATGAAGGACATATATCTTTCTGTCTTCATTCTGCTAGACCCCTTCATTGTCTATGGTGTGATATAAACCACAGGTCCATGGTCTAAAGAACAGCAGCTCTGAACACACCAAATCTGCTGGGACTCATCCCACAACCTCAGAGTACATCAGTCCCTGTTCTTACAGCCACATCGTAAACCATTAATGAGTATTCAAAGTCAGGGCATGGATCACAATAGCAGGTGTTACACTGCTATTGTGGCCATATCAGTAATATGATATGAAAGACAATCATTTTGTTTCTGAAAGACACTTTCACTTACTTCTGCCGTACAAACTCATCTGTGACCACCTTTTTTACATCACCAAACTCGTCATGCTTTTCCCTGTGAGAAGACAGAGGTATCAGAAGTGAAACACCCCCCCCCCCAAAATTTTGTTTTTAAAAGGATGTAGTGCACAAACCCTGGATCCACCCGCAGCTTCTTGAGCGTATTCCACACCGTATCTACAGCATTCATGGAAAACACATTAACAAACCACCCACAGAAACTGATCAGTAGTGGTGTGAGTGGTGTGAATGGTGCATCACTCACTCTCTTTAACGACACCACCCTTCATGAAGATGACACTCAGGATGACAAACAGCAGGCCTGTCTTTGGGTTTCCAGGACGCCTGTATGGACAGAAGAAACAGTATACCCAAGACAGCAAAACTAGTGCAGCTGCATGTGAGTGAACCACACAAAAACAATTTCTGTTTCATGTTTCAGCCCAAAGTTAGTCTGTCTAATATCTCCATTTCATGGCAACAGACAGTTTAACAAAAGATCTGTTGAGAATCCGTTCAAGAGTTGTCCCATGCAACAAAAATGAACATGCACATGTAATATAGTATATGAAACAAGCATAAGCAAAAGAGAAACAACTTCTTAACAGCACACTGTTGTTAAACAGACCCAGAATGGACAAAATAAAGTACTGAATTACTACAGAAGCACATGAAATCTTAACTAACACTGAAAAACAAAGTGACCACGGATCTTGTGTTACTTACATGTTCACTGGCTCTCCATGAATGGGCTCCAGCTTATTAATCAGGATATAAATGTGATTTTTGGAATCAATCTCCACCAGCTTTAATCCAAACACCTGCATCAAACACAGCAGTTCACCTCTGTTCAGATTCACATCTATAAAAGGCTGTTTAGTCACCGTATGCTCCATCTGTTGTACCTGATCAAATTTGCGGAAAACTCTGTTCATAATTTCTGTGTAGATGGCTTTGTATTCCTTTATCACATGTTTCCCAATGTCTGCAGAATCAGTCAAAAGAGAGTGAACACAAACACAATGTATAAAATATATTTATACAATATAAATATAATTTTCTATTATGAATAATTATTTAGCTACAAAGCAGTGATATAATAGGGATCTAATGAACACAGAAGACAAACCTGCTCTTCGAATGGGTATTTTTTTTTGGTCTTTAATTAAGATGAACTGGACCACCTCTGCCACCTTGGCATAAAAGCAGAAAAATGTGTTAAAAATCCAATGTAACAGTAAAACCAACCAAATGAGAAGTAGGTGGTGCAGTCAGTGCAGATTAGACAAAAAGATTGATACCAATATTTAGTGATAATATAGCATAAGAGATTTATAAGCTATTTTTTGTAGGCCGGTCATTTTTGACCAGGAACACCACAAGTGTAACCATGTTGAATAAAATAAAAAATGTTTTACGTAAATTAACAATTTTTGTGGTGGAAGTAGTTATAACCTGTGTGAACAAAGTCAGTAATCTTAGTCCAATTGGATGACATTAAGTAACATTTTCGGGAGAAAGAAAATTTTCTCTGGGTCAAAATGACCCGAACACAAATATGAGGGTTAAACATACTTCTGTTGTTGTATGTTTACATTTATAAGAAAAACAATTATAAACCTATACAAACAGTTGAGCATCTGACTATACATATACTATAAATAGTTGACTATACATTCACATAATCTGAGACTGTACAAGAACTTTACATAAATACTGCACAAGAAAATGTGCAAAAGAGATATTTTAGGGGAAGCCGCGTAGAGTGCAAGAAGATTTGCAGTGCAATGGATAAATAAACATATATTATCATATTGAGTCTTTGTTGCAGGGAGTGTTTATAAAAGTGTCTAGTGTCTTGAAAAGGTTTTTGCCCCCTTCCTGTTTTTAATTTTTTTGCATATTTGTCACACTTAAAAGATTCAGATCATCAAACAAATGTTAATATAACATCCAGGCCTGATTACTGCCAGACCTGTTGAATCAAGGAATCACTTAAATAGAACCTGTCTGACGAAGTGAAGCATGTTTAAAGATCAACTCATCATGCCGCGATCTAAAGAAATTCAAGAACAGATTAGAAACAAAATAGTTTACATCAGTCTGGAAAGGGTTATAAAGCCATTTCTAAGACTTTGGGACTCCAGCGAACCACGGTCAGAGCCATTTTCCACAAATGGAGAAAACTTGTAACAGCGGTGAACCTTCCCAGGAGTGGCCGGCCTACCAATATTACTCCAAGAGCGCAACGACGACTCATCCAGGAGGTCATAAAAGAACCCAGAACAACATCTAAAGAACTGCAGGCCTCACTCGCCTCAATTAAGGTCAGTGTTCATGATTCAACAATAAGAAAGAGACTGGGCAAAAACAGCACCCATGGGAGAGTTCCAAGGCAAAAGCCATTGCTGACCAAAAAGAACACAAAGGCTCGTCTCACATTTGCCAAAAAATATCTTGATTATCCCCAAGACTTTTGGGCAAATATTCTGTGGACCGATGAGACAAAAGTTGAACTATTTGTTAGGTGTGTGTCCCGTTACATCTGGCTTAAAACCAACACAGCATTTCATAAAAAGAACATCATAAAAACCAGTGCCGATCCTAGACTTCTGGGGGCCCTACGCAAAACTGTGTCTGTGAAACTAAAATTACATCATCTTTGAGAGAAGAGTGAGCCAAAATTCCTCCACAGCGATGTGAAAGACTAACTGGCAACGGCCAGTTATTGCAAATGCTTGATTACAGTTGTTGCTGCAAAGGGTGGGACAACCAGTTATCAGATTTAGGGGGCAATTACTTTTTCATGTAGTGCCAGGCAGGTTTGGACAGCTTTTTTCCCTTAATAAATGAAATCATCATTTCAAAACTGAATTTTGTATTTACTCGGGTTATCTGTGTAATATTACAATTTGTTTGATCTGAATTATTCAAGTGTGACAAATATGCAAAAATAAGGAAGGGGGAAAAAACTTTTTCACACCACTGTACATACTGAGAAAAGAGAAAAATGACTAAGACTTAGAAAGAGTGAAAGACCCTCAGGCCAACCCCCAGTGGTGCCCACCCCTCTATTTATTAGTATGTTTGATGCTGCGACGTCAAGAAAGTTTATAATTTGCTTGTGTTCCTAAAAGAACAGTCCTCCCAAAAATAAAAATGTACTAACCCCAAGGTCATCCAAGACGTACATGACTTTATTTTAAAATGTAAAAATGGTCTACACTGAGCCCCGTTTACTTGCATTAAAAGGAGAAAAATCCTGGAAGAAAGAAATCAGCTGAAGAAAGATCTCGAATGGTTTGGGGGCAAATAAACTGTCTGGAACACAACACCCTAGCTTATAGATAAGCATGTTTGTTTGGGTAATTAATAGCAGTGACAAACAATTTTACCAACTAAAATGTTTGAATTTAGGATGTTCAGTGTTATTCAAACTCTGTTAAAGTACTTAAGTACTCTGCCACTGCTACGCTGCAATACTCTTGAATGAACAGCGTCATCTACAAGATCAACCCCTGCCCCGTGCATCTACTACAGCAGGCTGAGACACACCAGCCCAGATCTTTCACACAGTTTATGACACAACAGAACTGAATATCACAAATGAAACACAGGTACCTTGCGGTCGATCTGGTCAGACGTGTAGTTCTCTCGGGCTCGCTGGACCTGTGATGAGGTTATCTGGCTAAAATGAGCATCCTCGTCATCCTCATCCAGAGATACCTGAGAGCGCTGCAGTCCACACACACACACACACACACACAAAACAATCAAACTCACTATATCACTAACACTGTGTTGTTAATATCTTTGTTAAAGTCTGATTACTTATTACCAAACATTTATTTTTCTTTGCTTATTTTACTGAGATTTTGTATAAATACTATTGAATGTATTGAATGAAACTATTTGAATGCAAGATCAACACTTTGAAAACACTGTCTTGAATTGAAATACTGGTTTCCAACGTTAATTTTCTACATAGATGATCAGATACTGCCATCATTATACATCGGTTCAAATGTAAACGTGTACACTTTTAAAAGTTTTAAAATCACTTAAATCACATAGTTTCAACATTCATAACTTTAAAACAAGTACATTTTAAGACGTTTGTAAATGTTTTCTTACTCTCTGAGTTTTGTTCTGTGAAGCTGAAACCGCTTTCTTCCTCTGGGACATGGCGATCGATCCTTGAGAATTATATACATAAAAACACACAAAATGTGAATAACGTTACATAAAATACATGAATCAATGATTTGTTTCTCTGTCACTTCGGATGTTACGAAAGCAAGACACAAGATGACATTAACATCAGGACCAGCAGGTTTAAACGAAGCTAAAGCTAATGCTTTATCTGAGCAAATTATGTAGATTACAACAACAACAACAATGCACGGTGAGATGTTTAAAACAGTTTTCACCTGTCAGTGAAGTTTAATTCTCTATTTACCGCTCTGGCCGTAAACACGAGAGCGCAGTTTCCCGGTTATTTCTTCTGCTGCTGATGAACAGCGCTCCGCCGAGAGCTGAGCATCATCACACCGCCCCCTGCTGGACAACAGCCGCCCTCACAGCATAAGCTGAGGGGTGTCTCTCTCATTTACTGATCTACATTTATAGAACACGTATAGATCAGATCAGTGGTCTAGTTTCGAAGGCCAGGGGCCTCATTTATAAAATGTTACGCAGAAACCGTCCTAATTTTGATCTTACGATCGTTTCTCAGAAATGCGTACGTGCGATTCATAGAATGAACCTACGAACAGAAAACGAGCGTACAAGCCTCTTTCAGATGTGAAATCTATGAATTGCAAATTATCTTGAACTTGAGAGCAATTGTTTCAGCTCTCTGCCTTGTAAACGACCTAATTAATATCATTAACATATAAAATATCACCAATCATCATAATTTAGAACAGCGACCAAGAACAACTTACAATTTAAAAATTCTGCATTACTCCGACAATAAAAAGTGCGTACGTCTGCTCGGACCCTGACGTGACGCTAAGCACTTTTCCACGTCAAAGACCGTTTTTATAAATATGAGCGTTGGTGTGGATTTAAGCCTTTAACTCTAAGATCAAATCTGTGCGTACGCACGCTTTATAAATGAGGCCCCAGGACCGGTTCTGCGGGGCTGATATGTGCTAAGCACCCTCTAACGAAAGCAAGAGCACCCAGTTGAAGCTGTAAAAATAGTATCTTGGTGAAACAGATTTGGCAATTGTTTGAAAATGTCTACCTGGACTGTGTATTTTTTTGGACATTATATCGATGGAATTCTCAACTTCTCATATACTTGGATCTAATGTGTAAACTGTAATTAAAAAAAGGTCTACATTGTATTTTATTTTTTTAAATAAAAAATTTGGGTGGGTTCTAAATTTGCACAGTTGCTTTTTGTTTTATTTTACTGTTTCTAAAAGAAAATTCAATAAACAGTTGTTAACAACAACAACAACAACAACAACAACAACAAAGTCTATTTACCATGAGTTTTTGCAAGTCTGCACTAAACTACAATGAATGGAAAACACGTCTTGTGGAATTAAATAAGTACTACTGTCTCCTCTCCACAAATAAACTGGTGTGTGGTGGGCGTTCTGGCGCACTATGGCTGCCGTCGCATCATCCAGGTGGATGCTACACACTGGAGGTGGATGAGGAACCCCCCCCCACACACACAATGTAAAGCACTTTGAGTGCCTAGAAAGGAGCTATATAAATGTAAGGAATTATTATTATTAATTACTTTTGATGTCTTTGTTCATCATATTTATTTTCATTTAAAAGCAAGAACGTAAAATGCATTCAGTTTATTAGCAATAGCGCACGAACGTGAATCATGCGATCATGCAATTCACATCTATGCCCGTTAGAGGAGGCAACTGGATTGAATAAGGTTCTGCAAGCTCAGGGAAATAGTGGTAAAAGTCCATTCAAAAGCAGATGATCGTAAAAGAGCGCGCGCAAACAGCTCCGAGGTTCTCTTGAATGGTCAGCACAGATGTGATGATGGACGCAGTAGAGTCAGACAGAAGGGTTTCTCCTCTGAAGAACTTTGTGGCTGGAGGGGTCGGTGGTGTCTGTCTCTTAGTCGCTGGACACCCGCTGGACACTATCAAGGTAAAACCTCACCCAAGAGGAGAAAGCTGCATGATAAGAGTCATGAAAATAAGGACGAATTGACAAGAGTGTCATTTATAACATTGTAATTATTTTTATCTGCTTTAAGCATGATTAAATAGGAGTGTACTTTCAATGTTTTACATTCATCTAGACAAACAATATTACTATTTTTGTCACTTTAATATGTAAATAGAAAAATACTTACAAGATCTGAATGCATCATAATTATTGTGTAACATTAATTCTGTTCTGGTTTATGTGACAGAATTCACTCAGCTGTCAAATATTTACATCATAGACTTAAAAATGTTTATTGTTTCACAAAGCTTTCAATAATTTACAGCATTTTTGGGATGGTTAATGTCTCGAATACAAATGAAGTTATATGATCACACACAAGTTTCAGCAATAAGACCTTTCGAGACTATAGTGATATGTTATCTAAAGACACAGACGGAGCAAATGACACAGATAACGGCTGCTTCTTCTGACATAGCGCTTTATCAGTATTTGTTAGACCATGCTTTATCTCACACTGTTGTTAAGACACCCCTAAGATCAATGTGTCATTGCTGTGAGTTATACCATGTGAATATTCATGTTTACACAGGTCCGTCTGCAAACACAGGAATGTGTTGTCTACAGAGGAACATATGACTGCTTACGAAAGACTGTGTCCAAGGAGGTAATAGCTTTCTGTAAGCAAATGCTGTTGTTATAGCACACATAAAGTGTCCTCACTACATGACAGAGACCGTTTATTACTGAAATAGGTGTCATGGAAATCACTCCTGTTACTGTGACACCTCTAGACTCTGTAAATAGTATCTCAGAAGAGTCAGGGGAGCAGCACATGCATTTTACCCCAAAAAAAGCACACAAAAACCTGGCATCTTCAGGGTTTACTGACATTAGGTTGGTGGACTGGTCTTTGAGGGCAGTGTTTTGAAGAGAGGGCATGTGGTTGCAGTGATGAGGATGGTCTATTACAATTGATAATCCCAGTGAATGTTCGCAAAACAACACCTTTAAGACCTTTTCTTGACATTTGAAAACAAGTTTGAGCAGTTTTGGTGATTTTGTTCAGTGACTGGTAGCTGGTTTTGCTACAGGATTTTGGTCAAGTTTCAGATTTCACATCAGCTGGGAACCAGACACAGTACCAAATTTGTTTATCATACAAATTTAACAAAAAAGGTCTTCAACTTAAATTATCAGTACATTTATTCCAGTCATAACAACTCTTGGGATAAACCTATTTGGATATGACGAGTGACAGATGAATTTGCCCAAAAATACTTTGAATCAACAACAAAAGAAATGAGAAGGGATTTTAAAAGCATACAGTGCCCTCCACTAATATTGGCACCCTTGGTAAATATGAGCAAAGGCGCCTGTGAAAGTAAATCTGCATCATTTATCTTTTTGATCTTTCATTCAAAACAAATCACAAAATTCTAAACGTTTATTGAAGTAAAACAATTTAAAGTGGGGGAAAACTCACATTATGAAATAAATGTTTTTCTCCAATGCATGTTTGCTACCATTATTGGCACCCCTAGACATTCTTATGAGTAAAATATCTCTGAAGTATATCTCTATTCATATTTAAAAACATTTTTAGCACACCAGGGTGATTATGAGCATGAAATTGTCCAGCCATGACCTCTGTTCCACAGGATTATAAATATGAGGAACACAAAGCCCAAATTCCCTTAATCATCCATCACAAGGAGAAAAACCCAAGAATATAGTTCTGATGTACAGAACAAGTTTGTTGAGCATCATAAAATAGAAAGTGGCTGTAAGAAAAGAGTTAAAGCGTTGAAAATCCCCATTTCCCCCATCAGGGCAATAATTAAGAGGCTCCAATCAACTAAAGATGTTACAAATCTGCCTGGAAGAGGACGTGTGTCTATATCGTCCTAATGCACGGTGAGGAGGAGAGTTTGAGCGGCTAAAGACTCTCCGAGGATCACAGCTGGAGAACTGTAGAGATTAGTTGAGTCTCGGGGTCAGAAAGCCTAAACAATGGCCATGGCCTTCCAGTCCTCTGACCTGAACCCAACAGAAAATGAGTGGTGAACTGAAGAGAAGAAGCTGTGAATCTGAAGGATCTGGAGTGATTCTGGATGAAGGAATGGTCTCTGATCTCTTATCAGGTGTTCTCCAAACTCTTCAGGCATTATAGGAGAAAACTCAGAGCTGTTATCTTCGGAAAAGGAAGTTGCAATAATTGTGGCCAACATGAACTAGAGAAAACATTTATTTCATAATGTGAGTTTCCCCCACTTTCAATTCTTTTACTTCAATGAAAGGTTACATTTTTTACATTTTTGAATGAAAGATCAAAAGGATAAACAATGCAGATTTATTTTCACAGCCACCTTTGCTCATATTTACCAAGGGTGCCAATATTAGTGGAGGGCACTGTATTTGTTTTGCCTTCTTGCTGTCCGCAAAGTTATGACAACAGACAAGTGACTCTGTGGTTGAGAAGCACTGATTTGATTACCATACACTCTCTCTTTCTCTGCCCAATCACTTTACCCTGTTTTAATGTCTGCAGGGAATATTTGGCCTGTATAAAGGGATGGGTGTCCCGCTAGCCGGTGTTACCCCAATGATGGCCTTGAATTTCTTGGGCTTTGGGCTGGGAAAGGAACTTCTGCAAAGTGACCCCACCGTACCAATCACGTTAGTACAGGAGAGGGTCGATAAGAGAAAGGGGATGTTTGTGATGTCAACTCTGTGCTGAATATGTCACATTTGAAGGTCCTTGCACACTGAGTCCGAAATTTTTGGATCCGATCCGAATTCTTTATGAAGGACGGAAGTTTCGGAGGTGGTGTGTAAACGTGATTGACACAATGTGAGGTCGTATTTATTTTTAATGTGCGAAAATTTCGGACTCAGTGTGCAATGACCTTAATGGTTTCAATTTCTAAGGCGTGTCTTGATATAAAAGTGTGTAGTCTTAAAAAACTAGTGGGTATTTTTATCTTTATGTGCTTCTGCATTTGGCTAAACGCAGCAGCAGCTGAATAGATTTATTCACATAGTTTTTAGTTTTATATACTGTATATGAATAAATGCTGTAGAGACAACATAGTTTGATGCTTTTCTTTTCTGCTTCTCCTTTTTATGACTTTATTTGACCCTGTGTCAGGAACACACAGATCTACTTGGCGGGGATGCTGGCAGGAGTATTCACCACTGTGATCGTGGCCCCGGGCGAGAGAATCAAGTGTTTACTTCAGGCAGGGCAAACACACTACTGTCATAAATACACCTGTGTCCATAGACACCATTAGCATGGTAATAAAAGACTCAGGAATAAAAAAATATACTTAAATAAAAAAAAAAAACAACAACAACAAACAAAAGAACAAATCTTTTAACAATTATAACATTACCATAACCACATTGCATTAGCTCACTTGATGTTCATTCACTATAAACCTTTTTTACAGCCAGAAAGCACAGAACTATAACAGAATGCTGTCAGTTTAGTTCATTTGGCACTCTAAGAAGTCAAAATGAAGTCTAAAATGTCAACAAAATATCCTTGGAAAAAAATCCCTGGAAACTGAGTAATGATTGAAACATTAAAGGGGTCATTATCTGACTTTTTTATTATTATTATTATTATTATTATTTTGTACTGTTCTCTGAGGTCCACTTATAATGTTATCAGGGTATTTTACCTGTTATATCTCAATGACATATCAAGTCATTTTTGCATCAAAAGCATCATCATTTAGAAGTAACACGCTATTTTCTGTCCTGTTTTTGACCGCCCTCATCAGAACGCTCTGTATGAATAGGCTTGGAGGATTGTAGACTCGGAAGTAAACACCCACTGCTGTGATAGTTGTGTATGTTTCACAGTGTACTGTATATTCCTCATAGATGGACGCTGCTGTGATGTAGGTAAAAAATGCATAAATACTCAATACATATCAAACGATCTGTATAACAGACAAAGCAATAGTGATCACATAATAAAAACAGTTACTCACACTTATGTTGTGACATTACTGTCGGATCTAATATAGTCGGCACAGTATCGTCTTTTAGTTTTTCCACATCTTGGCACTGAACAGCATCTTGTTGTGTTCAAAGCATGTTTATCGTTTGGTTTGGTTTCTGTGTAGACCTGGTCAGGTCTACACAGGTCTAAACAGGCAGTGATGTAGAATCGGTGGGCGGGGCTGAACAGGCAGTGCTGTAGAATCGGTGGGCGGGGCTGAACAGGCAGTGCTGTAGAATCGGTGGGTGGGGCTAAACAGGCAGTGAGGTAGAATCGGTGGGCGGGGCTGAACAGGCAGTGCTGTAGAATCGGTGGGTGGGGCTAAACAGGCAGTGAGGTAGAATCGGTGGGCGTGGCTAAACAGGCAGTGACGTAGAAGCAGGCGTTGATTATCTTCTGCAGAGGGTTAGGGTTAGGGTTAGGGTTAGTTGTCCACACTATTACATCATAGAGTAGAACATTCCACAAGCTGTGGTTTTGGCAGACTGCCTTCAATATAAGCTGTTTTTAGGCTAATGAGAAAGATATGATATGAGCTTACAGGATGTTTTTATAGTACAATGACCTCTTATATGTCAAAAGGGAATTATGATTTCTCAGGTTATGACCCCTTTAATCATGTAAAATCCTGTAATGTTATGATTCATGTTTATTGACATATGCATATGTGTTTTAGATCCAGTCCTCGGCCAGTCAGCTGAAGTACGCTGGACCAGTGGATTGTGCACTGAGACTTTATAAGGAACAGGGAATTCGTAGTGTCTACAAGGGCACTGTTCTTACTCTAATCAGAGGTGTGTGTGTGTGTGTATATGTGTGTGATATTTTATATAGGTGATATTGTGTGTGACATGATATGTTCACTGACATGTAAACTAAAATTAATAGGTGGCCTTTATGGATGCATCTTTTTTTTTCTTCTTTTAGATGTGCCTTCAAATGGTGTATACTTTCTAACTTATGAATACTTAAAACAGTTTTTGACCCCTGAGGGAGAGTGGTGAGAGTCACTACTTTGTTATTCTAGCTATAAATAATATCAGGATTTAGAACTAATGTTCATTTCACTTTCTCCAAGTGTTCATCATCTCAGCACATCCAGAGTTCTTCTTGCAGGTGGGATTGCTGGCATGTTAAACTGGCTGATTGCTCTGCCTGCAGATGTGCTTAAGTCAAACTACCAAACAGGTACACCACACACACTTCTGAATGTGCCATTACTTTTATGACTTATGTCATAATTATATGACTCATATGCCATAAAATGGCTCCACATTGTGCCCTAGAGGCACAAATAAAACTATAAAAAGGGAGCCAGTGAATTATGCTGGAGATTTACTAAGCAGTTGCTCGTCTTTTGTGTGTAGTATTTCACTGCACAAACCTGCATCATATTAACTAACCGTCAGCAAACTAGTTTACTAATTTACAAATATTTAAATGTAGGAAGATTTTTATTTAAATGAGTCATCATTCTGCACACACTTTCTGGTGATTATAGCAGCAGTATTTTATCAGATGATGGAGAGGAGGGTAGCCAAGGGCATTTTAATGAGCCAGTTCAGATGATTCACACTGCTGTATAGTCTCAGTAAAGTATGCTCAGTAAAGTATTCTAATCTGAGATTTGTGTTACCAAAAAAGTGTTATTGTATATCAAAAAAGAAATATGAGTATTAAAAGTATAAAAAGAAGAAGTATTGTATAGTAGATATACCTTCTTTTCTATATTTACGGGCATGGCATAAACACATTAGAATAAGACATTAGCTTTACAGAATTTGCAAGAATGTGGTTTTGAACATTGATTTTCAGGTACTTGCTCAATAATGGATAATGTGTCCTTTACTAATTGGTATTTTTTCATATTTACTCTTGGCAATTGTGAACAAATAGTCTTTGGAAAAATGTATTTGCTGTTTATCTTATTGGTTTTTCATTTAAAATACACTTAAAAAAAATTCGAAATAAAATAATTGAAGGGAAAAAAAGTACAAAACACATTTCGTCTTCTTTTTTATTTTCTTTCCAAAAAAAAAAAAAAAAAAGCTTTGTTTTGGTCATTCCATAAATAACAATGGTCTCAAAGAAAGTCCCAGTAATGTTTGGCAAACTGCTAGTGCTTTTGTTGTATGAAGACATCAAAGGCCTAATTATGCAACCCTCTCAAACAAGTTTATGGTTATGTAGGTGCTGTCTGATTGAAGTGATGGAGAATTTCTGACCCCAAGAGCCAACTACTGTAACGTCTGCAATTCTTAGAAATTGTTTAGCCACTCGAACCATCCTTCTCACTGTGCATGTGGCCTATATCAAAGTTCCTTTAAGGGTGTTCTATATAGTCTTTGCCAATATATACACCCATCCTCTTTTAGGTCACTTTAAGGATTTACATTTCAGCATGGGTGGCCAAACTTAGCCAGTCAATTTGACTCGGTGTATCATATTCAAGTGACTTTCCTGTCCGTGGACTTCCGTCCGCTTGCCACCAGAGGTCGCCCTCCTCCCCTATCATATTGACTCTCACATTACACAGAATGTTACATGACACTCCGGACTACATTTCCCATGCTCCGTTTCACTGATTACGTTTACACCTGCAGCCATTTACACACACTATAAAGATCAGTCTCAAACAACCATTCAGTGCCGAGTATTGTTTTGTGTTATTGACCATGTTTTGTAATAAAAGCATGCAGATGGATCCGCACATCTCTCGTCTCGTTCGCCCCGTTACATTACTTTGACTACAAAAAAAAAAGAAAAGAAAAAGAACTTGAGGTTGCCATGGCAACCAGATACTTGTAGAATTACTTGTAGTTTATTTATTTTGCTGTGCTAAACTTAGCAATAAACATGTTGAAAGTTATGCATGTCAGCAACATGATCTCAAAGTATGTTTTTATAAAGTAAAGTAACACTTCAATCAAGGGATGCTCTTATATTTAGTAAATCTTACTAAAAATAGATGATTAAGCAGTTTATATTTAAAAATTTATGTTTGGGTTTGGTTCCATGTAAATTAAATAATATTTGGATGTAAAGACAGAATTTCTATGTATGGCTATTATTTGTCAAAATGCAGATTCGTCATGTGACAACGTCTTACAAGTTTAGTAAATTTGGTTTGATTTATTATTTAATCAAAAAAAAAAAAAAATAGTAACATCTTTCAGTAGGGCTGGGTATCGACTTCTATACTTTTCAGGCACCAACCGAATTGCCTCGATACGACAGAGTATCGAAAAACGTCTTGTCGTTCGGTGCCAAATTTCGATACCTAAGGGGTTAATCTCATCAACGTCAGTGAGGCCTAGGTGTACCATTTTGAACAATCAGTGTTTTGATCACTTTGATCAGTGTTTGACATCCACGAGTGCGACTCGGAAGCGTATGGACCTGCTACTACACACAGACTGAAGCGCGCGTGACGCTCGCCGTGATTTCAGCGTCTGCGGTATCACTAAGTGAGGACATAAACACATGAACAACCTATAATAAATGAATAGAAATGATGATTCTGTCTGAGCTATGTGTTTTAAATTGAAGACGCACTAGTGTAAATGTAGCCTAACAGATGTGTAAACTGAAAACTATTTGAACTTTATTAAAATTATTTGCACTGATTTATTGTGTTGGATATATTTTGTTCCTTTGTGCAGTGGCTCAGGAGATGAGGCTTTGAGTCTGTATAAATGTCAACAAGATGAAAAAATTGTTTTTTGAGGTAATGTAATCTTGTTAAAACTGATTTCATAAAATTGGTATCGAAAAAAGTATCGTTCAGGAACCGGTATCGAACTCAAGGTATCGGTATCGTTATCGGTATCGAAATTTTTTGAACGATACCCAGCCCTATCTTTCAGTCACTATCTTTCTACAAGCTACGGCCATGGATCAGTTGTTCAATCAATCATTCACTTCATGGATCAATCACTTTTAAATGAGCATTTCAACCATTATCTTACAGAATAGCCATTTCCTTACTTGTGTGGCTCAACATCTTTTGTCACTCATTGCTGTATTCTCAGGTCTTTCCCACAGGATGAGAATAGGACTTTGCCCTTTATATCACCTCATATGTAAAACCCAGTGCCACTTAAGTGATTTACTGACTCAAGTAAACTTAAAAAGGTACTATATGAAGAGGAATTTAATTCAGTTAGATTTAATTCATACAAATTTATAGAGGTGCCAGTAACTTTTGGAGAAAAAAAATATTTCTATTTAATATGTTTATTTATCACATTTTTAAAAAGAATTTTACTTAAATTAAATGTTGTAACATTTTCATTTTCACAGTATGTTTTGTTCACAATTACCAATGGTGCCAATTTTAGTGTGTTGCACTTAATACCAAAAGCATGTAGCAGTTGTAGTAGTCTGTGATTAGGACAGAAAATGCAGACAATGCTCTGTCCTCTGTCCTGCAGCCACAGACGGGCGTTACCGGGGTTTGAGAGATGTGTTAAAAACACTGTTACGGGAGGAAGGAGCCCGTGCTCTCTACAAAGGCTTGAGCGCAGTCATGTTACGAGCATTTCCTGCTAATGCGGTGAGAAAACATACTCATGCTATCAATACATTTTTCAGTATCAGCACTGCATTTGCCTGTTGTCATGAAAACGTTTATTACTTCTAGTAAAGTTCTAGTAAAGTTGTATAAAATGGTTTGGTGAGCCGTTTAGGATTTTATGGATTTCTGACTAAATATAGCTCAGTTGGTCACAGCTGTTGATAAAAACAGTAACACAATTTTATAATGAGATATATTTGACATTTATATATTCTGCCTTCACATGCTTTCAGAAATTCCCACTTCTGAAGTCATAATTAAGAGTTTGTCGCTTTCAGGTGCTTTTTTGTTGAAGAGAATAGGAATAATGGAGCTTATTTCAGTTTATGCCCCAGTGTCTTTGATGTGGGACAGTTTATCACTGTACAATAGTCAAGTCAAGTCACCTTTATTTGACTCATAAATTCTTATGAACTGACAATAAACTACTCTAGAGCTCCATTTGCCTTTTCAGCTATTGAGTGGTTATATCATATCATAATTTTTTATAAATGTTGATTAGTTACTTTCTTTTCAATTGATAAATTAATTGTATATCTGCTCTTTTACCATAGGTTTGCCCACACTATCATAAAATTACAGATGAATCAGTGCAAAATGTTCAGGGCTGGTATTAGAGCTGTCGATTTAACGTGTTAATTTGGAGCAGTTAATAATACATGAACATGATGCAGGATTATGAATAACTGCATGGTATAGCCTATGAAAATGTAGTTATATGCCCCTAAAATTCAAGATATGAGGGCAAAAAAATGCTCTGTGTGTTTTTGTATTTTGTATTTACGGTATAATACCGCATATGCAAATGTGCTATTTTTCCTCAATCAAAGTATTTCTTGTTAAAGCTACTTTTTGTAATGTTGATTGAATGCTTTTCTCATTTAACACAGTAATTACTTTAATCTTTTGAGGGGTAATTTCTCATCGGCACATCATGTTATTAATTAATTATTATTTTTTAAGTAATCGCTTGACAGCCCAAGCTGGCACGAATCAAAGGCTCCATGAGTTAGATCTGATCATCTGGTCACCAAGTCTCTTTGAGCACAAACATATGGGCATGTAACAACATAAAACAGACTTTTATTAATATCATATTTTGATTAATTCTCAAAATTACTGCAGTTCAGATAAATAATGCTGCTTTGAGGCCCCTATCAGTCTCTTGACTGGCCTTTTGCTGATTTTAGCTCAACAGAGCAGCATACTTGTAAGATTTGAACACATTTTGCAAACCTTAAGTCAACACTGGCAAACCACATTTTGGCTGTGTACTTGCAGAACGATGCAGACACAACACTGTAGAACAACAGATGCAAAAACTAACAGTGCTTAGAGGCTCCAGAGTAGGTCTGATGGACCTCATAAACTGCTGGTTAGAGAACTTGTTATAGGATAGGGTAGGAAAAACAAGGTACCCTGTTCAGTTTCAACTTACTCTTATTCTGTCATCAACAAGTGACACTGACATTGAAATACTGACAATTCTAAATTGTTTACAAACATTGTCTTACAACTGTGCATTTTTGAATAGGTCAATGATATATTTTCCATTCTACATTTGATATCAACGGGTTCTGAATGCTAAAATGAGTGTTAATTTGTTTTGAAATTTTCTTCTCTTAATAGTGTTACTCTCTCTCTGTTTGTCCTGCTTGCAGGCTTGTTTTCTAGGCTTTGAGGTTGCGCTAAAGTGCTTAAACTACATCGCTCCAGACTGGTGATTTCACAGTTACGACTGATGAGGCATATCAGTCGTATATCAGAGTATATCAGAGGCATACAATACGACTGATATTTGAATACCTTTTTTTTCTATGTAGCATTGTTTTACAGCCCTTTTTGGTGTCATTTTAGACATTTTTCATTTGCATGTCTTCAGTAAAGGGCAGAGAGACTTAGATTTGTACTGTTTTCTCTTTTCTTTACAATTTAATTTAGAACAGATGACAGAATTCTGTGCCTTATCCAAAGAAAGTTTACAGTAACGTATGTTACTTTTGTATGATGCTCTCTTAGCTATGTCTCTCTTACTTGTTATCTTATGCTAATTATTTTCAATTGAATAATTATAATACTACAACTATAAAAGCAAATATAAAAATTAATGATATGTAATTTTAAATTTCTGGATGTTTTTAATGTATTGGTTTTGCATTTAAACCATGTCTTTAAAATTGTTTTGAATGCATTAAAGGAACTGTAGAAGAAAAAAAAAATCATGCATTGACTCTCATGTGAGATTATTTTCTTCTACTTCTGTGTATAAAAATAATTATAGTAATTGTAGACCTGTAGGCCTGGTCACCTTTACAACAGGTAAAGACTTGCATCTCTATGTAAACTGTATGATAACACATTCATTAAAAATGAAAAACTGTAATATCACTCTGATGTAAGTATTTAGACTCTTTATTATTTTAGTGTGATGCGTCAAGCTTTGCATACTTGGGAGTTCTGAATCAAAAACAATGGCTCTGTAATATTAACAGTGAAATAAATAATGGTGGAGACCTAATACTCTGTTCAATTTCAACTTGTTCTTAGGGAAAATTTAGTATCATTAAATAGTATTATAACCGTCTTTCTAATAGTATATCATCAGCACTGTTTTATGTTTTAAGATTGATGTGGTCTTAATATAAAAGCGAAAACGCCAAGGTAGAGGAAACTAATGACGACTACAAAACTACATTTCCCATGATCACTCGCGGTGGTATAGTACTTCCGGTGACGCTGCATTTCTGCGCGCATCGGCTGACGGGACGGAAGGTGGGAGGGTTACATTTTCTTAATTATACTTTTTTTTATTTTATTTTATTTTTTACAATGAATCAAACTCACATTACAATTTAACGTTGCTATTACAGAAAAGCGGCGAACAATGAACTACATCCTTTAGTAAATTCAGTCGTACAATTACCCTGTTTACATAAGTTTAAGTTTAAAATGAGGAAGTTTCTTATTGTTTGACTTGAGCATTCAGCAGATTTTGTATGTCATGTTTGTTTTTTCGCAGTGTTTTGTATTTTCACACATTACGCTATTTCTCAAGGTTGTGTAGTTTGTGTTAACAGCTGCCACGCTGCTCCTCTGTTTTTATTTGGTCATAAAGCTTTTGCTTATGCTTAACAGAGCTATCCCAAAATGATTACATGCTATATCTGATTCATCTGGAGCACATATATACTCGGCAGCTGAACTGTATCACTGCCAGTAGATATGTACCTTATTAACAGATGAAAATCCGTTAATTTTCTGTTCTATTCTCTGCTGTAATATCTCAGTGCGGATTTTTTTTTATTTTTTAAATGCATTATTGTCAACAAATAGCACGTATAATGCCATATTCCACTGTATAACAAAGAACATTTCACATGCATCAACAAGAAAAAGCAAGAGAGAGAAAGGGAGAGAGGGTACACAAGCATCAGTTTACAAACACATATATACTACACATATTTTACATTTCCATAGGATGCCACAAAGCAGTTTTAATATAGAAAATGTACTTTGTAAGTAAGCACCACAAAGTATTTTTTTATGTGAAAATGTTAAAAGAGGAGCATATAGTAACCGTTTAATTGCTTTACTATTTTTAGATTTTGACATCACATCTATATACATTTTAATCTCTTTTTCAAGCACTATAAAAATAGGTTTGCCCTTTGTAAACTTGCATGTTGAATGTTATCTCAGTGCAGGTGAATGCTGTGGCAATGCCCTTGGAGGTGACATGGCCCTTTCCACAATGCCCCCGGCTGGGCTGGAGAATATCCAGCAGAGTGATCATGGGAATGGTGGGCACATACAGTTACCTTTGGACCAGTGAGTCTAATGTTTCTCCATATCCAGATTTTGAATAATGTGTACCATGAACAATGAAAGATGTAACATTCACCTAATTTATCTGATTCTGCAGATTATTTTAATTCGGTGGTGGTGCACAACCAGGATGTTTTGTTGGACCTGGTCGATGAGCGTCCTCAGGACACGCCTCTCATCACATTGTGCAATCATCAGTCCTGTATGGATGATCCACACATCTGGGGTAGGCGGAGCATCAGATACCTGGTTTTCAATAATAAAATCATGACTTTAACAAAAAAATACACATTTAAAGGGGTGGTTGACTGTTTTTTTGTTTCTAGGCTTGATTGTGTTTATGGGGTGCAGTCAAACATGTGTTAATGCTTCGTTAAAAAAAAAAAAAACGCATTATTTTTCACAATTTACCTTTATTCTACACCGCTCTGTCCCTTCTCCTATAAACGCTCTGATGATTTCCTGGTTTTATGAAACCCCTCCCTCAGAAATACGCGATGGGCTCTGATTGGTTAGCTGGTCCAGTGTGTTGTGATTGGCTAAACCGCCTCGAGTGCATGTCTAAACATCCCACCCCTCAGCTCAGCATTTGTGTATTGTAAACAATGATGTTGTCAATATTGCTTATCAATTTGAGACTGATTGAGATAATATTAGTGAAGAGGATCGCGCAGAACCTGTGCAAGCACACTGCTCTTAATGGTATGTTTTTTGTTTGTTGTTGTCTCATACTTTTAGATACGCTGCCTGTTATTTGTAAATGCTACTGCTTCTGTTAGCTTTTAATATACGGTTTTATCCTGATTATAGCTTTAATACAGTACGGCAACCGCAACGCTTCTCATAGCTATGTGAAAAATATCTGTCTGTCTATACACATAAAGTGTATTATTGGAACATGATCTGAGAGAGAAAGAGAGAGAGAGATGCAGAGCAGAGTGTGTGCAGAGCAGTGAGAAACAGGATTAAGAACCGCTGCTTTATAACATTGTTTATGAAACTTGTGAATCCATTAAAATCGCTAGAAGACAGAATCGTGATTCATATATGAATAGATTTTTTCCCTGCACCTCTAGTTTTGACGGCATGGCAGCAACTCTTCCTCTTCTCTAACACCGTGTCCTAACTACACACGACGCCACGACATGCGATAAAAGGTATCTTTTCCATGTTAATCAGAGTTTTTGTCCTAACTAGCTGCGACGGCGACACGCGAAATTTCTAATTTAGAAACGGTTTCTATTTCCGCGACGTCGTGGCTGGAACAACATACAAACTATATGACAGTAGACAATCTCAGGTGATTAAGTACTTTATTCAAAGTTAAACGTGTCCAATATAAGTTTAAATATCATATTGTGTGACCTTATAGCCATACTGAAAGCAACAATAGATAGTTTACCTCAGATCTTGAAAATAAATTAAAAAAATATGTACGTTAAAACCGTGACTCACTGCGAACCAACAAGTGTATTCCATGACAAAGATGTTATCAGTCGCTCATTATGTACATTTAATGATATTAAAAAGGTTTAATATTTATGAATTAGATTATATAAATGTATCCATTTCGTTGCGAGAGCAGTGTGCTTCCAGAGAGAGCCCGCCCACACACGCTTCTGATTGGCTGTGATATTTGATAGTCACGTCGGTGTTAAACAGCACAGCATGGCCACGCCCCCTTTGCTGCATGTTCCTGGGGGCGGGGTTTATCAGGGTTTGTGACATCACAAACCCAGGAAGTAGCTCGTTGTAGTCCCTACGAGCCGTTTTTGTAGGCATTAAACTACCATAATTTTAAAAGACGATATCTCTGTTTGCATTGAACTTTCAGCGTCGTAGCTTTGCAGATATTGTTTATGCTCAAACAGCAACATTACGCACTAACTAACGTTGAAAAAGTGAAATCGCAATCAACCACCCTTTTAATATAACTGAGGTGACGCATTTTAGAGTAGACCAGGCAGTAGAAAATGTAAATGCATTAAAGTGTTTTTGCACGTTCTGATATCAGGAATCCTGAAGCTCTGGCATCTGTGGAACTTTAACAGGATGAGATGGTGAGTGAATGAAAGCAGAATCTGGAGACTCCTGTAAAAGTGCTTCATTGCTTTATATCGTGTCATTTGTTATCTGTGCTCAGGACACCTGCCGCCTCTGACATCTGTTTCACAAGAGAACTACACTCCAGCTTCTTCAGCAGAGGGAAATGTGTGCCTGTTGTTAGAGGTAAACTCATCTAATCCCATGTTTTTTTCCCCCGCGTGTTTTATTTTCCACCTTTTTTTTTTTAAATGACTAAAGTAAACAAAATCAAACTTTGTAAAGTAGTTTTTTTACACAAAAAGTAAAGCACACATGGACTGTCATTATAAAAATTTTGCCTGCCATTGGAGACAGGTACGTGTTTAAAAGGTATGCGGGATAATTTTGGTAATTATGGTTTGGAAGAGATGGTAAAGATTTAGTTTAAGCTAAAAGGGATAGTTCACCCAAAAATGAAAATTCTGTCATCATTTACTCACCCTCAAGTAGTTCCAAACCTGTATGAATGTCTTTGTTCTGCTGAACACAAAGGAAGATATTCTGAAGAAAGTTTGTAACCAGGCTGTTTTGGGGCACCATTGACTTCTATAGTAGGAAAAAAAATACTATGGATGTCAATGGTGCCCCAGAACTGCTCTGAGTTGATAAGGTTTTTTTTTTAAATACTTTTTTTTTTTAAAAGGTACATTTCATTGAATGCATTACACGGTCCTGTGTTTTTAGGAGATGGAGTATATCAGAAAGGAATGGATTTCCTCTTGGAAAGGCTGAATCAAGGGGAATGGGTACACATATTTCCAGAAGGTACAGGCAGCAGAGGACACTCATATTTTTAACCTCAACATTTGTTTGTGGTACAAGTTAAAGGAAATATGGTTCATTTCTCCTCCCAGGTAAAGTTAACATGACTGAAGAGTTCATGAGGATAAAATGGGGTAAGATTTATGTTCCAATAATAGCAAATAGTTTGTTTTACCCTGATTTGTTTGGTTGTTAATCAAGTAAATCCTTCTATTCCTTGACAGGAATCGGGCGTTTGATTGCAGAGTGCTCTCTTCACCCAATCATTTTACCGATGTGGCATGTAGGTAAGTTATGCACGTACACTTTTAAATTACATAAGCTGTTATCGTAGCACTTAACTTGATGAATTCATATTTGATCACATGTTTATGTACCATATTGTTTCAGGTATGAGTGATGTTTTACCAAATCAAACGCCATACGTCCCTCGAGTAGGACAGGTTAATACATATTTGGTTGTGTGATGTGTCATACCTGATACCTGATTTTCAGTGTCACACCTACAGAACAATTTGGACTCTGAGTGTACTTTTCTTTTTTGCAGCGAATAACTGTCTTAGTTGGAAAACCGTTCACTGTCAGACATCTGGTAAATACACTGAGAGCTGACAACTCAAGTTCGGTAGGTGGTAGAGTGTTTACAAAGATAATAATAATAATAATACTAATAGTAGTAGTAGTCTTACAGCTGAGTATGACATTATTTTTCTCTACAGATGGAAATGCGGAAAACACTGACAGACTTTATTCAAGGGGAGTTTCGCAGCTTGAAAGCCCAGGCGGAGGCGCTTCATCACAGGATACGGAAACACTCGTGACCCATGAAGGGACGTATTACAGGATAAAGGGCTATAGAGGACATTACCCGTTAGCTAACCCGGGCCTTACAACTCAGCATAGACACTGAGGAGATACAATCATACAGATGACTGCACCCAAAGTGCTTTACGGCATCCTTTGAAGTAAAATTATATCCATGGGTGTCCGTTCATTTATGTGTGGACAGTCAGACATGGGCTAAGGAGAACAGAGATCTTTTGTGTTTGTAATACCTCTATAGAGAAAGTAAATTAATTTTGAGCAATGTTCAGGACCTCAGGAGACATGTTATGTGCATATCAGTGACTGAAAATGCCTTGTAGACTGTGAAGCACAATATGTTGCATTCTTCCACAGTCTTTTTCTTCTTCATTGTAATTGTACAGAATACTTCACCCATCAAAAATAGCATTAGCATTTAGAACGATGAAAGTAACTCTTTTACATCCTAGCGTGTGAATGTGTCATTATCTTTTTTTCTTTGTATGAAATTTCCTAAACATCTTAAATTTGTATACGCAGTTGGATGGATCATAGATGGGTTAGTGATTATTGTGGCAACTCAAATTCTTGATTTAAAGTGGGACTGCTGAAGCATTTAGTAATTTTTTTAAATTACAGATTGAGACATTTTTAATGTAAGATACTAGCTGTTAGACTTTTTATAATTGATGCAGTATTTGACTGTATATACACTGTAAATACAAAATAATTCATACAGAAATACTGTAAATACAGAATTATTTCAGAATGGACCTATAGGCATTTGTGCCTATTGCAGAATATAATTATTCTCGCTTGCCATGACAACTGATGAAACAGACAGAATATTTTAAAATCTGCTGCACTATGATCTTTAAACAAAATCATCAACATGATGGAAAGAAAGTTGAAAAATGCCTATGAAATACATTTTAGAGACATTCGATCTGTTGTTCAAAATAAAAATCCTTAAAGTTTTTCTAAACTCAAATTTTTATAAAACATAATTGATATTATCCGTTAGAAGGCATTTTCATACAACAACTTACAAAATTTAAACAATGAAAAGTGACAAATCTGAGTGGACATGTTAAAGATTTAAATAAATGATCTCTCTCTTGTGTGACCTACTGTATAAGGCACAGACAGAAAACATGACAACAAACAGTTGTTTGAATCTGATAAAAAATTATTGTAATCTTCCAGTCACTGTATTTCAAAGTAGTAGGTATTTATTGCAAATACAGTTGAAGTCAAAAGTTTACCTTGCAGAATCTGCAAAATGTTAATTATTTTACCAAAATAAAAGAGATCATACAAAATGCATGTTATTGTTTATTTAGTACAGACCTGAATAAGATATTTCACATAAAAGATGTTTACATATAGTCCACAAGAGAAAATAATAGCTGAATATATAAAAATGACCCTGTTCAAAAGTTTACATCCCCTTGATTCTTAAGACTTTGTTCACTGAATGATCCACAGCTGTGTTTTTAGTTTAGTGATGGTTGTTCATGAGTCCCTTGTTTGTCCTGAACAGTTAAACTACCTGCTGTTCTTCAGAAAAATCCTTCAGATCCCTCAAATTATTTGGTTTTCCAGCATTTTTGTGTATTTGAACCCTTTCCAACAATGACTTTGAGATCCATCTTTTCGCACTGAGGACAATGAGGGACTCGTATGCAACTATTACAGAAGGTTCAAACGCTCTTTGACGCTCCAGAATTGATCAATCTCAATCTCAGGGAAGTAAAAGTCAAATACTAATAAATGAAATTCAAAAGATTGGTCACATGACCCACAGGGGTCCATTTTGTTTCCACTTTCAGGATGAGCACATGTCACAATGACTCCATGTTTTTTCCAATGAAAAGTGCATTTTTCATAAATTTTCATACATACAGGGGCTGGTCATGTAATTAGAATATCATCAAAAATTTGATTTATTTCAACTTATTCCATTCAATAAGTGAAACTTGTATATTATATTCATTCATTACACAGACTGATATATTTCAAATGTTTATTTCTTTTAATTTTGATGATTAGAGCTTACAGCTCATGAAAGTCAAAAATCAGTATCTCAAAATATTACAATATTTACATTTGAGTTTGAATAAATGACCATCCCTACAGTATAAATTCTGGGTGTCTCTTGTTCTTTGAAACCACAATAATGGGGAAGACTGCTGACTTGGCAATGATCCAGAAGACGAACATTGACACCCTGTAAGCTCTAATCATCAAAATTAAAAGAAATAAACATTTGAAATATATCAGTCTGTGTGTAATGAATGAAAAGTTTCACTTTTTGAATGGAATTAGTGAAATAAATCAACTTTTTGATGATATTCTAATTATATGACCAGCACCTGTATAAGTCACCTTCTTTGGAAAGTAAAGAAGTATTTTCAAAATACACTTTACATAATATTTAATTGCCTCAAGGCAACATTGTACCGTAATGGAATTGGCATAATGGAAGTCCATGAAGGCAAACTAGGTTAGAATACAAGTATATGATATTTGTAAGGAAAAGTGTTAGAATTATCTAAATGTATTTTAATTTTTGCATGATTTTGTAATGCATTTGCAAGAATAGTAATTCAAGCAATGAGGTGTCATTAATGAAGGAGGTTTTGCATGCATGTGCTTGTGTGCATGCTTGTAAGGATAAAGTGCATATTAGTATAATGTTATGATGATTTTTTTCATTTTTTACTTTGAAACAACACTGATTATAATGTTTTGGTATGATAACATATATGATAGTTTAGTTACACTTGTGATCCAAGATGGTACAATGTTGCCTGAGAGCAACAGCTGGATATGAAATGTTACTTTTTATTAAATATGAGATGTGCAATACATTGAAAACTAGATAAATCTGTTTGTTCAAGTGTTTGTTAAAGAAATTGATGTTTTCAATAAATATATTTATTTTTTTCTGCATGAAAATGTCAAATGTTTAAATTTGTCCGTTGTAGTACAATGTTGCCTCGAGGCAACAAACTTTTAAAAAATAAACAAATAAAAAATTAATGAAAATGTTTATTGTTATTGTTATAGTGTCCAATTTTAAGTAGGAAAAACATCACAAATAATTTTTAATGGTTTGTGATGATATTTGCAGTGGAAACCATTAGAATTTTCTGTGATGGTTCTATTGTTTTTTTCAGCTTGTGAGATGTCAGCAAAAGCACAAATTAAAGGTGCTAGCGTTTGTAACCTTAATGTAGGCTAGTCCTGTTTTGGTACATTAATGCGTCACTGATCGGTCGCGCGGAAGATGGCCGGTTGTGACGTCACGCCTCTGCTGCGCGGAAGATGGCTGCTTTGAGGACGGTCTCCGGTAACACCGGGATGATTTCGCTTTTTCTTCTGTGTGTGATCGCAGCAGCGAAGAGCGATGAGCAGGTCCCTCTGGTCGCATGGGCGAGCGACGGGTAAAGACCGACAGTGTATGAGTGTAGTTCTGGAGACTGCAGGGCGATAGTTAGCTAGCGGTTTGCTAGCTGGATGACTCGGTCGCTGTCCAGTACTGAAAACCCGAGTAAACACTTCAATATCAGCTTTAAACACTTACATTCTCTGATAAACAACACACGTTTAGTAATCTAACAATATATTCACGCTTCAGTGTGCTGACATTAGACTCCAGATAGCAGCGTTGTGCGGTGATGGCTGTCTTATTAAAGCTAGTAAACTGTCAAGGCAGCAGTTTGGCCGTCATGGATGTCTAGACAGTTTACTAGAATCTGCGTTAATCCGGTTTTTGTGTTTGTCAAAGTTATACTCATGATGGTCATTTGTGTGGTTTTGTCTTATGATCATGATATGTGACCCTGGAGCACAAAACCAGTCTTAAGTAGCACTGGGATATTTGTAGCAATAACCAAAAATACATGGCATGGGTCAAAATGATAAATTTTTCTTTTATGCCAAAAATCTTTAGGGTATTAAATAAAGATCATGTTCCATTGTAAATTCCCTACTGTAAATATATCAAAATGTATTTTTTGATTAGTAATATACATTGCTAAGGACTTCATTTGGAGTCAATTTAAAGGCAATTTTCTCAATATGTAGATTTTGTTTTTGCACCCTCAGATTCCAGATTTTCAAATAGTTATATCTCTGCCAAATATTGTCCTATCTCCTAACAAACCATACATCAATGGAAAGCGTATAAATCTCAATTTTAAAAAACGGACCCTATGACTGGTTATATATGTGTTTTTCTAGACCTGTGCTCTTATAATGTCTTGTGTGTAGGTTTGCCTTGTCTCCTGTGAATGCTCCATCAGCGGGTCACACTGTGTCTGTGGAGGAGCTGGAGTCACACCTGAACACAGCGCTGAGCACTACACCGCACAATCTGCTGCTCTTCCTGCAGGATAAAGTATGCACTATATTCATAACACATTATGCAAACAGATTTATATGGTTTGATTTAGTGTGCCGATAGGAAATTATTTCCTGATTTGTGCAGCATTACTGTTTTGTCACTCCCACAGTATTGGATGACAATAGGAATTGAACCCCAGGGTGACAGTAATGTAAAAAAACAAAACATTCTAAGCATATACAGTTTGCTTTGTCCACTTGTGATTAGCTCACATTACGGAATACATTAATACTAGGCCAGCGAGACAAACATCGAAAGAGAGAGAGAGAGAGAGAGAGAGAGAGAGAGATACTAGGCTATAATTTCACAATATCACTAATAGATACACATTTCGAAATGAATTACTACTAGAGTTCCTGACGGGTTTTATTGAAGACAGCAATCTGCATTGCTGTAAGGCTAGTTAAGGTAGTGCTAATCTTATTGGTTGAACTCTGTTTCATTCAGTTGAGTGTTGATGACTTCACATTGTATGGAGGAGTCTTTGGAAACAAACAGGATAGTGTCTTCAAAAATCTTGAGGTATGTTGATGTCTTTTCCATCTGCTACTGCTTATGATATTTATTACTTCTTATTTTTTTGACTTTAGTTGACTTCAGTTTTTTCAGCTATTTAAGATGAAATCACTTGTGCTTGTTGGCTCAAATATTAAAAAGCAGCTCTCAGGTTTTGTTGATGTTTGACTGTGGCATGTTCACAGGCGGCTCTGCTGTCTTCCTCCTTATGGTTGCCATCGGTGTCATCGTCTGCCACTGCTTTGGTTTCTACGCTGCTCCAGAATCAGATTGATGCGGCTCCTCTTTACATGAACCCAGACACGCTTGCTCAACTCCGCCTCAATGCATCTGTTGCTGCCTTGCTGGTCTTCCGCCTCCCTTACAGCGGCGGGTAATCACATCTCTTCAACACTGGCTGGAGTTCACACTGAAAAAAATTATTCATTGAATTTACTACATTTTTTTTTAGGTATGTGGTTGCAATCAATTAATTTTAGCTACATTTAAATAAACAAATTTAGTTGACTTAACTTTCAGTGTTTTTTTTTTTTTTTTTTTTTTAAATGTAGCTAAAATAAATTGTTTACTTTAAACAGCTTACCTTAAAAAAATGTAGTATCATTTATTTCAGTGCAGAATGAAATAAATACTGTACACTGGAAAAAGTTTATTTACAAAGTCTTTTATGCTGTAAATTCATGCTGTAAATGCTGAAATGCACGAAGAAGATATAACTAGATTTCTCATCTGTTACCACCTTCTGCAACCAATGATGCAAATAAGCACATTTACATTTACATTTAGTCATTTTGCAGACGCTTTTGTCCAAAGCGACTTACAATTCGGGAATACATAAGCGATTCATCTTGAAGAGGCAATCAGACAGACGAAGTGCTTGTAACACCAAGTCTCAGGCATTGTTTAAATAAGTACAAGCTAGCAAGGGAAGGAATAAGTAAAGAGATAGAGAATAATAATTTTTTTTTTTTTTAAGTTTAGGATGAAGTCAAGTAGTCAATCACAGTTAGAAGAGCAAACTATGTGGGACCTAACTATAGTTTAAGGCAATAGGATATGCACATAGTTTGTGACAGAAATGATTACAGCACTGACATGAGATTAAATGCACAAAATAATAATTAATACTAAAAAAATAATAAATTTAAAGAAACAGAAATTTAAAGTGACAATAGTATAGAATGCGATTCTGAATACAGACATTATTTTCCATTTGTCAGGTGAGCATTTCTTTATATAAAATCTAATTTAATTTGGAAACACATAAAGTAATACAGGGTGAAAAGATGAAAATCCCTTACATTTGGGACCTTAAAACCTGAGAAAGAACTCTTGATCTTATGAGGACTGTAAGATGTCTTTTTCTTGCAGGGCTGATATGATGTCTACTAAAGAAGTGCTTAGCGGAAATGGTAGGTGTCATATTCAAACATCCCTAAGTATCAAAAGCCTTGTGCTCTAACAATTATTATTATTATTATTATTATTAGTGTAAAACAATCCAAGATACTAATACAATGAAGTGTTTTCCTGCAAATGAATGGCATTATGTTGTTTGTTGTAGATGAGGTGATTGGTCAGGTGCTGAGCATCATGAAAGCTCAGTCTGTGCCGTATACTGCAGTGTTTACTGCACTTGGGCCCTCAAGGGTAAGACTTCTCTACAACTATCCTGTATGCACGTACACACCTTCAGGTAGGGGTGGCTAGTGTGACCAAAATTAAAATATGAGTGATTTTATATGAGTGTAATGATATACAGGTGCATCTCAATAAATTAGAATGTCGTGGAAAAGTTAATTTATTTCAGTAATTTAACTCAAATTGTGAAACTTGTGTATTAAATAAATTCAATGCACACAGACTGAAGTAGTTTAAGTCTTTGGTTCTTTTAATTGTGATGATTTTGGCTCACATTTAACAAAAACCCACCAATTCACAAATTAGAATATGGTGACATGCCAATCAGCTAATCAACTCAAAACACCTGCAAAGGTTTCCTGAGCCTTCAAAATGGTCTCTCAGTTTGGTTCACTAGGCTACACAATCATGGGGAAGACTGCTGATCTGACAGTTGTCCAGAAGACAATCATTGACACCCTTCACAAGGAGGGTAAGCCACAAACATTCATTGCCAAAGAAGCTGGCTGTTCACAGAGTGCTGTATCCAAGCATGTTAACAGAAAGTTGAGTGGAAGGAAAAGGTGTGGAAGAAAAAGATGCACAACCAACCGAGAGACCCGCAGCCTTATGAGGATTGTCAAGCAAAATCGATTCAAGAATTTGGGTGAACTTCACAAGGAATGGACTGAGGCTGGGGTCAAGGCATCAAGAGCCACCACACACAGACGTGTCGAGGAATTTGGCTACAGTTGTCATATTCCTCTTGTTAAGCCACTCCTGAACCACAGACAACGTCAGAGGTGTCTTACCTGGGCTAAGGAGAAGAAGAACTGGACTGTTGCCCAGTGGTCCAAAGTCCTCTTTTCAGATGAGAGCAAGTTTTGTATTTCATTTGGAAACCAAGGTCCTAGAGTCTGGAGGAAGGGTGGAGAAGCTCATAGCCCAAGTTGCTTGAAGTCCAGTGTTAAGTTTCCACAGTCTGTGATGATTTGGGGTGCAATGTCATCTGCTGGTGTTGGTTCATTGTGTTTTTTGAAAACCAAAGTCACTGCACTCGTTTACCAAGATATTTTGGAGCACTTCATGCTTCCTTCTGCTGACCAGCTTTTTAAAGATGCTGATTTCATTTTCCAGTAGGATTTGGCACCTGCCCACACTGCCAAAAGCACCAAAAGTTGGTTAAATGACCATGGTGTTGGTGTGCTTGACTGGCCAGCAAACTCACCAGACCTGAACCCCAGAGAGAATCTGAGTCAAGAGGAAAGTGAGAAACAAGAGACCAAACAATGCAGATGAGCTGAAGGCCACTGTCAAATAAACCTGGGCTTCCACACCACCTCAGCAGTGCCACAAACTGATCACCTCCATGCCACGCCGAATTGAGGCAGTAATTAAAGCAAAAGGAGCCCCTACCAAGTATTGAGTACATATACAGTAAACGAACATACTTTCCAGAAGGCCAACAATTCACTAAAAAAAATTTTCTGTCTTCTGAAGTATTATAATTTGTTGAGTGAATTGGTGGGTTTTTGTTAAATGTGAGCCAAAATCATCACAATTAAAAGAACCAAAGACTTAAACTACTTCAGTCTGTGTGCATTGAATTTATTTAATACATGAGTTTCACAATTTGAGTTGAATTACTGAAATAAATGAACTTTTCCACGACATTCTAATTTATTGAGATGCACCTGTACATTGAAGTGATTTAATATTACTGGAAACTCAACCGAAAATGGTTTACATGCTAAATAACGTGTATTATAAATTCTTTAGTTTAAATACTTTTCAGGTAAGTTACTTTGACTCAGTTGCTGATTTTTTTTTACCTTTTTTTATTTTATTTGGAGCTTAATAATGAATGCAAACAAAAACTTTAAAGCTTAACATGTAACACATTAAGTAGAAAACAAAACACACACAAAAAAACTAAAACCAGTAAAACTAATAATTTAAAAGGAATAGTTCCCACTGTAATATCTGGTTGGATGAGTCACATTCGAAAGAGATTAATTAGTCAACACAAGACTGCCAAATTAGTTTTCACAGGTGCCACCTTTAATATATTATGGGCCAGTTTTACTATACAGGGCAAATTAGCGCAAGAGCACAATTCCATAACAGTGCCGATGGGAGGGAAGTTTCTGCAGGTGATTTACTAACAACGTGCAAATTAAAGAACACAGATGCAACATCTCATTTACATATCGACCAACGCAATATACCAACGCAGCACAAATTAGCGTAATCACAAATAAGTATGAAAAGGAACCGGAGACCAAAAAATGAAGGTTTGCTAGAAGTTTTGATAGAGTTGTTATTGCATGACTCCTAGTCGAGGGCTCCAAGTCGTCTTTTATTTCCTGAAGCAAATAAAAAATAACATGGCTTGGCAAACGATGTGTTCAGATAATGTGTCCTTCTGGCATTCAAAATAAATTAACACGTGTGGAAAAATTGCAAATGCATATTCAATAAGGTCAGGCGCAAAAATAACTGTGTCCACGCCTTTTCAGCGCTAAATCTTCACTGCGCGTCTTTAGTAAATCCTGACAGTACTATTTTAATGCCAAAAGACAGTTTGCGCTGGTCCAAACTGTTAGTAAAACTGGCCCTAATTAGGCAAGTGGCCCCACTGCTTTACATTTTTAATGGGAGGTTGTGTGATTATATCAAACCAGTGTAGGAGTTTAATGTGAGTAGAGTAAGTTTAAGGTGGCTTGTGTTTGTCTCAGGTGTTAGAGGAGGCGTCTCCAGCTGTGCACTCGGTCTGGTCACGATCCCTACTGCAGTCCCGTCGTGAGGAAACTACTGCTCCAAAGCCGCCTGTGGAGTTTAAGGAGAAGGGGTCCACCTGCATTCTCTTGTGGGCGGAGAAGCTGGTGGTCAGCCAGTATCGCTCAGGAAAGTGGGAGAGGCATGACTTTGCCCCCAAAACCTTTGGTGAAGGTGTAGCACCCGACCTGTCTGGATCATCCTGCAACGAGACTCACTCCCGGTAAATAGTGCTCAACTGCATGCGAGGTTTAAGTTAAAGGGAACATTTTCTTCAGTATTTTGTCAAAGATAGCAACAGTAACTAAGGAGGGCGGGTCTTTGCGAAAGGTCAGTTGCAAATTTAGCCGCTTGCACGAATCACCTGCTTACGGTGAGCGTCCTGTCTCTAGTGCACACAAGTGCACTTGTGCATATGCAAAAACAAATAGTTTTTAATTTTAATTTTTTACCTTTTTTATTTTTTTATTTAAACATATTAATGTATAATTTAGATTCAGAATCATTAAAAAAGAAATGCATACAATTTTTTTTCAATTTGCATCCTTTTTCAAATAGTGCGGCTCGCTAGTTTAGTGCAAGTAGTCCATTCTCTCTTTGTGTCAGAAGATGGCTTGTTCAAATTCACTTGCTTCCATTTACTCATTTAGTAGACTATATTAGTGGAATAATATAGGGAATAGTAAATGAGGGTATAGGAGTTAATTTTGGAGACAGCAGGGGTTACACTGTGTCTACACTGGATGCGTGATTCAATGATGCTCCGACAGTTAATCAGTGCTCCTTTCTATTTATCACATTCTTCATGGACCCACAAAACTTATGACCACAGGACAAATGGATTTGAAACTTGCACTTTGATATGATCAGTAGAGGCAGCATGGCACGGCCACAGTTAGACAATTAAAGTGCTGTGCTATTAACATATAAATGTATATGTTGGCAGTTCATGAACCACAATTTTCTCTTGAAAAACAGGTTGGTTTTGAACTATGAAGACGTCCTGGATTACCGTTCTTTTAAGCTCATGTAAGTGTTTAATTTTCGAATTTACTCACACACACACACACACACACACACACACACACACAATCTCTGTGTTCTGTATCTCTGTGTTGGGCTTGAACTGTGTTCTGTATTCTCCTCAGTTTTGTAATGAACCGCCGTCACTATAAAGTTTCTGCCCGCCATTGGTTCACCATGGATCTGGTTCATCTGGAGTATGATGGGAAAAATGCCACGTTCAATGGCAGCCGTCACATCTACGCCCCGGCCGAGTATTCGTACCGCTGTGAGTCCGTGAGCAGTTCCCGCTACCCTCAGCTGTCACCCCACTCAGACAAGGACAACGCCAACGACTGGCAGATCTTTTTTGATGACTTCCAGGTAGGTTCTGAAACAATGAATCCAAAGAAAACTAGACTTCATGGTTCCCATGGTTTAAAGATTTTCTATATTAAATTAAACATTTTCTTGTTATGCTCAGCTTAAAAAAAATAAAAATACTAGGAATTGCTCTTTGTGAGTGCAGTCTACTGTATATAAAAGGATTTTATCAAAATTTTTATCCAGTTATCACGACTGTAAAAGTAGTAAGCCATGGAGAGTCTGGAGTGTGCTTTGCACACATAGACAGGCAACATAACCAAAATTTAAAACAAAAAAATTCCTTACCAGTGTGCAGTTAAAAGTTAACATATGCTATATACAGTAGTACATTAAATATTACCTAAACAGTAATATGCAGTAGTAGATTAAATATTTAATACTTAAACTTTACATTCAGAGGTATAAATTTTATACTTCACTACCAGTCAAACATTTTTGAGCAGTAAGATTATTAATGTTTTTTTAAAGAATTGTCTTCTGCTCACAAAGCCTGCATTTATTTGATCCAAAGTACAGCAAAAACAGTAAAATTGTGAAACATTTTGACTATTTAAAATAACTGTTTTCTATTTGAATATATTTTAAAATGTAATTTATTTCTGTGATTTTAAAGCTGAATTTTTAGCATGTCAATGATAAAGTTGTTCTAGTTAGTCTAGTTACTTCATTAATAGTTAAGTTTTTGCCTGTCTTTGAATACAAATGTAATTTTCTAATCTCAGAATATATTGTGATATATAGCGGTGAAGGAAATTGTTACTAGTAAACTGGTTTATTTGGTATATTGGATTATTTTTTCATCTAGCCACCGAATAAAACTATGTATCCTCAGTATATTTCACAGTAAAGATGGAGTTCTCAGTATAGTAATTCTTTCTGTGTGGCTTATTTTTATACTGAGCCATTACTAATCAAAATTAAAGCCGTACTTGATATTTCTCAACATTGTTACTTAAATGACTGCTGAACAAATTTAAAAAATGTTAACTCATCAGACTTTTAAACAACTGATTATATTCACTTAGGGTACTCGTATTTTCATGAATGCTTTTTGAGAACCTCTTATTCCCACTTACACCAAAACTAATATTTTATCACTCGTTTAATCGCTCTTGGCATGAAAAATAAAGGTTAGAAGTTGCTTTGTTGAGAGCATGAGTGTGACACCTGTACCATGGCACAGGACTTTTCTCTCTAACTTTAATTAATTAATTTTATTATATTTTATTTTTTACCTAATGGGGACAACAGTATCTAGAGTGCTAGAGAAGCTATTGGTCATGATTTACTAGTCACTACATCAAGTTCAGCTGTATTTACAGGTACACTGAGCAGCTGAGACAGATCTTTCTACCCGGTTAATAGTAATGTATTACGACATGACTAATCTCAGCCATTACCCATTACCCACTGCAGCAATATACAGTACATTTGTGAGCACAATGAAACAATATTTTCAACAGCACAAAAAAAGTTTCCAAGTTCAAAAAAGCAGACCTCAGTTGCAACGAGCAGGAGAAAATCTTTTCTAATTCCTGGCAAAACACCTGACCAAGAGTTTTGGACCATAAAACATTCCCCAAAACAATGTAAAACAGTTCTCTTAGAGCATTTATATGTACAGTATATGGATTCAGGATAGATTATATGGAGTCAGGATAGATGAGGGTTAATTTTATGTCATGGTGCCAGATCGATATATAGTAATATGTACACTGCCATTCAAAAGTTTGGGATCAGCAAGATTTTTTTATGTTTTTAATGGAGTCTCTTATGCTCATCAAGGCTGTATTTATTTGTTCAAAAATACAGAAAAACTAATATTCAAAAAACAATTCAATTCAAAAAAATAATATTGTGAAATATTATTGCAATTTCTAATATTGTTGTCCTATTTTAGTATGCTTTAAAATATAATTTATTTCTGTGACCAAAGCTGAATTTTCAGCATCATTACTCCAGTCCTCAGTGTCAAATGATCCTTCAGAAATCATAATAATATGCTGATTTATTATGAGTGTTGATACTCTTGTGCTGGATAATTTTTTTCGGAACCTGTAATACATGTAATACAATTTCAGGATTCTTTGATGACTAAAAAGTTAAAAAGAACAACATTTATTTAAAAACATTTTTTTTCTTCTTCTAACAATACAGTTGTTTTAACTTTTTATTCATCAGAGAATCCTGAAAAAAGTGTCACATGTCCAAAAAAATGTTAAGCAGCACAACTGTTTCCAACATTGATAATAAATCAGAATTTTATTATGATTTCTGAAGGATCATGTGACACTGAAGACTGGAGTAATGATGCTGAAAATACAGCACTGCGTCACAGAAATATATTATATTTTATATTATATTGAAAAAGAAAACTTATTTTAAACTTATTTTTTTCTTTATTTTTGATCAAATAAAGGCAGTCTTGATGAGCATAAGAAACTAAAAACATTAAAAATCTTACTGATCCCAAACTTTTGAATGGCAGTGTATCTTTAAATTTCCCAGATTGAGTTAGGTCTCTCTAGTCTGCTGTTTTCCTCCTCGAGATAAGATCGACTCCCTATAGTCCAATAACGTTTATCCCTGTTTGAATTCAGTATATTGGATATTGTGAAAGCAACTAAGTGCTCATGGAGTAGATGACATTTTGTTTAGCTGTTCTTCTAAAGGGGACAGACCAAACACACTCAGATGGGTCTTGAGCTTCTAGACACTGTATGCATTTGATGATATGTAAGAAAATGTTTCTTAATATTTTGCTGCAATTTGTTCAAAGAGCGTCAAGTTTCCATTTGATATAAAATCTCCTATAACACAAATAGTGTTAGCAAGTCATTTATTTCCCAAAGTGCCATCCCTCATTCATTCCTGGAGGACTTTGCTCTTTCTCACTGATCTTGAAGGCTGTCAGGAGTGGATTAGCATGAGGCATGTTCAGTGTGCGAATGGTATTTAAGCAGGAATCTCTCTGTCTCTCTCTCATGTGACAGATCCAGGGCTTTAATGTGGCTGGGAAGGATTTCTCTTACGCCAGTGACTGTGCTAGTTTCTTCACTCCTGGTATCTGGATGGGGCTCGTCACATCTCTTCTCATGGTGCTGGTTCTCACTTACGGCCTGCACATGATCATGCAGCTGCGCACCATGGACCGCTTCGACGACCCCAAGGGTCCTGCCATCTCTGTTCCCCAGACGGAGTAAAAGACACAGAGCCAGTGTCCTTTCTCCTCCTCACAGCACTAGTGTTTACTTTGGTTATTGATTTCTTGTTATTACATGTCATCGGGGTGCTGTTGGATTATTTTTGTGATAATCATTCCTTTAATAAGCATGTTTATGGATGAATCTCAGGAATACATGTCCAGATCATACTAGAACAAAAAAGGAAATATATATATATTGCATAAAGAAGGATCATTTTTATGATGGTTAAGGTTTTTTTTTGCATTGTGGCATTATTGTTACTCCCTTACATTACTGTAATACAAAGCATTTTAACATCAAGCGTATATGTTAGAGGCAGTGCATAAATACTTTACTATATAAATAACATTTTACCTTACAGTGTAAAACTTTTAATGGTACTAAAATAACCTTCTTTTATGCAAAATATAATTTCCTGAGCATGTCTTTGACAAGTTTTGTGAGATTCATTCTCATGTTTTTCAGCTCCAGAATAACCTTATTGTATTGAAAACTGAGGCTCCATTTAATGTGAACTGTACACTTTACATTATAAATCAATGATATAAGATAAATATCTATTAACAGACAGCTTAATGTTTTGTGTGCTAAAACTGTAAATATGGAAAGAGAAGTTTTTGCTGAGTCAGGATAGATGAGGGTTAATTTTATGTCATGGTGCCAGATCGATATATAGTAATATGTACACTGCCATTCAAAAGTTTGGGATCAGCAAGATTTTTTATGTTTTTAATGGAGTCTCTTATGCTCATCAAGGCTGTATTTATTTGTTCAAAAATACAGAAAAACTAATATTCAAAAACAATTCAATTCAAAAAAATAATATTGTGAAATATTATTGCAATTTCTAATATTGTTGTCCTATTTTAGTATGCTTTAAAATATAATTTATTTCTGTGACCAAAGCTGAATTTTCAGCATCATTACTCCAGTCCTCAGTGTCAAATGATCCTTCAGAAATCATAATAATATGCTGATTTATTATGAGTGTTGATACTCTTGTGCTGGATAATTTTTTCCGGAACCTGTAATACATGTAATACAATTTCAGGATTCTTTGATGACTAAAAAGTTAAAAAGAACAACATTTATTTAAAAACATTTTTTTTCTTCTTCTAACAATACAGTTGTTTTTAACTTTTTATTCATCAGAGAATCCTGAAAAAAAGTGTCACATGTCCAAAAAAATGTTAAGCAGCACAACTGTTTCCAACATTGATAATAAATCAGAATTTTATTATGATTTCTGAAGGATCATGTTTACTGAAGACTGGAGTAATGATGCTGAAAATAACACTGCGTCTGAAATATATTATATTTTATATTATATTGAAAAGAAAACTTATTTTAAACTTATTTTTTCTGTATTTTTGATCAAATAAAGGCAGTCTTGATGAGCATAAGAAACTAAAAACATTAAAAATCTTACTGATCCCAAACTTTTGAATGGCAGTGTATCTTTAAATTTCCCAGATTGAGTTAGGTCTCTCTAGTCTGCTGTTTTCCTCCTCGAGATAAGATCGACTCCCTATAGTCCAATAACGTTTATCCCTGTTTGAATTCAGTATATTGGATATTGTGAAAGCAACTAAGTGCTCATGGAGTAGATGACATTTTGTTTAGCTGTTCTTCTAAAGGGGACAGACCAAACACACTCAGATGGGTCTTGAGCTTCTAGACACTGTATGCATTTGATGATATGTAAGAAAATGTTTCTTAATATTTTGCTGCAATTTGTTCAAAGAGCGTCAAGTTTCCATTTGATATAAAATCTCCTATAACACAAATAGTGTTAGCAAGTCATTTATTTCCCAAAGTGCCATCCCTCATTCATTCCTGGAGGACTTTGCTCTTTCTCACTGATCTTGAAGGCTGTCAGGAGTGGATTAGCATGAGGCATGTTCAGTGTGCGAATGGTATTTAAGCAGGAATCTCTCTGTCTCTCTCATGTGACAGATCCAGGGCTTTAATGTGGCTGGGAAGGATTTCTCTTACGCCAGTGACTGTGCTAGTTTCTTCACTCCTGGTATCTGGATGGGGCTCGTCACATCTCTTCTCATGGTGCTGGTTCTCACTTACGGCCTGCACATGATCATGCAGCTGCGCACCATGGACCGCTTCGACGACCCCAAGGGTCCTGCCATCTCTGTTCCCCAGACGGAGTAAAAGACACAGAGCCAGTGTCCTTTCTCCTCCTCACAGCACTAGTGTTTACTTTGGTTATTGATTTCTTGTTATTACATGTCATCGGGGTGCTGTTGGATTATTTTTGTGATAATCATTCCTTTAATAAGCATGTTTATGGATGAATCTCAGGAATACATGTCCAGATCATACTAGAACAAAAAAGGAAATATATATATATTGCATAAAGAAGGATCATTTTATGATGGTTAAGGTTTTTTTGCATTGTGGCATTATTGTTACTCCTTACATTACTGTAATACAAAGCATTTTAACATCAAGCGTATATGTTAGAGGCAGTGCATAAATACTTTACTATATAAATAACATTTTACCTTACAGTGTAAAACTTTTAATGGTACTAAAATAACCTTCTTTTTATGCAAAATATAATTTCCTGAGCATGTCTTTGACAAGTTTTGTGAGATTCATTCTCATGTTTTTTCAGCTCCAGAATAACCTTATTGTATTGAAAACTGAGGCTCCATTTAATGTGAACTGTACACTTTACATTATAAATCAATGATATAAGATAAATATCTATTAACAGACAGCTTAATGTTTTGTGTGCTAAAACTGTAAATATGGAAAGAGAAGTTTTTTGCTGTGTAAGTTATTAGATTAAATATTTATTGGTGGTGTGCATATATGTTTGCATCCAGTTTCTCTGCTGTTTTCCACATAGTTCTGTGGTCTGGTGTGTCCATAGATGTTTCTGTGTATTGTTGTGAGAACCGCATAATATAGACATTTCTGCTTTGTTTTAAAGGAACATATGTTGTGCGCTGGATTTAAATATTAGAGAAGAAAAGAGTACCACAAACATTCTCACATAATGTTTTTCTTTGTGTACTATTATTTTGGTGAATCATTTGCACAAATAGCTCTCATAAATAATGTTTTATGTTGACGGCACATGATTTATAAAAGGTGATCTGTTGTCATGTTTTGGAGATGTATGCTCTTGAATGTGTATATTGTGCCAGTGTTTAATAAACTTAGAGACACAACCTTGTGGTAAAAAATGTCATTCAACTTGTGGTTTTATGTAGTTTTAGCTGACAGTTTGTGGTTATGAATATGGTTATGGTCCAGGTTTCAAAACATTTGATTATGTTTAAACTTGTCTCATCACAGGACACATGCGAAGGCCAGAATTCAACACCTACTATGCACTATAGACTATGCACTATAGACTCAGAACTGGCAGAGGGGTCAGAAATATTAATGTGCTACTTTATAATGACCTAAATTTGCATACATACTCAATAGCCTTCACTTTTCAAAATTAAAAAAAAAAACGTGACCAAGAAATTCAGTCTGAAGAGACAGTCTCTTCTCATTCAATCTGATCTGTAAATAGTCCTTCTCTAAACACAGTTTAGATTAAACTTTTACAGCATCTTTGACAGCTATAATTAAATTAAATTGTGTTCATGTTGATACTGGTGCATAAATGCATAAAGATTATTTTCAGCTGAGAGAACTATGCATGCATAGGGAAATCTACAGGATGAGCAGTGGCATGGAAAGAAAAACACCATTTTGTTGGCAACAGGAGAATAAAAGCCTTGGCAGAACCCATGCTACACTGGCAGAACCAGTTCTCATGGCTAAACAATTTTAATTTCAACGTAAACACTAATAACATTAAGGCTGATGATACACAGGGCAACTGTTTTTTTTAGCAATGTTGCTTGGGCACTTTCCCATTGAGAATGGGTAACAAATTTCTATCTGGATATTTTAGATCGGTCCTGTGCCCTGTGCCTCACCTGGATGCCCGTTGATGGCAACATTGCACAAAAAGTTGCCCTGTGGATCATCAGCCTAAAGCTTATTTCAATTCAATTAAATTCAAGTTTATTTGTATAGCGCTTTTCACAATGCAAATCATTGCAAAGCATCTTTACAGAAAATTAAAGTTTCTACATTATATTTAGTAATAGCTTATCAGTGGTGACTATCTCAAGCTGATGCCCATATGGCAGAAATGAACATGAAATCAAGAAATGAATCAAGCAATGATTATTCATTGCGATTAACTCATAGCAAAATTTGGTAGTTTTGTATGTCGTCTGGGGGTTGGCATCATCTCTTCTCAGGTCATCTCAGGCCTTTGTAAGGGCTGGACCCAGACTGAAGCTTGTGTAATTCCTACCCACTGCGCAAAGACACGTCCAAACAACGTCTTTTGTACGTCGTCTTTGAACGTCCAATTGTGGTCCCCTGAAGGTGCAGACTGTGACGCCAGATGACGTCTTTTTTCCAACGTCTAATGAACGTCCGGTTTTGACGTCCACATGACCTCTGTATAAGGGCTAATTGTAGGCCAAATGTGGTCGTTGTGGACATCTTTTCTACATCAAACACAAACTCATTTTAGACATCATTTTATACTGCTTATAGGCTCTGTACATAACTGTAGTCCCATTTCAGAAGGTGGCATACTGTTCAAGTTCATTTTCCTATAGCTTCATTTGATTGTCTCAGCAGCAGATGATAAATGGAAAAGGTGTAATGCATTTCCAATTCAATCCTGCTGCTGAGCCAAACGAAGCTACAGGAAAATTAACTGCTACAGGAAACAGGTCCTTCACCTTCTGGAAACATGGGACTACAGCTATAAACAGAGGTTTACAAATAAATCACAACTCAATCACCACTCACTTATTTCCATCTTTATTGTTTTTAACTGGCACAAACGTCACTAATAAGCTTTGACTAGTTAAGTTTCCTGCCAACTACCATTAAAATCTAGGAACATGAATTTAGTGGCTTGCATACATTACTTCAATGTTGTGCATCTTAACCTAAAAACTTTCTAAAATCAACACTGGTGGTAAAATACAAAAAAATAAAAAATAAATAAAATAATAATAATAATAATAAAGTTACACAGCCCACCTTGCACAACAATAAAAATTAAAGTGCTTAACCGAATGTGTTTTGTGGGTCAGAACTGGGCCCCATTTATATTTCTTTATTAATTCCTCTGGATAAAGTTAATATGCTAATATGCACAATCATCTTTCAAACCACTCCATCTCTTAAGTTAAAATGTTTTTTTGGAAACCTGTACCTTACCTGATTTGATGATTTTATGTGGTGCTCAATACATTTTAAATTACATGATAAAATATTTCAACTGTGAAGAAAATGACTTCAACTCAATCTCTAAATCACATTTTTTATTGGGTAAAACAAAATATTAAACAAAAATAGATAAAAACACTTGAATAGATCAGGATAAAATGATATTCCTAGGCCTGTGCAGACTCCTCATATATTGATATTCATTAACCATGTTGATATTTTCTGCACATGCCTTCGACGTCCAAAAAAAGTTACCTAGTCCGACGTTCAAATGTTGAACTGCATATTGACGTCCAAATGGGGTCTTGGTTAGACGTCCAAATAGCGGACCTAGTTTGCACGTCGTGCAGATGTGCAGAATTGGTCTTGGACCAACGGACGCAATATAGACATAATCTGCACGTCCGTCAGACGTCTAATGTTTAGTGGGTAGTTTGCTAGGACTAGATTGGCATCCAGTGGCAGAAACAGAGAAGGAAATAGTTGGAACAGCAGCTACGCTGATTTCTCTCTAAGCAAAAGAATGAAAATGTGCATTTGATCAGATATAGCTGAAGTACAAGGTTATGAAATACATTATGTGAATGCTTGGCTAAAGAGATGTGTCTTTAATCTAGATTTAAACAGAGAGACTGTGTCTGAACCGTGAACGTTATCGGGAAGGCTATTCCAGAGTTTGGGAGCCAAATGTGAAAAAGCTCTACCTCCTTTAGTGGACTTTGCTATCCTAGGTACTACCAAAAGTCCAGAGTTTTGCGACCTTAGGGAGCGGGTTGGATTCGTAAGACTAGTTAGGTATGCAGGATCTAAACCATTTAGGGCCTTAAAAGTTAGTAATATTTTGTAACTGATACAGAACTTAATAGGTAGCCAGTGCCGAGACTGTAAAATTGGGGTAATATGATCATATTTTCTTGACCTGGTAAGGACTCTAGCCGCTGCATTTTGGACTATCTGTAGCTTGTTTATTGAAGATGCAGGACAACCAGCTAGCAGTGCTTTACAATAGTCCAGTATGTCATGAATGCATGAACTAGCCTTTCTGCATCTGAAACAGATAACGTTTCATAGCTTGGCAGTGTTTCTAAGATGGAAGAATGCTGTTTTTGTAACATGGGAAATATGATTTTCAAAAGACAAGTTGCGGTCTAATATAACACCCAGATTTTTGACTGTAGAGGAAGTAACAGTACATCCGTCTAGTTGCAAATTGTAATCTAAGAGATTCTGTGTACTGTTTTTTGGTCCAATAAGTAATATCTCGGTCTTATCCTAATTTAATTGGAGAAAATGATTGGTCATCCAGTCTTTCACATTTTTAACACACTCTGTTAGCTTAGATAATTTAGAAGTTTCATCTGGTCTTGTTGAAATATATAGTTGAGTATCATCAGCATAACATTGGAAACTAATCCCGCATTTTCTAATAATGGGCAACATGGGGCAACATGTATATTGAAAATAGCAGAGGGCCTAGGACAGATCCTTGTGGCACTCCATACTTTACTGGATTTAATTGAGAAGATTCCCCATTTAAATAGACAAAGTGGTAGTGATCGGACAGGTAGGATCTAAACCATCTTAAAGCCTGCTCTTGAATACCCGTATAGTTTTGTAATCGATCTATGAGTATGTCATGATCTATGAGTATGTCAAACGCAGCACTAAGGTCAAGTAAAACTAGCAATGAGATGCAGCCTTGGTTTGACGCAAGAAGCAAGTCATTTATTTCCCAAGGAGAGTTAATTTGTTTTTTGCAACTTATGTCATGTCCTTACTAAGAATGCTTCTTACATGTGAAATGAAAACTTAATTACAATACAGAAAGACAGTTCTTTGTCTGAGAAGTTTCTTTCACAAGTCATGTTAAAGCTTCTATGCACAGAAAGGTAATGTTCGAGTTTCTATGAACAGCAATATGTTTTAGTGCGTCTAAGCAAATAAAAACAATGAAAGCATAAATATGCTGTAAAAGTGTCTTGAAGGTTTATCTGCTAATGCAGTAGACGTAGATTATTAGCTGTGGCAACTGTTCAGTCTTTGTGAGGTCCAACATGGCTTATTGGAGAGCGTTTTATACATTTTTTCAGAGGGAGCTAATGCCATGGGAGGTCCAGACCCATACTGTATATCTGTGGTCATACAAAGCTGGAGCAAAGTGTTGATCACAGCCCTGCACCTCTTTATGAAGCTAGAGGCATTTATCCACCTCCAACAGATTGGCCCACACATTGATTATGTAATAGATATATATCACTTTCACAAGGTGTAGACAACCTGGAAGTGACTGTAGTGGTGTGTCCATCAGAGAAATCTATATGTTTTTCCAATCTGATATAGAGTTTCGACAGCACCGATCTTAACTGAGCGGCTAACTGATAATCTCACTGTAATGCCATGCCTCCCTTCTCTCTCGGTAATTGCTTTGTGAAATATAGCTGCAAGCAGCAATTACTGGGGTTCAAGCACTTGAAGGCATTTAAGCACATATGAAAAAACACATTACATATTATTTAGCAAGTCTGTATTCACCTAAATCAATGACTTAAAAAAGCATTTTTGGCAAATCCAAGTAATTTACAATAGAAATATATTTTTAATGTTTATGACTGTTATTGCACCAGCTGTGATCCGATCTTCCTAAAACTTTGCATACTTGTTTAGAATCACTTGTTGCATGTGCTCACCAGTTTTGAGTTTTTATTTAGGCTTTATAGGCTTTCAGGTACATTTGGACAGGCCCCTTTTCTAAACAACCCTGTTTTAGCTTCCGAAAAGGTAAATTTCAACATTTTTTGATTATTTTTGACCTAGAGATTCCAGAGAATTGTACTGCAGTGTTTTTTTTTTGCAGATTTAGCAAAAAATTTAGGATTATTTTGCAAAAGGTCCTATGTCTAGGCCAAGCAAAGTCCATCTGTCCAAATCTTTATAAATGTTTTTATTTATTTGATGTAATTTAAAGTGTACAAAGAGGACAAATCCATAAATAATCCATGGGATAAATACTGAATATGTAGATCAATTCCGATTAAAATAATACTTATTTGCCAGTTCTTGTGTGGGAACAAAGTTCAACATCAACAGCTATAATACATCTTTAAGATGTTCATCAACAAAGGCACTTCTGAGTCTGGGTTTTGTAATGTTACCAGTACATCACAAATAGACTTTCATATGATTACTAATTGTTTGAGCCGATGGTTCAATAAAAAACATAAAGAGTCTAATGGGACAGATCTATCTGCATCCTCACTGTAAAACAACTGAATTGGAAATGCTAACGTTGATGCTATACTGAACCCAAAGCTGTCTATAACTTGATAAAGAAATTCCCAACTGACAGAATCAAAAGTCTTCTCATGATCTAAGAAGAGAAGGATTGCTTTACTTTTTTTCCTAATATTGTGGGTTTGCCTGTTTTGCAACTCCACTTTTCTTACCTGCTTTATATTATATATAAGTGTAATGAAAAATCAGTTTTCATGCTCATCATTGGATAAGTTAGTTTTTTGCAAAATTGCACAAAAATGATTGATTACAATACCAGTTTACTCCTTTAAATTTAGCCCATTCACATTTAGAGGTAGGATATCAGAAACCTGAAAAAGACACTTTTTTTCTTGCAATAAAGAGGAAACATTTGTGACAATGAGGTGGAGCAGCCACAAGGTGGGGCCCTTTGATTGCCAATAAAATAAAGAAGAAATGCTCATTTTAACCCTATACATACCCTATTCAGTCTGTACACTCTCCATGTCAGGAGTGGGATTAATATATAATTTCCCATAGCTCTCTGCATAATTCCTCTATGCAAGCTGATATTGAATAGCTGATAATCAATATTATCTATGCCAGGGGGTTAGACAAATAAAGTGAAGTGATCCATACTGGGAATTTGTGCTCTGCATTTAACCCATCCAAGTGCACACACACCCAGAGCAGTGGGCAGCCAATGCTGCAGAGCTCAGGGAGCAGTTGGGGGTTCGGTGCCTTGCTCAAGGGCCTCACCTCAGTCGTGCTATTGAAGGTGGAGAGAGCGCTGGTTATTCACTCCCCCCATCAACTCTCCTCGACCGGATCTTCTCTGTTCCTCTTCTGAAAACCACAGTTTCTCCTGGATACCTTCCTGATGCTCCCTCTTCAAGAATGGACTTCAATAGGCTTCTTCTATTTGAACGATAGCATCTTGATTTTATGTTTATTTCGGTAGTCATCTCATCCAACAGTTATTTTAGATTCTGCCAAAAACTCTCTTGAAAATCATAAAGTTCTTTGTTCATTTTTTACTTCTAGTCACCCACCCATTATAGGTAAAGAGATGGGCCCCAAAAAGGAAACCTCTGTCATCATTTGATCCCCCTCAAGTGTACGAGTATCTTTCTTCTGTTGAACATAGAAGATATTTTGAAGAATATGGAAACAACCTGAGGGTGAGTAAATGATGACAGAACCTTGGGTGAACTATACTTTTAAGCCAGCTTTGCTTGTGAAAGTCTACCTTTTCAGCTTCATGCCTCTTAACACCTCACCTTCCTGTTTTTCCTTACAGTTTTAACTGGGATTTAAAAAGCAAACACTGACGCAATATCTCATGCACTGACCAATTCTGCTGAAGGAGACGCTGTTGTGAATCCTCTCTGGAATGGCAGTGGTGTCATTAGCTGCTATGTCACCGGGTTGTCACTTATTTGCCCTGCTGCAGGGCCTCTGCTGCCAGAACCCAAGCCCTTGTGTGCCATGATACTATTTGTGTCTTATACTATAGCCATCTGCTTTTCTTTCTCACTTTCCTCGACTGGCTTAGGCTGCAGTGAAAGAAGAGCTCTCTGAAAAGATTAGGATGAGGGGGCCTGAATAATGCAAAGTAAATACTCTCAATAAGGCAGATGTTTTTTTCTATTTGCCACTTAATTAGTAAAAAAAAAATGCTATAGTCATAGCATAATTTTATTCAAACAGATTTAAAGTTCACTTCTTACAGGTTAAGTCCTCCTGGAGTCTTGGTCAGGGTGGTGTCTCATTGCTCGCTCTTTAGGGGACTGAATCCTCAGTCAACAAACCAGTCAAGTTTTAGCCATTACAACACACCCCTCCACCTCATAAATACTGTCACTTACAACTAGAGATGCTAGTATACAGTTGTGCTCATAAATTTACATGCCACTTGCAGAATATGCAAAATGTTAATAATTTTAACAAAATAAGAGGGATCATGAAAATTGTTATTGTTTGTTTAATACTCTGAATAAGCTATTTCACATAACAGATATGTTCTCCATAAGACAAAATAATAACTGAATTTCTAAAAATGACCCCGTTCAAAAGTTTACATACCCTTCAATCTTAAACAAAATAAGAAATATTTACACATCATCATCCTGTTCAAAAGTTTACACCCCCCAGCTCTTAAGGCATTGTGTTGCCTTGTTGAGCATCAGTAAATGTTTCCACCTTCTGTAATAGCTGTGTATGAGTCAAGTCAAGTCATCTTTATTTATATAGCGCTTTTAACAATACAGATTGTGTCAAAGCACTTAACAGTATCAAATTGGAGGATAGAGTGTCAGTAATGTATAATGATAAGATTAAACACTAAATTTTCTCAATTTTCAGTTAAAGGCATTTCATTATTGAATTCAGAGATGTCATTGTCTAGCTCAGTTTAGTTGAAATAGTATCTGTGCAATCAAATCGGTGATAATCGCTAGAAATTAAGTGTCCCCAACTGAGCAAGCCAAAGGCGACAGCGGCAAGGAACCAAAACTCCCTCTGAGACAGAATGGAGAAAAAAACCTTGGGAGAAACCAGGCTCAGTCGGGGGGCTACTCAGTCGTAGTTCAATTCCAACCGCAGCCATGTCAGATTGTGTGAAGGGCTAATCTGATTCCCGTGGTCTGAGTCCCTCAATTGCCCTCAGTGTGAAAAGATGGATCTCAAAATCATACAGTTATTGTTGGAAAGAGTTCAAATATGCAGATGTTGGAAAACCAAAGAATGTGCAGGAGCTGGAGGATTTTTCTGAAGAACAGCAGGCAGTTGAACTGCTCAGGACCAACGAGGGACTCATGAACAACTATCACAAAATATATATAAAAACAGTCGTGGATCATCCAGGAAACTACACACAATATTAAGATTCAAGGGTATGTAAACTTTTGAACAGGGTCATTTTTTATGAATGTCTTGTGGAGTATATATAAACATCTGTTATGTGAAATAGCTTATTCATTAACATATTAACATATTTGCACATTCAGCAAGGGCTATGTAATCTTATGAGCTCAACTGTAACTCATTCTCAATGTTTCAATGCATGGCTCAATGAATGAAACAAAGCAAAATTCTCAAATGCTTTATTCTATTTTCACAGACAAGTAGACAGTAGCGTTTTGTTGAGTTTGACAGATAGGCTAGAAAACAATAAGCACAGGCTCTCAAATGTAAACTCAGACTTTGCTAAAATGGATTGACAGATGTGGATTTTGGGAATGTCTTTGCAATAGTTATTTCTTTCCAGGTATAAAACAGTCTGCGGTAGAATGAAATTAACATTTAGATGGCAAGTCTGGTCAGTGTGGTGTGATTTTGTTACATTATGGAACCATGACTAATTTCCTAAATATTTTTAATAAATGTATATATAAAGAGACAAATTAAACCCAAGCAAAGTCTTAAATCTACACAAAATGGCCTTGACTTCTGTGTTTACACGTGTAAAATAATTGAATCTTCTGAAAATATTGTGCTGAAAATTATAAGTACAATAATGAGATATATCATAGACTCTCTGTTGATATTTCTCATCAAGCTTGAATATTTACTCTGCTTTTGTGTACAGACAATCCAGGGAGAAACACCAGGAAGACATTTCTTCATTATTTATTCCACCCCTTTCATGAACTCCAAGAACTCTGCAATAGAAGGATAGTGGAAAGGATGGAAAAGGGACACATTGGGATTCATTTGCATCACACTGGTTCACTGTTTTTTTCTTTTAATACCAGTTAACTTGCATGTAACACAACACATGCTTACCATCATAATCAATTTTCCCATCATTGTTTTTGTCTCCATCCCTCATTAGCTCCTCGATGTCATCTTCAGTGATGGTTTCACCTGTAGCTTCCAGCATCAACTTCAGTTCATCAAGATCAATGTAACCATCTGCATTCCTGTCCAAAAACAATGAAAACCCATCAGAAACCCCTAAATCCACCGCAGGTCAGTTCTCTTAGTTGTTTAAGAACAAAACATACTTATCAAACATACGGAAGAGTTCTGCCAGTTCTTCCTCTGACTTTCCTTTGCTATCATCTTTCATGCATCTCACCATCATGACCAAAAACTCCTCAAAATCCACCGTACCACTGCCTGCATAAGTACACCAACAACCATTATAGCACAAGATTACTTTTGAATTTTAATGACAGTACCTTTCATGTTACGGGTGTCAAGGTCAGAATTATATTGGCACACTAAAAAAATATGCTCAAAGAGGACTGTGAAAATAAATCTGTATTGTTTATCATTCTGATCTTTCATTAAAAAAGTAAATAAATAAAAAATTTAAAAAATTACAAAAATCTAACATTTCAACAAAATCACATTATAAAAATATTTTTCTCTAATACACATTGGCCACAATTATTTGTAGTCCTAGAAATTATTATTAGTAATATCTCTGAAGTATATTCCTATTCATATTTAATTTTTTTTAGCACACCAGGGTGACCAGGAACATGAAATTATACAGCCAATGACTTCCTGTTTCACAGGATATACAGTATAAATATGAGGAACACAAAGGCCAAATTCTCTTTATCATCCATCACAATAAAAAAAATCCAAAGAATATTGTTCTGTTGTGCAGCAACAGATCGTTGAGCTTTACAAAATATGAAGTCAAAAAATAGCACAAAGTAGTCAAAAAAAAAAAAAGAGCTAAATCATTGAATATTTTCATTTCCACCATTAGGACAATAATTAAGGAGTTCCAATCAACAGGAAATGTTACAAACCTGCATACAGTATATTGTCTGTGTCTATATTGTCTTAATGCAATGTTAGGAGGATAATTTGAATGGCTAATGGTTCTCCAAGAATCACAGCTGTATAATTGCAGAAAATAGTTAAGTCTTGGGTCAGAAAGCCTTATAATGGACCATGGTTGGATCTTCCAAAAGAACAATGATCCAAAAGGACCATCAAAAATAAATTAATAAATAAATAAAATAAAAAATAAATAAATAAAAAAACAATGGGTCACTGAGCACAAAATGAAGCTTCTGGTTCTGCCATGGCCATCCCACCTGAACCCTAAAGAGAAGAGAGAAACATGGAGCTGGGAATCTGAAGGGTCTGAAGTGAATCTGGATGAAGGAATGGTCTCTGATCTCTTGTCACATGTTCACCAAACTCATCAGGCATTATTGGGCAGACTCATAGCTGTTAAATTGGCAAACGTATTGAATAAAAGGGTGCCATTAATTATGGCCAATTTGAATTAGAGAAAAGGAAAAAAAGAAAAAACAAAAAAAAACTTTCATAATGATATTTCCATTCCTTTCCAGTTTACTTGGTTGAAAGGTTGTAAGATTTATTATTATTATTTTTTAATAAAAGATCAAAATTATTAACAGTACAGATTTATTTTCTCAGGCTTCTTTGTTCATATCTACCAAGGGTATCAATAATTGTGATATATAAAGACTGTGAACATAATGTTAATCTGAAGTTAAACCTGCCTCCATTTAGTCCTGAAGTAGCTCTAGTCTTCTTCCAGGAAATCAGCCTATTAAATTCTGGACCAGGCCAAGTCTCAGACTATTTAAAACCATGACAGAGAAAGCAGATTTCTGTTAATCTGGTTTAAAGGGCCATTTTAGTCTAGGACTAGTCTTAATCTATGTCTGGGAAAACACCCCATATTATTTTTATGCTAAGTTTGGAGCAATATGAGGGTGAGTAAATGAAGTTAGCATTCTGGAATGTTACTAATTCTGGATTGTTCTGGACGGTAAATAAATAACTAAATTTACCATCCTCATCCACCTCATCAATCATCTCCTGGAGCTCCTCCGGTGTGGGGTTCTGACCCAGCATCCTCATCACCTTCCCGAGCTCCTTAGTGCTAATGCATCCATCCTCAGCATCCTGAATGAAAATATCAAACGCTGCGCGGAACTCTACAAAACACCAACACAGACCTTTAGTTTACAGTACAGTTTCTCTCGCATGAATGACTTAATATTATGTTACCCTGGAGCACAAAACCAATCATAAGTCGTTGGGGTATATTTGTAGCAATAACCAACAATACATTGTATGGGTCAAAATTATCAATTTTTCTTTCATGCCAAAAATCATTAGGATATTAAGTAAAGATCATGTTCCATGAAGATATTTTGTAAATTTCCTTCCATAAATATATCAAAACTTAATTTTTGATTAGTAATATGCATTGCTAAGAACTTAATTTGGACTACTTTAAAGGCGATTTTCTCAATATTTTAATTTTTTTGCACCCTCAGATTCCAGATTTTCAAACAGTTGTATCTCAACCAAATATTGTCCTATCCTAACAAACCATACATCAACGGAAAGCTATAATAAATAAATAAATAATACATTTTAATAAAAAAAAAAAAATTACCCTTATGACTGGTTTTGTGGTCCAGGTTCACATATTGATAGTGAGTCAGTTTAGTAAATTATTATTGCACATACTGTAGACTATGAATAATGTTGTTTTTATTAGTTGGGCACAGGTGTTAAATTCAGGCAGTTTTTTTTTATTGGTAGTCCTGCAATGTTACAAGTGCTTCAAATTCATAAATGTACAGTACTGTGAAAAAACTATTCTATCATTCCATTGTATGTAAAATAATCTACAAATGGAGAGGGCTTTGAACAACTGACAGAACAGTCTGTCCAGGCTGGGCCATCCCACAAAATTCACCTTAAAAGCAGAGCGTGAGACACTATAGAAAGTCCAGAAGAAGCCCAGGGTGTTATGATAGGATCTACAGGCAGCTCTTCACAACAAATGTAAATGAGTTAACCATTAGAAAGAGGCTGCACAAAAAGAAGATACTGTCCAACACCAAAATGAACTTCTAAATACAATGAGTCAATGTAGTGTTCAATTACATTTGGCGAAAACCACTCTGCATTTGAGAAAAAGAACCTCATACCAGCTGTGAAGCATTGCCAGATTATTATAATTATTTCTAGGTATTTTACTACCTTTGAGACTGGCAAACATGCTATCATAATGTAAACCAAGAATTCTACATTATATCAAAGAGTGCTTGAGAACAACATGAGGCCATCTGTTAAAAAGTTAAAGCTGAAGTGTAGGTGGACCTTTCAACACAATGATCCAAATCATGCAAGAACACAAAGGAATGGCTTGGAATGGCCAACGAAAAGTCCAGCTCTCAAATTCAGTTGAAATAGTGTGTGGGGACTTTCCTCATTTTCATTGTCATTTTGTCAAAGCGAGCCATTCCTCACTTTTATGGTCATTTTACATTGTTGTCATTTACTTTTTACACAGCACTGTGTAGCAAAAAAAATAAAAAAATAAAAAAAGGTGTAATCTAGAGGCATTGTAGAATATATATAACATAATGTTCATGGCCATTCTGAGACCAAATGCTGTTTTCTGCATAGTATTATACCATACCATTCTTCTGCTCATCGGTGAGCTGCTCTACCTGTTGAAGAAATTCATGGGTCAATAGTCATACTGTATACACACGTAATATACTCTACACACATTAACACAAACATGAATCCACACATATATTACAGTCCTTTTGGTCAGTGGAAGGATTTACATTTATTTTAAATGGGGTTTGCCATTGTTGTGACCATGTTACTTAACCCTGCAACCAAATAATGACATGTTTTGTGTGGTATTTTTGCAGCAACAAAGTTAATAAAATAAAATTTTTATAGAGTAACATTTGTTCATTTTATCCAAAGCGATTTACAAATGAGGAGAATGGAAGCAATCAAAATCAACAAAAGAGTAATATGCAAGTGCTATAACAAGTCTCAGTTAGCCTAACGCAGTACAAGCTTTTTTTTTAATTATATAATAAATTAAAAGAAAACAGATAGAATAGAAAAAGAATAGAGGAAGCTAGTGTAAGAGACCTTTTTTTGCTTTTTGTTAATTGTATAATAAATACAATGAAAATAAATAGAGAGTATAAGAATAGAGAATTATTATTTTTTTAAATAATAGAGTAAGAATAGAGAGTGCTAGAGTTAGAGGGTCAAATAAAGATGGAAGAGATTCTTGAAGATGGCTAAGCACTCAGCTGCTCGGATTGAGTTGGGCAGGTCATTCCACTAAGAGGGAACATTTAATTTAAAAGTCAATGAAAGTGATTTTTTGCCTCTTTGGGATGAACAATAATTGACGTTCACATGCAAGAATGCAAGCTTCTAGAGACTTATGTGCATAAGTCTGAAGTAATGAATTTAGCTAAAGGGGTGCAGAGCCAGAGGTGGTTTTGTAGGCAAACATTAATGCCTTGAATTTTATGTGAGCAGCTATTGGTAGCCAGTGCAAATAGATGAGCAGAGGTGTGACGTGCATTCTTTTCGGCTCATTAAAAATTAATCTTGCAGCTGCGTTCTGGATTAATTGTAAAGGTTTGATAGAACTGGCTGGAAAACCTGCCAAGAGAGCATTGCAATAGTCCAGCCTGAACAGAAAAAGAGCTTGAACAAGAAATAATATGTTCCGAAAGAAAGGGCCTGATCTTCTTGATGTTGAATAAAGCAAATCTGCAGAACCGGCCAGTTTTAGCAATGTGGTCTGAGAAAGTCAGCTGATCAACAATCATAACTCCAAGGTTTCTGGCTGTTTTTGAAGGAGTTATGGTTGATGTGTCCAACTGTATGGTGAAATTGTGATGAAACAATGGGTTTGCTGGAACCACAAGCAGTTCTGTCTTGGCAAGGTTGAGTTGAAGGTGATGGTCTTTCATCCAGCAAGAAATGTCTGTTAGACAAGCTGAGATGTGAGCAGCTATCGTCGGATCATCAGGATAGAATGAGAGATAGAGCTGAGTGTCATCAGCATAGCAGTGATATGAAAAGCCATGTTTCTGAATGACAGAACCTAGTGATGCCATGTAGACAGAGAAGAGAAGTGGTCCAAGAACTGAGCCCTGAGGCACCCCAGTAGCTAGATGTTGCGACTTGGACGCCTCTCTTCTCCAAGACACCTTGAAGGACCTGTCTGAAAGGTCAGACTGAAACCACTGGAGTGCGGTTCCTGAGATGCCCTTTCTCAATAGGGTTGACAGGAGGATCTGGTGGTTGGCCGTATCAAAAGCAGCAGACAGATCCAGCAAGATAAGTAATGAAGACTTGAAAGCCACTCTTGCAAGTCTTAGGGCTTCAACAACTGAGAGCAAGGCAGTCTCGGTTGAATGTCCACTTCTGAAACCAGACTGGTTGCTGTCCAGCAGGTTGTTCTGTGTGAGAAAGGCAGAGACTTGGTTGAACACAGCTCTTTCAAGTGTTTTTGCAATGAAGGGAATAGTTCTCTAAAAGAGATGGGTTTAGGGTGAGTTTCTTAAGTAGTGGGGTTATACGAGCCTGTTTAAATGCTGAAGGAAAAACACTTGCATGAAGGGATGTGTTAATGATGTGAGTAAGTGCAGGTACAACTGCAGGAGAAATGGCTTGAAGGAGATTAGATGGAATAGGATCAAGCGGACAAGTAGTAGGATGGTTAGAAAGGAAGAGTTTGGGGACTACTGCCTCAGAGAGTGGAGAGAAGGACAATGTTTGCTGGTAAGATATGCTTGACAGATTGTGGTGTGGAAAATTGTGCACTGATGGTTTTAATTTTATCAATGAAGAACATGGCAAAGTCTTCAGCTGTTGGAGTTGATGAAGGAGGGGAGGAGGAGGACAAAGGAGGGAGGAAAATGTTTTAAAGAGCATGCAAATTGTTAATTTTGTTATGATAGTATGTTCTAGTGACAGGGTTGCCTCACACAGTTGGGCACGGTTGCTCAGTCTGGAGATTTACTTCCAACTCTCCTCTATTATAATGTGTAATTCTTTAACACATTTCACAACCTTCATTATCTCTGTACATTTGTGTAGTTCTTTATTGCATGGGCAGCATCATCAGTCAATCACAAATAAGTGGAGGCATTACAAAATATATATAAAATCCCAAAAGTTAAATCTGTATGTGTGCATGTGTTAATAATATCTATATGATGTTTAAAAAAAAAAATGGTATTATATGTAGCAACTATATTACAACAATACAGTATATATATATATATATATATATATATAATATTTATTTATATATGCAGCTTGATTAAAAATATACACAAAAAAGAATATACAAAAAATCTGTTTATATGGTAATATGTATGTATACTGTATATAAATAAAATTGTTCCAATTTCTAATTTCATATATGTTTTTATATGTTTATATATAAACATAGACTTCATATGTGTTTCATATATGTTTTACTTCATATGACAATATACAGTATGTATATGTTAAAGTCAATATCCAGTTAAAATCAATATAATTTGCATATGGGATATTTAAAAGTTGTGTCCTCATTATCAACATGTTTGCTTTAGTCCAAACCAATATTTTATCCAAAAACACAAACTGAGATTAGATCTGAGTAATGTGGATTACACACAGCAGATAAAGGTACTCTGGAGTTAAAAATAACAAACCGCAGATAAAGGACATGATATGAGGTGGCATAACAATGGATGGGTAATCCGGAAAAGCTAACTCATGAGACAGCTGCTTAAGTAGCAGCTGTTAAGTAAGTTACTGTCTATAGTCCCATGTTGGATCCAACACAAACCACCAGACTAGTGTAACACATAAACATGTATCAGGATGTTCCTCCCAGACTCACAGTCTCATGTACATCTCAGAGAGATCAGTGGAGACACACACACACACACACACACACACACACACACACACACACACACACACACACACACACACACACACACACACACACACACACACACACACACACACACATGTTCGTAATTATACAAATTATACAAATTATACACGTTTGTAATTATACAAATCTATGTCCTGACTTTTCACAAAAACGTGCACACACACACACACACACACACACACACTCTCAATCAATGCTGGAATCTGACTTTGAGTGTTTTATCTTAAGCGCCTGCGTTTCCATCATGCAGACATGCATGCATGGCTGAGCAAAGCATGCCAAAATTAGCCATGGGAGGTAGGCGGTGCTCCATGTGTAGTCATGAATGATAGCGTCTCTGCTCTCTCGAGTAGCTCCTATCTAACTCTGATAATACTCAAGAGTCAAGGTATTTTCAGTTGTCTTTTTTTAACTTTTATGGCATAAAGTTGGCCGGATGAGTGATGTACTATCCTGTATAACTAACATTTACACTTCATTGTTGCCGCAATACAGAAAATAATGTTGTATTGTAGTTTGACCGTTCATATTTAGTTGTACAAATCATTAAAATATAATCTTAGCCTCAGATATTGTTGTCACTCTTTCTATTAAGCAATGTAATTTGTGAAGCCTTATAATGCACCTTATAATAAGTAAGTTTTCATAATAGTTTTTTATCATTTTTATCATTTTATAATAATTTCTTTTTTTTCACAGCTGTAATAAATGTTACTGTTCATGGATATTCATGGTTACCTTTAAATGGTAGAGTCGATTACAACACATGATCAGCACTAAATGTCAAATGAAATGTGTTATACTAATGCGTTATAAGGTAAGTTGGGGAAGAACATTAGAACATAAGAACTTAAGAACAATGTGCCTTTACTTTTCGATTGTAACATATTTAGATAGAAATTTGGCATGTACAGAATGAATAGTCAATGTGTTATTTTTATAAAAAAATAAACATTTGCTAATTTAGTTATTTTATATATATTAAGTGTTGTTAATGTAAAATACTAAATTAACTACTCTATTTAAAATTGAGTTTTTAGAATTTAGTTGTACAATTGAATAACTGCTAACAAAGTAGAATTCCAGTAAAAGAAATTGGATTATATAAGGTAAATTTATTATATGACGTACAATCAAGCAATTCATTCAATTAGTTTATAGGTTTTAATGAATGAATCGACATAAATATACTTTACAATTATAAAATAATAACCCCACGAATAACAATGAAAATAAAATTAAAAATAATAACACTATCAACATTCAACTCTGAGCCTTCTATGCCAGTAGCGTCTGGGGCGTCTTACCCCAAGGGTCTAATTTTAAAGACAATGACAATGTCAAGGAAAAAAAAAAAAAAAACAGAAATAACACCCCATTTTTCAAATATAAATAGGAATAGGCAAGTATTATGATGTTATAATACTTTAGTTACAGCTATTTATGAAAACTATATTGTTCACAAACTTGGTTTTAAAGTCAAGAAAGCCAAGAAAGTGCTAGATATGTGGAAAATTTGCCAGAAAAAACCCCCCAAATGCATTGACTCACCGCTGCTTTATAGATATCGTTCATTGTATGTCACCTATGAGGAGATCAGACGAAGTGCTGGCGCTGGTGGAGAGCAGAAAACACAGTGCTAAATGAGCTTTATGGAGCAGGACAGCCTGTTCCCTCCTGCCCCTCTGAGTATGGGACGTCCATCACAGTCACTTCAGCCTGATAAATCAACTATGCGGTCATGATGGGGTTCACTCAAAAATGTGAGGGCAAACTATCAGCAAACTAATCTAATCTTTGTGTCTGAGCAAAGAAATTCACTTCCATACATTTTAATATACCAGTAAAATGAAAATAAAATAAAATAAAATAAAAATTTCTCTACCATGTATTCAGGAGTGACACAGAGACAAAGGCATCAATGCACTATACTAAATATAGCTAATTATTCCTCCACCTTATATTATTTCCTTCACAGCTGTAATAAATGTTACTGTTCATGGATATTCATGGTTACCTTTAAATGGTAGAGTCGATTACAACACATGATCAGCACTAAATGTCAAATGAAATGTGTTATACTAATGCGTTATAAGGTAAGTTGGGAAGAACATTAGAACATAAGAACTTAAGAACAATGTGCCTTTACTTTTCGATTGTAACATATTTAGATAGAAATTTGGCATGTACAGAATGAATAGTCAATGTGTTATTTTTATAAAAATAAACATTTGCTAATTTAGTTATTTTATATATATTAAGTGTTGTTAATGTAAAATACTAAATTAACTACTCTATTTAAAATTGAGTTTTTAGAATTTAGTTGTACAATTGAATAACTGCTAACAAAGTAGAATTCCAGTAAAAGAAATTGGATTATATAAGGTAAATTTATTATATGACGTACAATCAAGCAATTCATTCAATTAGTTTATAGGTTTTAATGAATGAATCGACATAAATATACTTTACAATTATAAAATAATAACCCCACGAATAACAATGAAAATAAAATTAAAAATAATAACACTATCAACATTCAACTCTGAGCCTTCTATGCCAGTAGCGTCTGGGGCGTCTTACCCCAAGGGTCTAATTTTAAAGACAATGACAATGTCAAGGAAAAAAAAAAAAAAACAGAAATAACACCCCATTTTTCAAATATAAATAGGAATAGGCAAGTATTATGATGTTATAATACTTTAGTTACAGCTATTTATGAAAACTATATTGTTCACAAACTTGGTTTTAAAGTCAAGAAAGCCAAGAAAGTGCTAGATATGTGGAAAATTTGCCAGAAAAAACCCCCCAAATGCATTGACTCACCGCTGCTTTATAGATATCGTTCATTGTATGTCACCTATGAGGAGATCAGACGAAGTGCTGGCGCTGGTGGAGAGCAGAAAACACAGTGCTAAATGAGCTTTATGGAGCAGGACAGCCTGTTCCCTCCTGCCCCTCTGAGTATGGGACGTCCATCACAGTCACTTCAGCCTGATAAATCAACTATGCGGTCATGATGGGGGTTCACTCAAAAATGTGAGGGCAAACTATCAGCAAACTAATCTAATCTTTGTGTCTGAGCAAAGAAATTCACTTCCATACATTTTAATATACCAGTAAAATGAAATAAAATAAAATAAAATAAAAATTTCTCTACCATGTATTCAGGAGTGACACAGAGACAAAGGCATCAATGCACTATACTAAATATAGCTAATTATTCCTCCACCTTATATTATTTCCTTCACAAATGTTATGCAAGCAAATGCAGAGGGTTCTCTGGGAACTCAGAAGTTTTCAGAGAGAACACAAAAGGATTGACATAATCAGACCTAATGTCAACAAATTTATGCCTAAAATAAATCAGTGGGCAGAGACTTTCAAATGAAGAGGAAAGGCTACAAATATGTAAAAGAAGTACAGCTTATAGTTTATATAGTACAAATGACAAAACCATGACTACAAATTAGCGGTTGTCATTTTTTTCCTCCTATGTGACCCTAGGGGTACTAGATTTTTACAGAGTATAACCAGGAAAAATACAGTATTAATAAGGAACAATGAACAACTAGAGATAGAACAGCACCAGCTATAGGTCTTAATGGAAAAAAGAACATGAGCTACCCAAACCTAACTCCCTGCTCACCACAGTACTTGCAAATTCTTCAAAATCCTTGTATCAATCAAGCCCTGTTATTTTAATTTTTAGTTAGTTTTTTTCTTTTCTTTTTCTTTGTGAGATTTAAGACTTCTGTTTGCTTTTTCACTGATATAGATCTGTTTTCTGTTTTCTCTGTCTGAGAGTCGAATGTTGTCTCATTCGCATTCAAGTTGGAATAATCATTTTCATTAGCACATTATTGACCGTAATTATAGTCAAATTCCAAGGACATAATAGCCCAAGACAGTACAGGCTGTTTTTAGTTTTACTTCAAAAGAAGTACCACCTACTTTTAAGTTACTTACTTACTGGGGGTGATAGATGAGAAAACCGCAAAAACAAATTGATCAGTTCTGCTAATCATAGAAATCAAATCCCAAATGAAAGTTATTATAGATGCATTGAGAGTCAGTCGGTGGGGGAATGGGGATTAAAAAAAATATTTCTGCAAATCAAAGTAAATGGCTGAATGTATATGTACTTGTGCAGGGGATGGCATTTGCTCCTTCTGAGACACTGCATTAACGGAAGGAGAGTTACTGTACCTGATAAATAATTTTTCTACATGTTGTCACATAATGCGCTACTTGGAAAACATGAACAGTAAATAATTAGAAATGCTGGTTATATCTGGTAATATCTGGTTATAATTTCTTGACTTGATGGTTTTTGAGCTCTTAAAAACACCTCAAGTCAAGTCAAGTCAACTCTCTTTATATAACACTCTACACAATACAGATTGTGTCAAAGCAGCTTTACAGTGTCAAACAGGAAAATCGTTTGTCAATAATGCAAGAGGAGACAAAGAGTCATTTTTCAGTTAAAGTCAATTAATTGATGATTCAGTGATGTCATCATCCAGTTCAGCTCTCCTCCAATAGTGTCTGTGCAATCGGTCAAGCGTCTCCAACTGAGCCAGCCAAAATACACCATAGTATTTCAATCTGATTTGTGTGCTGCACATTCTAACAAAAGTGCCTCACATATAACATATACACTTAAATAATATAATCGTTATAGCAAGTGTTGACTCCATTGCACCCTTGGTTGTGGGTTCGTCCACCAAATGAGCTTAAACCAGCTCATGGCCAGCTAAGAACCAGTTTAAACCAGCACATGACCAGCTAAGAACCAGCTCAAAAAGTGACTTAGAAAATTTAAATCAATATATTGTTTTCTCTGAATGAGTGAGTTTGATTATTTTCAGATCATTTTGAAGCAAATATTCTAGGCTACAAGATCCAGTTCTCAAAAGTCTTGTGAACAAATGTTCTGCATGTGTTTTATGGCCTTATTTCAGTTACTTTAAAATTTTAGTTTTTTTCTAACTACGCATAAACGTTGTTTTCTCAAAAACACAATCATGTACGTACATGCTGCTCACATATTATTGTAGCCCAGTTTGTGCTGAATACTGTGTTTTTAGACGTTAGCCATTAAAATGTTTATAAGCAACTAATAAAAGCACAAATGTCAGGGCATGTCAAAACTTCTCCGGGGCCCCAAAACACCCTCAGACCCCAGAGGGTTAAACCAGCTCATGGCCAGCTAAGAACCAGTTTAAACCAGCATATGCTGGCTTTTTCAACAGGGACAGTAGGAATACATAATTTGGCTTATTTTTAATTATAATAAAGCTATTAAGTTGAGGCATAACCACTGAGATTTTAATAATCCAGTTGTGTTCTCCACAGTGGACCTTGCTTGAGCATAGACTGCATTATAATGCATTTCTGCTGTAGAGCACAGGTAAGGTCCTTATATTTGTCCCATAATTTGCACAACTGATCACTCACACACACACACACACACACACACACACACACACACACATAAAACACTGTTCCTTACATTTAACGTATATAATCAAATAAATGGAAATTAGAATCAAAACTGATCGTGCATGCTTTTTAATAAAAGCAACCCCAGGAGTCTAAACTGATCATCAATTTACATTTAAAACAACACACAAAGAAAAGCACATTGCTGTACAAATGATACTAACTTTCTATGCACTCTGAAGGGGGCAGTAGATTCAAATATTTCCTCTGACATGTAGAAGATATGCAGCAGAACCATAATATGAGGACAGGAAGTGTGCTTTTATTAGAGCACTGCACACTTCCCTTTACAGCGATGGCTAACAGAAACATCAGCCTTCCTTCCTAGACTGTAATCACCCCACATCTCATGAAACGCCATTCAGAGCACATCATTTTGGAGAGGTTGCCATAGAAACCATATAGTAGCAGAGCACAGATGAACACAGCAATTTCCTCTCTCACTGTGTCCTCAGATGAAAGGAAAAAAGAAGACAATATAAGACAGCAGAACAAGGAAAAAATGCATGCACACATACATTCCAGCCTATTTTAGGATTAGACATTTTCTGTTTTTGAAATAATAATAAAATTTGCTATTTTTTATGGCCCGTGCATCGGCATCAAAACATTATTTCTCAGCATTTTTCATGTCCTCACACATACTCCAACATCAAAGAATCAACATTTGACACTGCAGACTGCTGATGAAGATCACTCCTACTAATTCTGTTCAGTGTGCTAAATTCTGAAAAAGGTGGAAGCAATAAAAACTGACGAACACTTACTTAATAAATGTATTTTGGGCCATTCTACAGAATTGGTGCAAACTGCTGTCCCACAACAACAAAAAACATTTAAAAAGCATTTAATAGATGTTTATCCTTTTATCATCTACTGAAATCCACAATAAAATTAAAATATCAGTAAACTTAATTTAAAATCATAATTTAGGGGTACTTTCAACTGGGAGGTGGTTGTCCCTAAGCCTTAAATTTCAACTTATAAAATAATTTTTGCATTTTATTCCATTGTTGTTTTTAAAAATATCTATTTGATTTTTTTTTTTTAAAGTGAAGTTCGAGAAAAAAAAAATACAGCATATATATAAATATACTGTACATACATTTTATATATACAGGTGCTGGTCATATAATTAGAATATCATCAAAAAGTTGATTTATTTCACTAATTCCATTCAAAAAGTGAAACTTGTATATTATATTCATTCATTACACACAGACTGATATATTTCAAATGTTTATTTCTTTTAATTTTGATTATTAGAGCTTACAGCTCATGAAAGTCAAAAATCAGTATCTCAAAATATTAGAATATTTACATTTGAGTTTGAATAAATGACCATCCCTACAGTATAAATTCTGGGTATCTCTTGTTCTTTGAAACCACAATAATGGAGAAGACTGCTGACTTGGCAATGATCCAGAAGACGAACATTGACACCCTCCACAAAGAGGGTAAGTCACAGAAGGTCATTACTGAAAGGTGTGGCTGTTTACAGAGTGCTGTATCAAAGCATATTAAATGCAAAGTTGACTGGAAGGAAGAATTTGGGTAGGAAAAGGTGCACAAGCAACAGGGATGACCGCAAGCTTGAGAATACAGTCAAGCAAAGCCGATTCAAACACTTGTGAGAGCTTCACAAGGAGAGAACTGAAGCTGGAGTCAGTGCATCAAGAGTCACCACGCTCAGACGTCTTCAGGAAAAGGGTTACCAAGCCACTTCTGAACCAGAGACAACGTCAGAAGCATCTTAACTGGGCTGTGGAGAAAAAGAACTGGACTGTTGCTCAGTGGTCCAAAGTCCTCTTTTCAGATGAAAGTAAATTTTACATTTCATTTGGAAATCAAGGTCCCAGAGTCTGAAGGAAGAGTGGAGAGGCACAGAATCCATGTTGCTTGAAGTCCAGTGTGAAGTTTCCACAGTCAGTGATGATTTGGGCTGCCATGTCATCTGCTGCTGTTGGTCCACTGTGTTTTCTGATGTCCAGTCAACGTAGCCATCTACCAGGAAATTTTAGAGCACTTCATGCTTCCTTCTGTTGACAAGCTTTATGGAGATGCTGATTTCATTTTCCAGCAGGACTTGGCACCTGCCCACACTGCCAAAGGTACCAAAAGCTGGTTCAATGACCATAGTGTTACTGTGCTTGATTGGCCAGCAAACTCGCCTGACCTGAACCCCATAGAGAATCTATGGGGTATTGTCAAGAGGAAGATGAGAGACACCAGACCCAACAATGCAGATGAGCTGAAGGCCACTATCAGAGCAACCTGGGCTCTCATAACACCTGAGCAGTGCCACAGACTGATCGACTCCATGCCACGCCGCATTGCTGCAGTAATTCAGGCAAAAGGAGCCCCAACTAAGTATTGAGTGCTGTACATGCTCATACTTTTCATGTTCATACTTTTCAGTTGGCCAAGATTTCTAAAAATCCTTTCTTTGTATTGGTCTTAAGTAATATTCTAATATTTTGAGATACTGATTTTTGACTTTGATGAGCTGTAAGCTCTAATCATCAAAATTAAAAGAAATAAACATTTGAAATATATCAGTCTGTGTGTAATGAATGAATATAATATACAAGTTTCACTTTTTGAATGGAATTAGTGAAATAAATCAACTTTTTGATGATATTCTAATTATATGACCAGCACCTGTATATATATATATATATATATATATATATGTGTGTGTGTGTGTGTGTGTGTGTGGGTGTGGGTGTGCCCCTGGACCACAAAACCAGTCATAAGTAGCACAGGTATATTTGTAGCAATAGCCAAAAATACATTGTATGGCTCAAAATTATAGATTTTTCTTTTATGCCAAAAATCATTAAAATATTCAGAAAAGATCATGTTCCATGAAGATATTTTGTTAATTTCCTACCATAAATATATCAAAACTTTTTGATTAGTAATATGCATTGCTAAGAACTTAATTTGGACAACTTTAAAGGTGATTTTCTCAAGATTTCGATTTTTTTGCACCCTCAGATTCCAGATTTTCAAATAGTTGTATCTCGGCCAAATATTGTCCTATCATAACAAACCATTATTTATTCAGCTTTCAGATGATGTATAAATCTCAATTTTGAAAAATTGACCTTTTTGAGGTCCAGGGTCACACATATATACTGTATATATATATATATATATATATATATATATATATTCTTTGTAAATTATGAAACTTTATGTAACAAAATGTGTCCTGCATTTTCATGTCACTACCGAAAAAGTGTGTGTTTTAGTCCATTGGCTGAGTCTGATTTTAACCACACCCCTACATTTATGATCAGGAAATATTCCTCTCATAGCTACATGGTGTGAGTAGATGGGTCCCATCATTTTGAGGTAAATGTGTTCACAAGTCTGAAAAATCTTAGTCCAGGTGATATATGTGCAAAATTTGAGGTGATATTTTCACTTTTTCATAAAAGCATGAAACTTGGTACAGATGTACAGGTTGGGGCCCTGAACATTTTCAGAAATGGAGCCATCGCAAAAACACCTCATGGTTGCCATGGCAACCATTTTACTTTCCGCCATAACCAAATTATGTATTTTGTGTCATATCTCCTGAACCAAACATGACAACACAGAAAAGGTGATGTCTACACTTATGTGTTGATGGTCAAGGATTGCAATGATACCATATACAGCAACATAAACTGTCCAGGTGAAGAGTTAATGGTGAAATCAGCAATGTGAGAAGGAAATAACATCTGAGCATCACAGTATCACAGCATTTACAAAAGTCCATATTATGGCTATTAATTATCTTTCTTTGATAATTAACAAATATTTTTTTCAATAGTAAAATAAAAGATTGTTTTAATTAATTAATTATTAATTAATTACATTTATATAGCACTTTCCAGGGTACTCAAAGCGCTTTACATGAAAGAGAGAATCTCCTCAAACACCACCAATGTGCAGCATCCACCTGGTTGAAGTGACTGCAGCCATATTGTGCCAGAATGCCCACCACACACCAGCTTAACTAATATTTTATTCAGTAGTACAATAAAAGATTGTTTTCAAGAATACTCAGTCTACTCTTAATATCTTGGGCTTGACTGAGACCTGGATTCGTCCAGAAGACTTAAACTAGAGAAGCCTTAAACTGCAGACTTCCACTTCCACTCCTAGCTTCATTTGATCGCAAATGGCTTACCACCACAAGCACTAACAAATCAGGCAACCAGCTTGACTTAATGTACACATGCAATTGTATCACAGACAGCATTTGGTAAAACTTCTAGACATCTCTGCTCATTACATTTAACCTACATATTACTACCTGCGTGCCACCAATTCATCTACCAGTTACTTTTAGGAGAAACCTACTCTCCCTTTCACCATTCCATCTTTCCTCTGTAGTGTTATCCTCTCTTCCCTCACCCACTCAATTCTCATCTCTGGATGTAAATACAGCAACTTACACTTTATGATCCACTTTAACTTCTTGTCAAGACAATATCTGTCTAAACAAGCCAGTGCATACTACCCCTTCTAACCTAAAAAGCTGCACTATGTATCATCATCTTTACTGTATTTTTGCTGAGCAGTCTTTTGGGTGGCTCACCAATGTACTAGATTTCTCTAATAAAAAAAAACTTAAGTAGGCTTGAATACATTTTTGTGGGGAGAAGACTTTATTGAAGATGGTTGTGTAGCAGTTCTTCAATAGCGATGTTAGCATATCTTCCTTCAAACAATCTTAACCTTTGTATGAATCCTAGCTTCTCCCAAAGTTCTGTCTGTGGGATATAATTTTATACCTGAAGACAAAAGGGCTAGAAACAATACTGTTAGGACCTTCCCACTGGAGATCCTGCAATCTACAAGACGTTCCTGGGGAATGCTGTTCCTTTGTTATTCTAATGGTATGGACCATTTGGTTACATTATTTATTTCACAGAATGACCAACTGAACTTTAACCAGTCAGGTTTCAGCAGCGTCCATTTAACTGAGACTGCTTTGCTGTCGGTCACTGTAGCCCTTCAGATAGAGAAAGCTGATTCCAAAACATCAGTTCTTATTCTGCTGGATCTATCTGCCACTTTTGACACTGTTAATTATCAGATTATCCTGTCTACATCGGATCTGCACTTAACTGGTTTGAATCTTATCTCACAGGTAGGTCTTTCAGGGTTTCCTGGGGAAGAGAAATATCCAAAGAACATCAACTGGTCACAGGGTTTCCTCAGGGATTAGTTCTTAGACCCATCCTCTTCACCATATACACTCCATCACTGGGAACCATTATACAAGCACATGGTTTCTCCTACCATTGCTATGCTGATGACACACAGCTCTATCATTCATTTCAACCAGACAATCCAATAGTAACTGCATGGATCTCAGGCTGCCTGGCAAACATCTCAGCATGGATGAAGGAACATCACCTGCAGCTCAACCTGGCAAAGACTGAGCTTCTCGTTTTCCCTGCCACTTCGACTCCACAGCATGATTTCATCATCCTGCTAGGTTCATCAAAAATTATTCTTTGGTGACCTGCTGACCATATGTAAAGACAGCTCGATCTTCAGGAGGATCGGGCCCTTCCAAACAGAGCATGCTGCACAACTTCTTGCCCAGGCCCTTGTCATTTCTAGGCTGGACTATTGCAATGCTCTTCTAGCTGGATCATCATGTGCAATCGAACCTCGACAAATGTTTCAGAATGCAACGACTGGTCTTCAACTAGCCCAAAAGGGCCCACTTCACACCTCTCTGTATCTCTCTACACCAGCTGCCGGTTGCAGCTTGCATCAAGTTCAAGACATTGATGTTTGCATACAGAACAGCCACAAGCTCAGCACTCTCCTACTTCCTCCTCACTCTTACGAATCTACATCCCCTCCAGAAGCCTGAGATCTGTAAGTAAGAGATGCCTCTTGGTAACATCACAGAGAGGCATTTTCATTCACCTTTCCTGGCTGGTGAAATGATCTCCTACAATTGTAATTAACAGAACACCCGACACGTTAGCTGACAGCAACACTAATCTAATCCCATACCCGACCCATTTGACATAAAAACTGGGACCCGAACCACACCTGCATTAAATCTCCTACATGAGGTAGACAAAACTCATTTTTAAAAACTTTTATTCAAATTGTGAAAAGATTAAATACAGAAAGCAAGAGCTCCCTTTAATATAATCAGTACAGCTGTCAATCAGTGGCAGCAAGATTGGCTACATTGCTCAGTGTGTACTGGACTGAGTTGAAATAGTCTTGGTTATTGGACCCGCTGTTACGAGGCAAACGAGACGTGAGATGTGCGGATCCATTTGCAAGGCTTTTATTCAGAGACGAGGTCATTAAACAGGCAAGATTCAGATAATGGCAAACAGGTAAAACACAGGCAAGACAAAGAGTAATCCTAGGACAAACGTGGGTCTTCGATCAGCGAACAATATCCAACAGGGAAGGCAACGAGATAATCCAGGTACATGAGCAATAGTCCAAGCGAGGTGCAAATAGAGTCCGAAACAGCAGGCAAAGGGTTAATCCAAGATACACAGGCAGAAAATCAGGAAACAGGAAGCAAAGCAACACGAAATGACTAGACTTAGACTAGAACTAGAAACTAGGCTCTGTAAGGCAGCTAACACTAGGAGAGTGCTAAACGCTAGAACAATACTTGATCTTAAAGAGGAAGTCCAAGGCTTATAAAGCGTGTCTGAATGGATTCAGCTGTGTATGTGTAATCAGTGCATTCAGCTGTGTGTGTGTGCAATCAGTGCAATGGATCATGGAAACTGTAGTCCGGAGTGACATGTAAAAGTCTGTGTGGTGTGAGAGTCAATGTAAAGAGAAGACAACATCTGGTGGTGAGCAAACGGAAGGACAGGATTTGTGACACCCGCAACCTGCCTCTGCTTGTCACCGTCCGGCCCGCACCCACACCACACCCTACACATAAATATTATTCCACCTGTTACATCAAATATTAGCGATTCACCTTCATGTACCCGCCCACGTGCAGGACTCTGGCTTCCCCCTTGTGGACAACATAATAGACAACTCTGGCTCCAGAAAGTGATTGTAAATTAGGTTTACGTTAAATATGTTTGAAATTTCATTCTGCATTTTCTGAGATTTCATTGTAATCCTTCTCATAAAGTCACTGAATTAACCATTAACTGTTCACCTGATTGCGTTGCCGTCTGCGTGTGATGTTAGAGCGTTGTTGAGAGAGAACAAGAATGTATTGGAAACACACTACCGCCTACCTGACACTGCCTGAGAGGTAAGGAAAAATACACTTACCTGAGATTATTTTTTCATATCTCTGAAATATATGATCATATTCTTGAAAACAATCTTTTAATGTATTGAATAAAATATTAGTTAATTATCAAAGAAAGAAAAAATTAATAGCTATAATATTGACTTATGTAAATGCTGTGATACTGTGATGCTCAGATATGTTATTTCCTTCTCACATTGCTGATTTTACCATTAACTCTTTACTTGAACAGTTTATGTTGTTGTATATGGTATCATTGTAATCCTTGACCATCAAAACATTGATGTAGACATCACCATTTCTGTGTTATCATGTTTGGTACAGGAGATACATAATACATAATTTGGTTATGGAGGAAAGTAAAATGGTCACCATGGCAACCACAAAGTGTTTTTGCAATGGCTCCATTTCTGAAAATGTTTAGGGCCGCAAACTATACAAGTGTACCAAGTTTCATGCTTTTATGAAAAAGTGAACATTATTTTCACATATCACCTGGACTATGTGTAACTTTAAAGAACATCACTACCGAACACCTTTTTTATGCAATTATTAAGCACACTTTTTTGGGAGTTATTCCATAACATTTAGTTTTTATATGTGTTTGACTGTTCAGAACTGTGCTAGGTTCAAAAGTTTCTAAAATTGTAAAATTGGCAATTTGATACTGTTAAGTGCTTTGACACAATCTGTATTGTTAAAAGCGCTATATAAATAAAGGTGACTTGACTTAAAATTGTCACTACTGAAAGTCACAACTGAAACATTTTGTGAAGTTTTGGTAATGACATTTTAGTTTTTTTGGGTGTTATCCCATAAAATTGTCACGACCGAAACATGTCATCATTGTTTTGGTAGTGACAAAAGGGAACACATAATCTTTTATTTGGGGGAAATATTAAATTATATAATACAATTTATTATATAATATAATAAATAAACAAAATTTTAGTACAGTAAGAATGCTGAGTTGAATCCAAATAACACCATACCTACTGTGAAGCATGGGGGTGGAAACATCATGCTTTGGGGCTGTTTTTCTGCAAAGGGACCAGGACGACTGATCCGTGTAAACGAAAGAATTAATGGGGCCATGTATCGTGAGATTTTGAGTGAAAACCTCCTTCCATCAGCAAGGGCATTGAAGATGAAACGTGGCTGAGTCTTTCAGCATGACAATGATCCCAAACACACCGCCCAGGCAGCGAAGGAGTGGCTTCGTAGAAGCATTTCAAGGTCCTGGGTGGCCTAGCCAGTCTCCAGATCTCAACCCCATCGAAACTCTTTGGAGGAGTTGAAAGTCCGTGTTGCCCAGCGACAGCCCCAAAACATTACTGCTCTAGAGGAGATCTGCATGGAGGAATGGGCCAAAATACCAGCAACAGTGTGTGAAAACCTTGTGAAGACTTACAGAAAACGTTTGACCTCTGTCATTGCCAACAAAGGGTATATAACAAAGTATTGAGTTGAAATTTTGTTATTGACCAAATACTTATAATTTGCACCATAATACACCATCATTTGCAAATAAATTCTTTAAAAATCCTACAATGTGATTTTCTGGATTTTTTTTTCTCATTTTGTCTCTCATAGCTGAGGTATACCTATGATGAAAATTACAGGCCGCTCATCTTTTTAAGTGGGAGAACTTGCACAATTGGTGGCTGACTAAATACTTTTTTGCCCCACTGTATTTGAAACTAATAGGTACAAAAGTGTACCTTTTGAAAAGGTACTGCCCCAGTGACAGCTTTTGTACCTTTATTTCTGAGAGTGTGTTTCTATTACAGGAATTTTTGGACTTGTGCTGAAGGACTAATGTATAATTGTTGCGATAGATTTTGACAGCAATGAAAGCGAGACTGAGGGATAGAAGTGTAGTGTGTAAAATGGATTGTGAAGTTGTTTAACAACATACACTAAAAAAAAAAAAGATTAATTGAATTTACAATTTTTTTTTTTTTTAGGTAAGTGGTTGCAATCAATTTATTTTAGCTACATTTAAATAAACAAATTTAGTTGACTAACTTTCAACTTTATTTTTTTTTAAAGGCAGCTAAAATAAATTGTTTGCAACCACTTACCTTAAAAAATTTAGTATAATTTTGTAAATATATATATTTTTTCAGTGTACCGATCATTCAGATGACTTTCAGCAGACAAAAACATTTCAGAATACATAAAAAAAAAAACTTTTGAAAGTTGTGAATTTTCAAAATCACATGGGACTTATGGACTTTATACAGCACATGCCTTAGTAAAGATGGCAATTCTATCTCATAGCTTCATTTAAAATTCAATATGGCGTCTTTCCTGAATAAAAGTCTAATACTGTGTAAATGCCAAACATCTGAACATTACATATGGGAAATAAGCAACAATTTTCTTGCTAACATTCCCTATTTCTAGCTAAGGCAACATAAATGCTAAACATTTCCTCACCACTTAATGTATTGTTGTTAAATCCACTTAAATATGTAAAAAAACAATAATAATAATAAAAAATGACTTTACTTAATCCATTTGTATTTGGATCACTTCTGAATAATTTCTGTTGTATTAACTGAAAACAAGAAGTGGATTTTTAGTCCCCAGGATTAAATTGTGTGCAAAAGGTTCATCGTCACCAGCCAATGAAGGACTACACTTATGCTATTGGAAACGTCCTACTTCTCGCTTCTAAAGTTGTAATTACGAGTTGGTCTCGTTCAAGTGCTTTGTTGTCTGAAAGAACAGAAATCTCGATGGACAGCCTATATTTAATAAACACTTCACACTTGAGTTCATCATCTGCCTCTGCCTGGTTATCACTTTTACAGAAATGAATTTGATTCTGCTTTAGAGCAGCTCTACAGAAGACAACAGTGTCATCATTTAACTCAATTCAGTTCAAGTTTTGTTCTCATTCAAAAGAATCAGCTCAGTGAAATTGATAATAGTACTGAATATTGTCAAGACTGTTTATTATAAGTGACTTTTAGCTTGTTTTTTCAAGATGGGTAGTGTGGGTTTTGTTTTTTTGACTTCTTCCTAGAAGTCTGGGCTGGCTATTGGTTGTCACCCATAAATGTATGATTTCTTTATTGTTATTTAGTGTGATTATGCCTCTCTGTCACTGGTAAGGCAATCACTATCTGTTTGAATGAGAGCTGTGGTGTCAGAGGCAAGTAAGTATTTTCTCACCAAAATGGTCCTGTTATTTGTGCCAGAACAATATACATTTAAATTTTTTGCTATGCTACTATGTTTTTGTTTTTCTTTCCTTTTTTACTTTCTAACATAATTTGATCTGGCATCTTTACATCATTACACTGCTGCTTGTAATGCAACAGTAAGACAATCAGCCAATGCACATAGATAATACTTGTAAATAACTTATTTAGCCAGAGATATTTTGCCAGCCAGGGAAAATAAAGTGTCTGGAGTATGAGTTTTTGAGGACAATAAAAGGAGGGGTGTGTGTGTGTGTGTGATTGTATGGGGGGGTAGAGAGCACTTTCTGGGCCTGTTTTTCCAGACCATGTTGCTTATTTTGGGCTTGTTTTTTCAGAATTTGACCTCATTTATTTCTCTAGCAAAACCGGGTTGGTAACAATGTTAGTGCATGTTGCGTCACTCAATGAAAATTAGTGTAAAATGCTAGTACAGTGGCAAGAAACGTCTTCTATTTTTTTTCAATAAACGGTAAAACATGTTGGCACAACAAACCAGTGTGTTCATAATTAAGATAATACATTAAAATAAAATATAAATAAAATAAAAAGAGAATGAGACTGGAAGCCAGACCCATAAAATGTACAAATGGCCGTGCCCGCTCTTACGGAAAAATAAGGTGGATATGTTTGTTTTTAGTGTTAGAGAAAAATGTTATGTGTGAAACTACTCTTCACAGTTGAATTTGGTGTAGCTGAAGAATTGTTTTCAGTGAAATTATACATTCTCTCTGATGACATTTAGATTTTTCCTTCCCATGGGGAACACACTTTTACACAGTTCTTCTAAATTAGTAACGTAATGCTTTTACAGTGAGTCCGGTGCCATGAACAGGTCATATAGTCTGTGTGTGGTCTCATGCTACGGCTCCATCAGCCTGACTGAATGAGGGATTACAGGAAGAGTAGCTCAAGGCACTTTTATCTCTCCACACAGCCGCTGTGCTCCGCAATTATCACTCACAGAGCATGCGCTCTAGCCGCAGCTCTGGCTCACACTTGTAATGCTGCACTGGACCTATAATGAGATCGCAGCCACATTATTACCTCCAGCCTGAGCACCTCCACCCGGGGGCTTGACTCTTCCAGTCCAGCGCATCACAGTCTACAGCCACCCACCCCCATGCCCTCCTTTTGTGTGACTCTAAGATCGCCAGAAAATAGACCCTCTCCTGGCAACAGAACTGTGTTTGTGTTCATGCAAATCTCCTGGAATTTTACCAGATGCTTTATCAACTTCATAATGTTTGAACTACTTGCATTCTAATTAAACACTTTAAACTGCTATGCAGTTTCGTTTCAAGGATGCTTTAAGAATACAGTCTGTCTTTGTCTGTTTCTATGCTGTGAAATTTTCCCCTCTTAAAATTGGTACTGGTACTATCCCTGAACCTGCCCCTAAACCTAACCCTGACTCACGTAGCTACCTTATACTTCCCAGGACTTTCTTGTAAGTACACATACTGTAAAATAAAGGGTTGCACTTTATTTTAAGGTGTCCTTGTTACACTGTAATTATACATTTAAGTACCGAGTAATATTAATTGTAATATTAATGTATTTACTATATGATTAGGGTTAGGATTAGGGTTTGTCTTAGGGTTACTTGCATGTAATTATGCATAATTTATTGTTATTATATTATAATACGAAGTACATGTAACATATGTAACAAGGACACCTTAAAATAAAGTGTGACCAAATAAACTGTAACCATTTTTTTCTATTTCTGGGTGATTTTAATTTGACTTCTTTTAGCTGATTTTTCAGAATTTCGTTTTCAGATTTATTTATCTTCCCAAATGTTTAGAGAGCCATTGTGCACTATGATATGAACCAGAACTGTAGTCAAGACAAAACCACCAAGACTATATACCTCGAGACCCAGACTAAGACCTATCAAGGCAAAGACCAATGATTGTTTTATAAAGGTTTTATAAAGAATATTTAAAGCAGATTTTCAACTCTTAAGAATAGCAGTCACTCCTGCACACAACTCCCGCAGTATTTGGTCCCATGGCCCCTACAAGTGAAGTCAACGCAAAGACTGTATACACACCATGACTCACTCATGTTACTATGAATGGGAGAAAGTGCACAGAGCAATATGGCATAATAAGTCCTGTCTTAAATAAAAGAGAGAATCATGAATTAGTCTCATGGCACCGACTGCTGTTTCTTTCCACCTTTTTCTTATAATGAGCTTACTGCGTTTTGTATTATATATTATAGGAGGCACTTCCGGTTTGGGGACGTTCCACTCAAAAAGACAAAAACAAATCATTTCAAATCGTAAGGTTGCACTACAAATAATCCTTGTCCACCAATTTGACTAAATGAGCTGTAAAGTTTTCTTCATGTTCTATTTTCAGACATCAGGAGAATAACGTAACACTCGGTATTTTAATGTGACATGGTATAGGAATACCAATGGAAGAGCTCTTTTTGTCCACTGCATTCTTTTCTTCCTGATTATTTTAATTTTTTCTTTGCATTCCGCTGTAGCAGTATGAATAAAGACAACATACAGTGTATATTTGTGGTCTGCTCTCCTGATTTAATTGACAAAATACAATATCTCTCATGAATAATTCACTGGAATGCACTAAGAATATCAACAATTTTTCTCTTTGCAGGTTTGTTTTCACACGAATGCTTCCTGGAAATCACTTTCAAAAATTATCACTCAATGTTCCAGTTAATTAATGTTTTTTGATTAAAGCAACGTATGTTGCATAATAAATATAGACATATATGCCTGTAATATTGCTGTAGGAATAATCAAGATTTTAGGGTTATTCATTGTCTGTTGAATGTAAATTGCTAAAGCTGTTACACTTTTAAATGTACTTTTATTGTTCGATTGTTGAATAATGTCACTTTTTTTGTACCCATTTTTTGAAATGCTTATTTTGAGTTCATAGAGTGAACCTTTCATTTGCAGTTTAACTGAAGTTACTCCCATAATTTGTGCAAAGGTCATGGGGTGTAGAATAAAGGTTGATAGGAACCAGAGCGTCTAACGGCAGAAGCAGTGACACAATGACTTTATGCTTTATGCATGAAGACAGATTACAACTTACCATGCCACATACAGTACATCGCACCATTGACTCCAAATGCCATTGGTTCTTTGTACAGTTTGTACGTTGAAATATTTTGAAACACAGATCAGATTAAAGCTATAAGTGATTCAGTTAATAATGACTCTAGAATCCTTTAAAATTTAATTTTTCTCATAAAAAAATAAAATAAAATCTTCCCAATGCATCCCATTACCCCCATAATATATGTTTAGGGTAATTACCATCTCCTTGTCTGATGAGTGAGATGTGCAACCAAGGGCCTCATTTATAAAGTGTGCATACGCTCAGATTTGATCTTAGAGTGTGTGTACGCTTAAATCCACACCAGCGCTCATATGTATAAAAACTGTATTTGACGTGTAAAAGTGCTTAGCGTCACGTCAGGGTCTGAGCAGACGTACACACTTTTTCTTGTTCGAGTGCTGCAGATTTTTGGAAATGTAAGCTCTTCTTTGCAGCTCGCTGTTCTAAATTAAAGAATTTGGATGATGACTGGGGATCTTTTACATGTTAATGACATTAATTAGGAGTCGTTTACAAGGCAGAGACCTGAAACCATTCATTTGCGCGCAAGTTCAAGATCATTTGCGATTCATAAATTTCACATCTGAAAGAGATGTGCGTTTTCTGTGCGTACGTTCATTCTATGAATCACACGTACGCATATTTGAGAGATGATCGTAAGATCAATTTTAGGATGGTTTCTGAGCAACATTTTATAAATGAGACCCCTGATCTCTAATGTGTGGTTTGTTTACACTATATTTTAAACAGCAAGGTGCTGTTGCTGCTTACTATAGCCATATGTTTGTCGAAGAATGAGAGTTTCATATCCAAATATTCAAATAATCATTAAAGTGAAGCTCTAGATCTAAAATCAGATTTACCTTCACAGGCCGTTTCGACACAACCTCGACTGTGTTTTTTTATTATTATTTTTTTCTGTCTAAGAAGCCAGAGGAGAGAATGCAGCCCAATGCACCTCAGGAGGCAGCGAGTGCAATGATTAGTGCATTGACTGAAACAACTGATAGACATTTGGCAGAATTCCAGCCCTATAATATAGAAGAATCCCTAATTAAGCGTCATGTGACGCTGGAAAGTGCCGCCGGCCTCTCTGTGGGCACAGATTCCACTCATCAGCCTAATTCAAATGCGAGGCACGCTCGTGGCGGTTTTCTGAAAAGATCTGGGGTGACAGCAACATGCACAAAGAGGGAAGGATCATTTTCTCTTCAGATTTAGGATGCTTCCCTTGTGTTTTTACTCCACAAATCGGAACGCTATCATTTCACACGCAAGCCATTTTATAACCAATCAGAATGATCTATCAGCAGACACCCCCTCCCCCCACTTCCATTTGCATTCAGAATTTTGTTGCATTACACTGCAATCATGAACCAATAACACGTAAATGCACGCCAATGACGCTACAGTATAACACACATACTGCATCTCTGACAGACATGATTCACTGTCGTTTGCGCTCAAGAGGAATATGCTTTATTTTTGTGAATGTTTTTTGGAGGGGGGAGGTGGTGTGCCAAATCTGAGCTGACATCATCAGCACATGTAAATTTGCCTTATGTAAAAACCAAAAAAAGGGAAGACTGTCTCCTGAATGAGGGCTGAGCTCAGAAACTTGTCCAAAGGCTTGAGCGCATTCTTTCCGAGGCTGGAGGACTGCACGGTCAGAGCGATGCATCAACCAGCCGCCTTTGAAGCAGATAAACCCTTTAAAACCATGAAGAGCATTTTCATACATTTTAGCTAGAGGCAGGTGGTTAGATTAAAAGGGTTTTGATGTATTCGCTAAGTACTCTTTTTGTCCAAACCTCTATAACAAAGCTCTTGCTGTTTCGTCTGTGGACTACAGTGTCAAATTTGCTTTGTGGATCTTGTTTAGAATTTGCACAGAAATCATTTCAGCCTTCAAATATGCCACACTACTCACATATACACACTACACTACATACTGAAGGATTTGTTATACAATTGATCATGTAGTTATAACTAGAGTAGAGCAATGATACTTTTGCTCTGGTCTGCAAGAAACACTTATTCAGCCCTCCATGTAAACATACGTCAGTGGTCAATCGCTGACAGCATTTGCTGCATGTCTGCTTCAGTAGCGGCTGTGTGGCTCAAAAGTCAGTTTCCATAGTGATTGCGGCGAATGCAGTAGATTAGCAGCACAGTGTAGTGAGCAGAGATTGCAGACAATGTGACGTGCTCTGTGTTACACTGTGCTCATGGTGCTCTGTGCACGATATATTCGACTGTTTCATAGCTTCAAAACAGAAGTCTACATTTCAGTTGTTTATTAGAAATGAATGACTGTCTAATATGATTAAACACACTATATGTGTTTTGGTATAATGATTTGTGTCCATAAATCATTATACCAAAACACATATAGTAATTTGTGTCCATAAATTTCTTTAACAAGGAAGGGGAAAGTATCTTCTTATTTTAAAGAATGAACTGTAAAGCCAGTTAAATGCTGGCTTAAACATTTAGGCCTTTGTGTAACTCGAGTGCAATTTTGAGGCAGAGAAAAAAAAATAGAAAAATTGAAACATGAAAATTTAATATTTGCTAATGAAAGGAGACAAAAAAAGGGAAGATATCAATGGGAGCAAACCCCAGCAGAAACTCTAATATAACAAGGAGGCTGAGACCATTTTGCTGTTGCCTAGCAACACTTGAACAAAATTTTTAAAACGATTTAGATGCCCCATACTGCTTTGAGGGATGTATATTTTTATACAGCCCACCTAAATGGTCTGCGGTGCTCACACACAACCTGGATCCTCTGCACTTGTAACCAACAATTTATTGTCAATTTTTCAAGGTTCGCTAAGGCAAGTCAGAGACACCGAACACAAGCGTTCTCAAACAGTAATGACACAAGAAGGATAGATTACTCTCTTATAGCTGACAGGATTTGCATATTTCATTAAAACAAAATCAAGCCCAAGTCGTTATGGGGTAGATGAGACAAATCATTTAAAAATATATGCAGAAAAATGGTATAGTGGTTTCTTTCTCAGATCATTTACAACAGATGTTGTCATATTGCACTACCACGAAGATTTCTAAATACTAAATACTAAACTAAATAATGAAATAAAATTGAATCCTTACACAAGCTTTTAAAAATATACAAATCACAATTTCTTTCTTTCTTTCTTTCTTTTTATGTCACAAATATTAATTCATATGACTGAACAAACCTGACTCTGTCAAACACAAAATAACAGTTTCCAAAATACCAAGTTTTGACATGTTATTGTTCTTTTTTTTCTTTTTTTTTTTAATAATCTGAATGCCTTTGGCAGCCTGTTGATAACCACAAATATCTATCTAAATAAGCCTATCTGGGCATACCATGGTGTCACCAGCAAGCCAAAAGTACTCAAGTGTCCACAGCAGGTGCATAAATATGTCATGTTTTCACAGCCCATAACCAAAGGGAGATGCAGCCAGATGGAGTGCAAATGTTAAATTTCATGTAGTATCATTAGTAGGTTAGTTCACCCCTCATTGGTTCACCATCTGCTTCCAATTGAGTTCTCCACTCTGAGCCAAGCTTTGAGAGAGGAGGTGAAATCTATACCACTCTGACCCAAATCCCACATTGGGTTCATTAACTTTTCATTAACCAGTGTTTACAGACTTTCACAATTCTGTCATTCAGAAGAAATTTAAAAAGCTAGCTAATCAGAAAGTGCATGATATATCTTTCATACACATGATGGACTGAAAAGTTGAAAATGCTTTACTTACCGCATATTTGTGGACTTCCAACAGAAGGTCAAGACCGCGCTGTATACCAGAACATTTATGCAATCCAATTATGCATCCCATAAAAAAAATAGTGTCCAAGATAATTTCTTGTTTTGTTTTTTTCTTCAGGCATTCTTTCTTTAAGTGTCATCAGTTTCAAGTGAGGAGTGATATTTCCTGCTCACACCTGATGCTGTGTCAGTGGCTTCACCTGTTCTGCTCCTCATCTGCCATATTTTTAATATATATTATGGTTTGAAGTGGGCTGGGTTTGAAGAGGGATTTAGAATGGGCAGTGAATGCACGAGTTCATTTTAACCTCATGATAGCCACAGATGTGTGTGCGTGTGAGTAAATCAATGAAACATGAATTTTAAGTCAATTTTTTAAGGATTTAAAGAGAGAGAGAGAGAGAAATTAAAATTTAAAAAAAGCCAATGTTCTTAATATGCTGCTGCATCCCAAGAATTGTGCTCAGTTTTAGAAAAAAAGAAACCTGAATACTCCACCGATATATCGGACTAATTTTACGTGAGTATGATGTTAACATATGCACATGCAAGGTAAAGATTTGCCTGCCTGACCTAAAAGTGCGCGTGTGTGTGTGTGCGTGTGTCCGTTGGGGGGTGTTGACTTTCACATGACATTGACGCTCTGGAAATGTTGAGTAGCTGCTGATCTCAGACAGTCGTTGCTCGGTGGATCCAGCACCACTCTCCCGTGGACAGCTCCCGCAGGACCGCTTTACATGGACAGGAGGCTCATTTATGCGCCAAGTCATTCTGGAAGTTTACAACTTGGAGAGGAATCTACGGATACCTCACTGCATGACACACGGGCATATTGCTTTTGGGAAAGAAGCCAAATTCACTGTAAGTAGATACGAGAAATTTGGAAATGATTTTCATTTCATTAAAATGTCTTAAGTGTGTTTGTGTGCGTGCGTGTCTGTGTGTTTAAATGCATTTAGTTAAATGGGTATAACAATAGTAAATGCATCAAAACAGTGCCGAAATATAATTGAGAAGCTGGCTGATCGTTCGATGGAGAAAAAATAAAAAATTAAAAAATAAAATAACAAAGATTTATATCTGTAAATCGACTGTCATGACAGACAATTCTGTCTCAGTTAGAGACGGCAGCACCTTTAGGTTTTGTGTGTGTCTTTACGGGGGAAAACGATGGTTTGGTGTGATTCGGTGTCTGCAGGTTAACTGAAGCTGTGTCGGGTTTGTGAGGTGGATCTCTGCTGCTGTCTGAAATCAGAGACATGGCGACAAACAACACCAAAAACACCGATGGACAAGTTGTGACGGAACTCAACGAGATCACAACTAACGACAAACCCAAAGCAGAGGACGCCAAACCAGAGAAAAAGAAGAAAGACATTCCAGACAGAGAAACTTGGGGTGGGAAATTTGATTTTCTCCTGTCATGTGTGGGCTACGCCATCGGACTGGGCAACGTGTGGAGATTTCCTTATCTGTGCGGGAAAAACGGCGGAGGTAAGAGTCGGAGATGTTGTGTCTGGATGTATGTGTGCTTTGTGTTGTTGTGCACAGCTCCACTGGGTGCTTTCATCTATTTCTGTGATTCCAGGGGCTTTCTTGATTCCTTATTTTTTGACGCTTATTTTTGCGGGAGTCCCTCTGTTTTTTCTTGAATGCGCTCTTGGACAGTACACATCCATTGGCGGCCTTGGGGTTTGGAAACTAGCTCCAATGTTCAAAGGTATATGATTTCTGTGCAGCACCTTTCTTTCTTATCTGCTCCCATACTTACTGCTGAAAAAAAATACAAGTTGGTTTCTAGAAGTATGCAAAGTTGGTGTTGTGTGAGATCTTCAGTAAATACAAAACTGAATGAAGTAGATTTAAACGCATGGGTTAATGTGTTGTAAGTTTGTTATGACTGATATATGTTGTTCTGAAGATGCTAATGTACCTCTGATCTTCAAAGTTGAAGACCAATTATATAATGAAGTAGTCTGCAGTGCTGCATAAAGGACGTTTTCACATGCTGCTTTGAAGGAATGAATGTAAATTATAACACACTGTCATAACTACAGGTGTTGGTCTTGCGGCTGCTGTTCTCTCTTTCTGGCTGAACATTTACTACATTGTCATCATTTCCTGGGCCATTTACTACTTATACAACTCCTTTACCACTGTAAGAATTCCTTGTCACATGCGCTTGCATGCCTTAAAAAATGTAAATTGGAGAATGTTTAGGTCATTGTTCTGGGGTATTTAAAAAAAGAGAAGTAAAGCATTCTTCTGCTCTTTGTAGGAGCTTCCATGGAAATCTTGTAACAATCCATGGAACACAGACAGATGTTACACAAACTACAGCATAGTAGACACCACCAATCTCACCAGCGCTGTCATGGAGTTTTGGGAGTAAGATTTTGGGCAAATTGATGTGCATGACCTTCTTTGACCTTTGTACATGAAAATACATGTGTCCAGTAAGTGTCTTGTTGTGAAGTGTAATTGTGTTGCATGATGTGCTTATACAGACGCAATATGCATCAAATGACTGATGGCTTAGAAAAACCTGGTGAAATTCGTGTGCCACTTGCAATAACACTGGCCATTGCCTGGGTCCTCGTGTACTTCTGTATCTGGAAAGGTGTTAGCTGGACTGGAAAGGTGAGATGTCTTTGTTGGTCTGGATTTTGAGTGACTTTGTAATGATTTCACCGCATTGAATGCAAAGCACACATGCTTGCCATAAACTTTGTGGGAGGAAGCAAAAATGCTCTATGGGTTTCTTGTCCCATGAAAGCAATTTCCAGCATTTTTTAACAGACAGGAACACACATGCTGAACAAACGCACATGGGGAAATGTCTGATAGAAAAATCAATGTTTTGCAGGTTGTTTACTTCTCTGCCACCTACCCATACTTCATGCTGTTCATTTTGTTTATCCGTGGAGTGACCCTGCCTGGGGCTATAGATGGAATCATGTTCTATGTCACTCCTGATTTTGAGAAGCTGAAGGAGTCTGAGGTGATTTTACACGTTTAATCATTCAAACAGGATCAAACAAACCCAATCTAGCTGCTAAACAGTTTCATTTTCCATCTCAGGTTTGGCTGGATGCTGCAACACAGATTTTCTTCTCCTATGGTTTGGGTCTAGGCTCTCTTATTGCTCTGGGCAGCTACAACCCTTTCAATAACAATGTGTACAGGTATGAATGATGCAATCAACATTTCATCAGTTAGATAACTCGACCCTCGTTCAGTGTTTCAGGCCCTGACCTTTTTTTTTTTTTTTTTGCTGTGAGTGATGTTTGTTTGAATGAGCCAGATCTCTAACTGTGACTGACTGTGATTACATGCCCATTATCAGACTTGACATTTTAGCATATGAAGAGCGAGAATTACCATCAAATTAAATTTGAAGTTTGGCTATTTCACTTACATAATCCATCTTCTCCTGAAATGCTAAAATGATATGCAGCTTTCAGATCAGACAAAGATGTTTATAGCACATTTGAAGACAGAATCCTTTTTTCTGCTCTTTTTTTCTGCAGGGATTCTATCATCGTGTGCTGTATAAATTCCTTCACTAGTATGTTTGCTGGATTTGTGATTTTCTCTATTGTGGGCTTCATGTCACATGTGACAAAGAGACCAATAGCTGATGTAGCTGCGTCAGGTAATCCGTTCATTTTTACATAATTAGAATATTGCAACTTGAAGGATTGGTATTTCACATTTTAATATCGGTTGAAGTATGGATATTTCTCTTAAGTGTTAATATAACTCTTGTTTTTTTCATGGCTTACACAGGTCCTGGTTTGGCATTTTTAGCTTATCCAGAAGCTGTGACGCAGTTGCCCGTCTCACCACTGTGGGCTATTCTCTTCTTCTCCATGCTGCTGATGCTGGGAATCGACAGTCAGGTGAGAATATCACATATTCAAGCTCTGACCTAGAAACAGAAGTGAACAGGATCTGGTAGATACTTCAGATCTGCCAGCATCAGTGGCAGAGTCCCTGGCGACCACACAAGGAAACATAAGGAACATTAAAAACACTTCACCGGCCTCGTGCCAAATAAAATCTTTTTGATGTCGATTTCTGCCTTTATGGCTGCATGCATTGATGATTTTAAACTGATGTTCGTTATCTCTTAAGCTGGAGATGTTAGCATTTTCTGTAAATACAAACTGGGGTAGAATTGATCCCAGCCCTGTGGCACCAAAAAATATAGAATTTAGTACTTGTTTTATGTCCTTTACTTTAATGAATTGTGTTTGTTTTTGGAAAGTCATATAAAACCAACTCTGATTGGATGTTGTTATGTAATAACTGAAGCACACACACACACCTGTACATACAGATTCATTAAACGTAACCTAATTGTTTGTTGTGATTAATATGCTCATTTATTATTATTTACTTATTATTGAAAATTGGTTTCACACTGGAGCCATTTATGTGTAAAAACAACAAAATTAATTTTGTGTTGTGATCTATTGCCATATTTTCTTCATGCTACCATCAGTTCACAGAATGCTTCAGTGTTTTCAAAAAACACCATATAAATGCAATATCAAAACACCATTGTTGATGTTGTTTTCAGTTCTGCACAGTGGAGGGCTTCATCACTGCTCTGGTGGATGAATTCCCACGGCTGCTCAGGAAAAGAAGAGAGATTTTCATTGCATGTGTTTGCGTTGTATCCTACGCCATTGGGCTGTCCAATATCACACAGGTAAATCAATGAAGAAAACAGATGATGAGATGTTAATATGATTGCAGGCTGCAGGCCCTTGTATTGATTTTCTTGCTTTGTTTTAGGGTGGCCTCTATGTGTTTAAGCTCTTCGACTATTACTCAGCCAGTGGAATGTGTCTGCTCTTCCTGGTGTTTTTTGAGTGTATCTCAATCTCCTGGTGCTACGGTGAGTCCTTTTTATGTCCTCTTAAAATCTGTAATTTGCATTGTGCTCATCCTTTGCTTTGAATAGCATTATAAAAATGGACAGAAATGCTTTGGCTGTCAGTCATAAATAGTCATAAATAATCCTGTCACGACAAAAGGGCATCCAGTGGGACTGAGCCACAAAATGGCATTTTTTGAAAGAAAATGTTATATTTACACACACACACACACACACACACACACACAAATATATATATATATATATATATATATATATATATGTGCATTTGTATAAACGATGAAGAACAATCAATTGTCAATCAAAAATACTTTTCATTTTAGATATTTTTGCTAATTGCATGTGGTGAATTTTAAATAGGGTTGTCAACTGTCCAATATAATGCAACCAACCAATCAACATGTATGTACGACACAGAAACTCAAACTAAAGTTAGCAACCATAGTCATAAATTAAAAATCTTCTGTGTTCCTACAGAAGACCGGTTTAGATTACAAATATAGTGTTGAAGATTATGTCAGACTTTGTTGTGGCAAAGTAGATTAGCAGAACTACTTTGGCCTTGGCCTGCCTATACTGTAGCTCCTATTTCTTTCCTGTTTATGCTACTATCGTTTGGGACTGATACATTACCACTGCCTTTTTTCTGCCAGTTTCTGGACATTATTCTTGGTTGTAAATGTAGTGTTAGGTACTGCCTGCTTTCTTTTAGAGTCTGACATTGTTGACCCTGTCTCCAACATGTCCCTCATTATGTCTATTGCTATCATTAGTGCTTCTGTTTTCTCTCTGTCCTCAACTAAAGCCAGTTGATTTCTCAATGTTTGCCACCTCCGCTGTCTAGTAGTGTGATATTGCAGGGTACGGCCTGTTTTTGCATGGAATTTCTCTGTATTTGTGCAATTTTAATCCAATCTTTGAATCAGCAGCTGCCTGGGAAACTGTACTGGCTGCTCATCGTTTGTCTGATATGCGATGAATTCAGTTTTCAGCTTAATTCAACTCTCTCTGTCCTTATCGTGTGTTTACCCTCTTCACAAACATCCTATCACACTTTTTTTTAGATTGAATTACATTTCTATATCTTTGCTCTAGATCAGGGGTACTGTTTTTAATCACCTCCGTATTCTGTGGGTAAATTTGCTTGTGCTTTGAGGATTTATAGTGGCATGTTACCACACTTACAATCACAATCACCTTCTCAGTACAAATTAAGTACATAGGTTTGGTGCTTCTTTCAGGAAGAATAAATGCATCTCTTTACATTTCTGTACAGTCTTTTTCAAATGCATTCAAATGTTTTCCTTGTCAATCGTCCTTTTCAAATGTCACACAACAATAGTTAAGAATTGAAGGGGAGTGAAGATCTTTTTGCTTTTTTATATGATTCTGTTGCAGATATTTAACACATTCAGTTAGTATTTTAAAGAACCATTCATTTCAAGCTTTTATACACATATGCTTGCACAATCACTTAGGATTGATTTGGAGAGCATCCTTGAATCCTCAGTACTACTTCAGGTGAATGAATGCATGTGTTGATAGAAGAATGTATTTCAGTCTAATCCGTCAATCCTATTATTGCATTGTAGTTGCAGTGAATTAATGCAATCCCTTCCAAATTTCATCTAATTTCAGGTGTGAACAAGTTTTATGATAACATCCAGGAAATGATTGGATACAAGCCTTGTCTATGGTGGAAACTGTGCTGGGTTTTCTTTACCCCTCTAATTGTCGCTGTAAGTAACCTACTTTTTTCTTTATGATGTGACATTACAATATATATCAATATATAGCTGGGTACATTACTTACAAATTGTAATCCATTACTGATTTCAGATTACATGACAAAAATTGTAGTCAGTAACGTAATCCATTACATTAAACGTTTTAGGTAATATAATCAGATTACTTTTAGATTACTTTTGACTTTACTCGTTTATCACATTGAATTAAAAAGTATAATCTTATACCATAATGATGTAAAAATACAAAGAGTGAGAAAATATATTCCTTTCATTGTAATTAACAACATGAAGTGCATTAAACATTATATTACATCAAGGTTTCCCAAACTGGGGCTCGTAAAGGAACTGCAGTGGTTTGTGAGTTTAATGAAAGGAAAAAATGTATTGAAATCATTAAAATGTCAAATTGAAATAAATCATTTTAAAAATAACAATCAAAATAATTCACTTACTAAAAAAGAAGAAATATTTTATGTTTCTGCTGAGTGATAATTCAAATAAAAATGAATGTGTTCATTAGTAGTTCTTTCAATATTGAAAACACACCTGGAATGATTTTTGTAAATCCATTGGTCAAATGCTGTGTCGTCACCTGACTAATGACTGATCTCTGGGTGAATCTCCACAAAACTGGACTTTCTGAGTGTATATAAGCGGCAGACTATTTTAGAAAGGAAAATTTAAAAGATAAAAAAGAGGATTTAGAGAGAATCAATAAATGATGAATAATTTATTGCTATTGTGTGAATAATATGTAATCATGTAATCAATAAAAAAGTAACTGTAGTCTGATTATGAGTATTTAAAAATGTAACTTACTCTAATTACAAGTACTTCATTTTTGGAATCTGATTACGTAGTGCTGTCAAAAGTAGTGTGTTAACTTATGCAATTAATTTTTCCAGTTGAACAGCGTCAAAAATATTTAACACAGTTAACACAGGGCTGAGCTAGGGTTGGCCACCCCACTCACAACTGCTGCTTTGATCTCTTTTTTCTTGACAAGAATTGCGTGCTGTAGCCTGTATCATTTCATATCAAAGCGCGAAAGAAACTACGAGCTTGTGCGTCAGATCCACGTCACGTTCAGCAGCGGCAGCTCTTAAAATAATAGCACCCAAATAACCTAATAACCAGCTGCTGTGATGTCTGTTAATTAAAGAACAAAAGAAAAAAGAGGAAATCAATAACTTTTGTAGCTTTAAGGATTCATCTATATTTAATTTAGAATTTAGTGTTTGATAACTTTATTAAATTTCTGTATATTTCCTACTTGCTGAAGGGCACAGTAAATATGACATTTATTATATTGGGTTTATATGAAGATTGTTTTAAATTTACTTAAATTAGAAGTTGCTATTTTTTAAAGTCTAATAAATGTTAAAATTGATAGCTCTCAATTATACTGTAATGTTAAATGGCTATAGGAAATATTAGGGAAAAAATTATTTCATAGTATTGGTTTCAGTGATACTCGCCTTTTATTAAAAATATATACTGTCTTTATGTTGTTTCTACATTAATTTGAAGATTGAATGTGAAATTATTGCAGCATAAAAGTATATTTGAAAACTTTAATGTTAGGTGGGATTAATAGCGATTAATTTCAGAAAAAATGTGTGATTATGTAGTTAATTTATTTTAATCGATTGACAGCACTAATATATATATATATATATATATACACACACACACACACACACACAGATAGATAGATACTGTGCATGTATTAGCTTTAGAATCACACCAGCTTGTGTGCTTGTATTATTTACAAATTTTACTCAAATTTTACTCAGATTACTTTTTTCAAGTAACTAGTAAAGTAACGCATTACTGTTAAACTATATCTGAGTTACTTTTTCAAATAAGCAACAGAAGTTACTTTGTTTTTCCATTTATTGACTGACAGCTCTCCTGCCCCTGTGTTGAGAGAATTTGGGAGTGAGGCGCAGAGGCACTTCCTATCAGCCCAAGGCTCATTAATATCTCTTTTGGTGTGAAATTGCATTTACAGTTGCCAAACATTTTTTTGCTATTAAAAATCAAATAAGCAAGCCCAGCCCAGGTGACAAAAAGTAACACATAAATAACATAATGCATTACTTTACATAAAAAGTAACTAAGTAACGCAATTAGTTATTTTTTCATGGAGTAATGCAGTAATTTTTGCAGTAATGCATTACTTTTAAGAGTTACTTTCCCCAACACTGAACTTGACAACCTAGTTATTTTGCTAACAATTTGCATTGTGGCATATATAGCCACTTTAGCATGTGTATTAAAACAATGGTTTCATTTTGTAAACCCTGTTAAAATTAGACAGAAATTGATGAGTTAAAGTGGAAATGCAGCATATTAGAATTGTACATTTTAATTATGGAAATGAGATACAAACAGATAGTTGTAGATATATGTGTGATAAATGTTTTTAATCACTGATCTTGGGTAACGACATTGATAGTAATATGATAAGCCTGGTCCACATTGCAGGTTTTGACTGAGGATTGCCCACTGAGACTTTTTTTTTTTTTAACAATATGCACCCTGATTCCCTGATTGCGTAAAGCTCGACTTGAAAAGTAGCAGTTTTATAAATGGCCATAGTTTCAGTCTTCAGCTCAAGTCAAGTCACCTTTATTTATATAGCGCTTTTAACAATACAGATTGTGTCAAAGCAACTTTACAGTATTAAATAGGAAAATAGTGTGTCAATAATGCGAAAAGACAACAGTAATTACTCAGTTTTCAGTTAAAGGCAGTTCATCTTTGAATTCAGTGACGTCATCGTCCAGCTCAGTTCAGTTTAAATATTAGGGTACAAAGGTGCTAAAGGTGCCTTTGATATTATTTTCCTCTAAACCACTAGATGGCACAAAAACATGGCGTAGCACTTTCCAAAACATCTGCTTTTCAAGATGCACGTGCAAATTTGTTTGATCCTTGACACGATCGCGCGCAGCAGTGCAAAGTTGATTCTGTGCTTACTTGATCTAATATTTTATGTTTTCTAAAATGTTGTAGATTTAAGTAGCAAATGAGAATCACTACAATTAATGCATATATTTTGAGACAAAGGTCTTTATGATTTTCAGTTTTGTTTAAGATAATTAAAGTAACAGTTTTTAAATACAAAAGAAAGTGTAAAAATATGGTATTTGGGGTAAAAAGCTCCCCTGCTGTTGGGGCTAAAGGCGTACAGTTATTAACATGATAATTAATAGATGGCTGACTTTTCCATTTGTTGACATGACATGGTTAGATTCAGATGGAAAATATCATATATTATGTTGGGTGTCCATATTAGAGATAATCACCATGTTTAGAATGAAACCATCATATTTAAAAACATGATATTAATCATATCGTTATAATAAAATATAATTTGTTGTTACTACTGTAAATATATATTTAATTATGATTGGATCTCCTTCAATACTTTCAGAATCTTTACTTATTAAAATGATTCTGTTTCTGTATTTTCAAATATATTTTTTATATTAGCATATTTTAATGACAGTATATTTATTGAATAAAAATTAATGGTAACACTTTATTTTAGGGTCTCTTAACTTTTTGGTTATTAGCATGCATATTACTAGAATATTAGCCAATTATTAGTACTAATTAAGCACATATTAATGCCTTATTCTACATCCCTAATCCTACCCAATACCTGAACTTAACAACTACCTTACTAACTATTAATAAGCAACCAATTAGAAATTTATTGAGGGAAAAGTCGTAGTTAATAGTGAATAAGTGAACTTTGCTGAAGTGGTTGTTTTGAACAAGTATTAACTTAGACATTATTTAAAAAAACATTATTTTAGCTGAAGTATTTGTATCAATACCGTGTGCCCCGTGTGTGGGGTAAAAGTCCCCTCTTGCCACCTCATACATTTATAAGGATTTTAAACAAAATAAACAACTTGAATTATTTATTTTCACACAAAATCTGTTGCTCCATTAATGTTCAATATATATTATATATTTTTTCTGCAATATTAGGTGCAGTGAATAGTACATTTTTTCTTAAGGGGGGCCTTTAGCCCCATTGTACCCTGTCTGTGCAATCAAGTCGACGATAGCGCTGGAAAGTCAGATAATGTTGATTCAGTTCAGTTTAAAAATGGTGACAATGTTGCAAAGTTAGTGACACTATCAAGCTCAATTCAGTTCAGATTGTGTTCTCATCTGACAGTGTCAGTTAGTATCAGCTGTTGATTATTAAAGTCACTATTTGCTGATTTCAGTGAGGAACATTACCTCTGAATGACCCTTGTTCTTAATCTCAAATTTGATCCCAGTGTTTTTACACTTTTATTTGTCCCATATACTCTTTTTTTCTGGGTATCCTGTTCCTTGACTGCGATAAGAATGTTTTTAAGGTCTTGCGGTCTTTAGAAGTAATGAATCATTATAGATCATGGTGTAATTATGTGAAAACTGCAGTATTTGTAAACAGAGCTTCTCTACAGGGTGTGTTCCTCTTCAGCGCGGTGCAAATGGTTCCTCTTACAATGAACAACTATGTGTTCCCTAAATGGGGGCAAGGAGTGGGCTGGCTCATGGCTCTGTCCTCAATGATTCTCATACCTGGTTATATGGGCTACATGTTCCTCACCCTGAAGGGAACATATAAGGAGGTAACTGTTTTCATTTAGAGCTGAAATTAAATACAATAATGAGTGGTATAGACCATTGGTCTCAAACTCAATTCCTGGAAGGCCACCACCCTGCACAGTTTAGCCCCAACCCTAATCAAACACACCCCAAACACAACTAAATAATTTTTTTTAATACAGAGATGGTATGTTAAATGTGCATATTAGTTCATATTCATGGTGTCTCAAAATAGCACAGTTGAGTACACTTAGATGATCTTAAAGGGGTCGTATGATGCGATTTCTCGTTTTCCACGATCTGCAGAGTTACAAAGCTCAGCGTCTCCCACAAAAGGATTTATTCTAACAGAGAAGGCTGATCCAGATCGGGTTAAAACGCCTCATTCAAACACGCCCCCACATGTCTATGTTACGATGTGGAAATATTTGCGTAATGCGCCCAAATGTTCACGCAAAGAAAGAAGGCATGGTTTCAGTAACTGCAGTAGTGTTGATGCAGCCATGTCAGGGAGACGCTGTGTGTTTCTGTGCGAATGCAAAATCACTTTATTTGGACTTCTGAAAGTAGATGCAATTAGGAATCATTGGTTAAGATTTGTTTACAACAGAACAGCACAACCCAAATGTACGAATTTGTGCAACGCATTTTATAAATGACAGTTTTGTGAACCTAGGAGAGTACAAGGCTATTTCTATTTCTAAAAAAAAAAAAAAAATGGGTCAATTCCGACTTCGCTATGACAATCTGGTGCTTCTGAATCAGCGACTGTAAGTATGTTTTATTATTAGTTTAAGTTTTTGCTATTGACTGTTCAAATGCGGAGTTTTTGCACATCGTGTGTGTGTGTGTGTGAGAGAGAGAAAGAGAGAGAGAGAGACAGGGTCACGTCACAGTGGAGTCAGCTTTCTTAACCATGGCTTGTGTACTGAAAATACATACGAGCATCATCACTGTGTCTGTCACGCGACTCTGTTCCCCTCTCGGGCTTGAACTAATGGTAAAACTAACGACATTATTAACTGTCTTTATATTTATTTTGAAAGCTGAAGCTCGCGGTTATGGTAAGGGGCATTACATTTCGGACGCGCGCTTGTGCACTGGGTCAGCTGGCCAATCAGAGCAGACTGTGCTTGTCGGAAGGATGGGCTTTGTAGAAAACGAAGCGTTTGAGAGAGGCAGGGCATAGAGGAACTGTGATAATGTACAGTATTTGAAAAATAATGTGTTTTTTGAACATTAAAGCATGTCAACATATTCTGTTACACCAAATACACAAAATAATGATCTTTAAAAAAAGCATCATATGACCCCTTTAAGTTTATCTTAAGAAGTACTAAATAACAATTTTTATTGTATTAAGTACAAAGTTGGTGCACGAAAACAGAGCACTTTAAGTACATTATGGAAGTGCACTTGTTTTTCATCTGGGGATCACTAGAAATGTCCAAGCAGGTGTGATTTGGAGCTGGTTGGAACTAATCTCCAGGAATTGAGTTTGAGACCACTGGTATAGACAATATATCTGTGCTCACTGGTGCTGGTTCTGGGCTCATTTCAGCGGATCAGGATAATGCTGCGGCCTCCAGCGGTGAAGCGTTCTCAGGAGAACGGGCCGGAGCAGCAGCAGCTGCAGACACAGCCGCAGCAGACGGATCAATCACCGCAGCAATCACCGCAACAAGCGCAGCAACCGGACCAAGCACTGCAATCACCGCAAGCACCGCAAGCACCGCAAGCACCGCAAGCACCGCAATCACCGCAATCACCGCAAGCACCGCAAGCACTGCAATCACCGCAAGCACCGCAATCACCGCAATCACCGCAATCACCGCAAGCACCGCAAGCACCACAAGCACCGCAAGCAACACAAGCACCGCAGCAACTGCAACAACCGCCGCAGACGCAGCCGCAGCCACAGCCGCAGACGCAGACGCAGCCTGATAGTTCCTCTTCGACTCACCCTGGCAATGATGCCAACGTTTAAAACCAGTAGAAGTGAACCCCAGCAGAGAGCAATCAAAGATTAACAACACAGAAGACTTCCATGTTTATACAGTAATAGAATCATCTACCTCCAGGGGTCATACATAATCAAGCTAAACATGAAAAAGCAAAAGTAAAAAATAAAAAATACAAAAAATACAAAAAATTATATATATATATATATATATACATATATATATATATATACACATATATATACATATATATATATATATATATATATATATACATACATATATATATATATATATATATATATATATATATATATATATATATATATGAAAAAAAAAAAACACAAACACAAAAACACTTGCATTTGAAAATCCTACACAAATTCTGTACGTTTTTCAAAATGAGGCAAAGTGTGTCAGTGTTAAATGACTTGTGTATTATGTGAATTTGTCTCTACTAAGGTTATACTGTGAGTTAGATTTAAGGACAGTGCATTGTTTGGCAATGCATAAGCTATTTATGTGAGGTATGTACTGTTTCTATGTTGCACTGGGGACAAAGCGGGAGTATCAATGAGAAACTGGGCGAGATTATGTTACATTCTGGGTCATTTGGGAAAACCAAGATGTATCAAGCAAGCCCTGTGTCTGATGCACAAAGAATTTCTAATCGGAAGAGCCCTTGGATGACCCGTCACGTGTTGTTAAATATTTTTGTTGAGAAAGACTGTTACTATTTTGTTTTTCTTTTCTGAGATAAAAAGAGAAAATACTTGTATGTGATGAAAACATTTTTAGAATTATTTTTAGAATGCTTTGTACTTTAATGTTGAGACCAAGGACCAAAATCATAGACGTAAGCAAAAACAAATCTATGCCTGCCAATGTGTAGTTTGTAAAGCACAGGGTACAAAAAAAGAAAAAAGAAAAAAAAGAAAACACCGCAAAACACAGGGTGAACATTTTTGCTGATTATTATACAGATTATTGATGAGTACTGTCAATTCAGTGTCCTGTTTACATGTCCCCTCAGGAATATCCAAAAAAAGAAAAAAAGGGAAAAAAAATCTCAGATATGTCTCTGACCCTGAGTGCATATCAGCTCCTTAAAGCCTGTGATTAATGTAGTCGTGGTTTGCATGACCATTAGTTACTTCATGTGCCAAAATGTTGAATAGGTGCAGTGCTAAAACAAAACAGGAACGAACACAAACTGGCCACTCCATAACAATGGTTTACACTACTTGATTGTGCCATACTTTTTTGAAAAAGTATATCAAATATTTCTATGGTATAATAGTTGTACCATATTTGAAGTAAGTAGCACAAACTAAAATATATGAGGGTGTTTTGGCCCTTTTTTCCCCAAAAGCACAAAACTTAAAAGTACACAGACTTCTCCAACGCTAGGGAAATGATGTGGTGACAATTTGCGTCAAAGGCAGCTACATGTGAAAAGCGTTTGGTCACGTTAAACATGTTTACCAAGAGGAGATACGTACCTACATAAAATGTGAAATGGCTATGTCCTTTGAATTTTGTACAAAGTTATTTTACTGCAGTTTTATCTGGAACTTTATTGTAAAATTGTATTGTGTAAAACATGTAACCGTGAATGTCTGTACTCCATTATTAAGTTTTTGTCTAAATGTTGACATATTTGAAAAACAATTGCTGTTTTCTGCAATAATATTTTGATCTCTGAAGCACATATCTAATGGAAATTATGAGTGAAGATGATTATAAAAAGGATTATAAAACAAATAGAATTTATGTCTCGTAAGAAATAATATTGTTTTGTATATTTTTAACTGTTACACTGCCTAAAATTATAACATAGGACATGTATTTAAATGGTGTCATACAAAAAAGCACGATTGTTATGTAAAATGTATGAATAAACAGAAAATATCCGTAGTCTATAATCTGTGTGCTAATTTTCAGTCTTCACTAAAAGCCATTTATTAGGAGCCTGTATTTTACAATGACAGCCTAATTGTTTCAAACAGTATCCCTTAAAAATGATACAAATAAAGACATCAAAGAATACAATACAATAACCAATAAGCAGCAATTAACTGGGCTGAAATAATGAACGTGTTAAAAATACAGAGGTCCTAATGAATGGGCATGCCAAAGTCATAAACTCCAGCTCTGTCTCTTGTATTTTAGTTTTGCAGGTACTTGTAGTCCCATGAGTAATTGTCAAAAAAACAAAACAAAGGATACACAGAGATTTCAACAAATGCACTGAGCAGTTGAACAGTTATCAAACAAATGAACCATGCTTTTTGGAAATCCGTGAATTAAACATTGTCAGTTTTAGCATTGGTGATGTTCATTTTGTTACCATGTATTTTTAGAGTGCATGTGGTTTAGTTTATTGAATGAATCCAGTGTAATTTTGTTGATTATACAGTGTATCTAATCACAAAAGAGGTACCCAGTTGTTGTGGCAGAATGACAATATAATCCATTCTTACATTTCAGAATCATTTAAATATGCTTGTTTTGTCAAGAAAGGCAATATCATTTATTAAAGTATGCTGATTGCTAAACTTGCTGTACTGTGTTATAACATTTTCTGATTTGTTAAAAAGTAATTTGAACAGTTTTATTTAATGAATCTGCTGAAAAAGATTTAGCTACCTTAAATCAAAAATCATTGTACAAAAAACAGGTACAAAAAAAAAAATAATAATAATAAAAAAAAAAAATATATATATATATATATAATGATAGTTACAAGAAACATGTAAGATCATGTATTTTGTGTGCTTGTGAAAGGGGATTTTTCCTACAAGATTCATGCTAAAAATTGTAATGTGGATGAAACGTTAATTGAACAAACCAATCAAGTTCTTGACAAAATATTTTGTCACTTATGTGTGGCAAAGAGACTCTGACAGAACAGAAAGCCAAAGCAGAAGATAAAACATACACCCTGTTTATAAGAATTTGTGCTCAAGCTAAAGCGGAAGTGAAATGCATGAGATAACACAGGACCAATCGAGTAACATTCTTTTACTACACAAACACTGACCAAAATAAACATGGGATTTTTCAAGAGATGCCTTTATCTGCAAAAATGATTGAAGACAAGCAGTTTTGTTACAGTTCTCCCAATGACTTTTACAGATGTTACACTACCCTGGGACATTTTAACACTTATTTAACACTCACATAATGAGCTAAAATGAAATAACAGGCTTACATTTACATTACATTTAGGCATTTTATCCAAAGCAACATACAAAGGAGGACAACAGAAACAATAAAAACCAAAAAAAAAAAAAAAATTGAGAATACTAGTGTTAGATGCTCTATTTTTTTTAAAATAAAAAATATTGTAAAGAGTGCAAGTGATAAAGGATCAAGTGTTTTTTTATATAAATAAATAAAAAGAAAATGAGCAGAGAGAATAGAAATAGAATAGGGTGTTAGTATTAGAGGGTCAAGTAAAGTAAAATTACGTTTAAATGAAATAAACAGAAACATTTGATTAATGGAAAAATAAAAATCACTCAATAATTGAATAATTAACAAATTAGTTACTACAACTGGGACAGTTTTTAATGATCAGACAACAATGAGTCACAATAACATTTATAATTTCAATGGCCAATCAACAACAACACAGAACAGTAATGACGATTTATCGCTAGGTGCCACAGCTATTGTGCATTCGCTTGCCTCAATCCCACATGAATAGAGCAGATTGCAGAAAACTACACTGTAAAAAATTATTGTGATTTTAACAGTAAAAAACTGTAAAATACCACAGTAATAACCTGTTAAATGATTAAGTTTCCTTACTATATACAGTGAATACCTGTAATAGATCTAACCTTTGTTTTTGAGAAAGTAGCCTCAGAGTCGACACTCATAGACTGTGTCTGAAACCATACCCTACACCCTTCACTAGTCCTACATTACTTCACTATATAGTCCACTAGACAGAGTGATTGAGAACATATGAGTGAATTCAGACACTGATGAACACCTGCTGTTAACAAACACAATCACTGAAGGAAAGAACAAGAAACAAAACTACAACTGACATACAGCCACAGCCTTAAACGAAATCAACTGAAATAAAACAGCAGAGGATGATTAAACAACTCCACAAACAGCATCCCCAGCTCCACCAGTTTGACTTCATTTCTGTCATATATCTACGAATTAACAGAGGTTTATATTTTATTTCAAATGTTTTGTTTGACCTCACCATCTTGGTGATCGGTGTTTGCTTTAGTTATGCTCTTGACCCTTGACTCTTTAAGGTTAGTTTTTCTTTGGTTGTTATAATTGTGTTTGTAAAGCACATTCGTTATGACAAGAGCAGCCAAGAGAGCTTGTAGTTTTAGTTCAAACTTAAAAGGGGTCATCATCATCATCATCTGATGATCTGGATCTCTGTTAGTGTCAAACAATATGGGTGATTTGTAATTAATTTCATATTGTTTATGGTAGTAATATTACTCTACAAGTTAATTTGACAAACCATTATGAAAGAATTTAAAAACCTTTTATACACAAAACCTTCAGAGTTGCAGCACCATTTAGAAACACACTGACATCAAGAATCAGCACATGAACCTCAACAATGGTGACTATTAATAATAAAAAACAATTCATGCCGCAAAGCATGCTGGGTGCCAGTACAAAACTCCCAGCATGCACTGCAGCATGAATAAATTATGCAGCTGAATGTTCTTAATTTTTTCTTTATTTGCTTTTATTTTGGTGTTGTTTTTGTTGTTACTTTTCAGTAGACTGTTTTGTGATGTTCGGAGTTGAACCGTTTTCAAAAAATTTTATATTTTTGATTGTCACCAATTTTGAGATTCATACGCTGATTGTTGATGTCTGTGTGTGTTTGAATTCTGCTGTAGTTCAATACATTGATTTGTGCGTATTCTGGTTAGAGCTGTTTCACAATATTTGATTGCTGTAGTATCAATGGTACAACTAACATATCACATGTTTAATGAGAGACTTAACATGGGATAATCAGTTAATTAAATTAGATCATGATGGTTTTGACATCACAAACACCAGTCTCTGATGATGATAGATTCTTTTGGTGTTTTTTGCTTTAAGAACTGTGCTTAATAAACACAACTAATTAAAGCAACCAAACAAAAACCAATGTTAAAGCATCACGATTCAAGATCCCAACTAAAGCAACCACTGATCGCCAATATGGTGACTTCAAATGAAAGTACAACACCTAAAATCTCATTAAGAGCTTTTGTACACATATGACATAAATAAAGTAAAAGTGGTTAGTAATAAGATGCTGGTGTGGAGTTGTTTAATCACCCTCTTCTGAAATCTTGAGAGATGTCATGTGTTTTATTTCAGTTGATTTCATCTTGGCTTTAGCTGTAAGTTTTGTTTCTCTGCTCTTGTTTCTCGTTTCTTCAATGATTCTACTTGTTAACAGCAGGGGCCTCATTTATAAAGCGTGCGTACGCATAGATTTGATCTTAGAGTTAAAGGCTTAAATCCACACCAACGCTCATATTTATAAAAACGGTCTTTGACGTAGAAAAGTGCTTAGCGTCACGTCAGGGTCCGAGCAGACGTACGCACTTTTTATTGTCGGAGTAATGCAGATTTTTTCAAATGTAAGCTGTTCTTGCAGGTCGCTGTTCTAAATTATGATGATTGGTGATATTTTATATGTTAATGATATTAATTAGGAGTCGTTTACAAGGCAGAGAGCTGAAACCATTCAATTGCGCGCAAGTTCAAGATAATTTGCAATTCATAGATTTCACATAAAAGAGGCTTGTACGCTCGTTTTCTGTTCGTACGTTCATTCTATGAATCGCACGTACGCATTTCTGAGAAACGATCGTAAGATCAAATTTAGGACGGTTTCTGCGCAACATTTTATAAATGAGGCCCCAGGTGTTCATCAATAACGCTCAATCCTAATTTAATTAGTCACTTAATTCTCTCATTAATTCATCACTGCTTCAGTGTTACTTCCACTCTGTAGAGTGGACACATAGAAGTGCTCTTTAAAACTGAGGATTTTGCTGTGGGATTAAAGGGGTTAAATGTGTGAGATGACAAAACATTCTGTGAAACGTCATTTTAACAGAAATATACCGTAAATTTAATTTACGGAAGCAAACTGTAAAAAACAGTAGATTACTGGCAACCACAGCTGCCGGTATTTCACCGTAAAATCAAGAAAATAAACAGCAAAATATTGTAAAACCTAACAGTCAACTTCCTGTTGTGTTTTGTGGGTCACCATTGTGCTGGAGAGTAGAGCCTGTGTTTAAGTCAAAGACGGACAGAGGGACACTGATGTTATGCTGCGTGTTGTTTTATTTAAAGTCAGTAACTGTGTAGTTATTGAAGTAGTGAGAATCTCTTTGCTAGTTTTAGTCACACATGTATGTGTGCTGCTGTTATTTGCAAGAGATTTGAGCTGAATTGATGACTTTGCATAAATCAGTAAGATTTTCTTCATTGACTTAAACAAAATAGTTCTCAATACTCTTATGCTCACATTACATCAACATTATAAATATTAGTTTACAAACAAATGGCAGTTGGATAATTTAAGCGTAGTCGGTTTCTGCAAATAAAATGAGTTAACTGAAAGGTTTGTGTATTAACATTGTATCAGTTAATGAGATACGGTTTTTCACTGTAAATTTAAACAGTTCTGTAAATCCTAAAATGTTGCTACCGTATTTTTCACGGTAAAATTCTGGCAACCACAGCTACCGGTATTTTTCCGTAAATTTAACAGATTTTATTTTACAGTGTACTGTTAGCAATTAATTAATTATTAATTTAATTTGAGGACAGGGAAAAAAATCTAAATAAGAGTGATGTAAAACATCAAATGACAAGGAAATTTATATTAAATCCCCACAAATCATTCTCTCAAATGTAAATGTGGAACAAATGCTACTTGGCGCAATGCTACTTGAAGGCTAAATGTCAAAAGTCTTTCATCCAAGTACAGTCAGTGCATCTGGGCCCTTGTGGCGGATCTGCTGGCTTGAAGACATGACATGACTGAATATTACAAACCTCTGCTAACACTCCTTTTCTTTTACATCACCTCTCCACTCCTTAATCTCCTTACAAATGCTCTCATTCTATCTAAACAGCGTCACGTGGTAAGAACAAATCAGCAGTCAGGATGCTTGAAGAAAATATAATCAGAGATATAGAATGGTGTCAAGACACCCCATATTCCAGATCTTCATGTACCTAAAACGATTGGTTGCCCACCTGTGAGGGATCAAAAGATTGCACTAAAGATTCAAACCATGGAGTGGTCTACAACATAAATTGTTGGTTATAAAGAAAACAGCAGTGACAGCAGTGAAAATCACTAAACTCTTGGCACATTTCACAGCCTTAGATGGAAAATAGCCCAACATCATTACAGGGTTTTGCACTTCATTAGAAGTCCAGGTGAACAAGCCCAGTTTTCTTTACATGTGTGTTTTCTCATGTGTGCCTGTTTCTGTTCCAGATCCTCACATGATTTCCCTGAGTTTGCAAGCTGATCATTACCAGCTCTGCCTTATTTCGTCTTCTCTTTTTAGATTTATACTTACTGTCTGCACATATTATTTGCCAGATTGTGCTTCCATTTACTAGAATCAGTTGCAGTATCTCCCAGGCTTTTTGACTTAGTTTGACTCATTTCTTTGGATTACTTTTGATTATGAGTCTGCCTGCTGCTTTAGTCTGATTATCTTGCTTTTGCTGCACTGTTTTTACTTTGTCCTTTTTTTTGTGTGTGGGAACTCTTGGGCCTCTGACAAGGCACAAGGCAGGAGCTTGTGTGTACAACATGTTAAACTTTTTAAACTTCCTTGGTACAACTTCCTTACAACATTCAGGAGAAGTTCAAGAGACTTAGTATTTTACACTGTTAAGAATTAAAATTATGTAAACTGAGGTCATTATCAGTTACTACCGCCTTTGGGAGGACATAAGAATCCAATCAATTTCAAATCAAGCTAAAGCAAATTCCATTAGAGCTCCATAATTTTGTAGAAATTGTAGAAAAATTTTTTGTCAAAAACAATGACATTTACATTTATTTGTTTGGCAGACGCTTTTATCCAAAGTGACTAACAGTTGAGGAAAACAACAAGTGATTAATCATAAGATAGTAATAAAGAGAAGTGCCATTTTCAGTCATCATTCAAAACAATAAAAGTTAGCACAGGAAGATATTAAAGGAAAATATGAGCATAAAAAAGTATTTTTTTATTTTTTTCATGAGGAGGTAATTAGATGCTCATGGAAGAGATGAATTTTCAGTTGTTTCTTGAAAGGGATTCAGCTGTCCGGATGGAGTTAGGTAGGTAAATGCACCAACAGGGTACAATGAAAGAAAACTTCCTTCAGAGTGACTTTGTGCCTCTCTGCGGTGGGACTATGAGCCGTCGCTCATTTAACAACCGCAGGCTGCTGGACGGGATGTAGATGCATAGTAGAGAGCGGAGGTAGGAGGCTGCCGAGCCCTTGGCTGTTCTTTAGGCAAGCACCAATGACTTGAACTTGATGCGAGCCACGACTGGAAGCCAGCACAGAGAGATGAGAAGCAGTGTGACATGGGCCCCCTCTTATTAAAAACAAGATGTGCTGCTGCATTTTGAATCATTGGCAGAGGTCTGATTGCACATGATGGAAGTCCAGCCAGAAGAGCATAGCAACAGTCCAGCCTAGAAATGACGAGGGCCTGGACGAGAAGCTGTGTTGCATGCTCTATTAGGAAGGGTCTGATCTTCCTGATGCTGTGTAGTGCAAACCTGCACGATTGTGATGTTTTTGCAATATGATCTTTAAAGGTCAGCTGATCATCAAGGATCATCCAAAGATTCCTGGCCGAACACAATGGGATTATCGTTGATAAACCTAGCTGGATGGTAAACTGGTGCTGGGAATGGTGATGGAGAGGCGGGGAAGTTGAGAAGCTTGTGCTTTTGCCAGGTTGAGCTGCAGGTGATATTCTTTCATCCATGCTGAGATGTCAGGCAGGTAGTCTGAAATCTGTGCAGGTACCATTGTATATGTGTATATTGTAGTGATACCAAATATGGCATCAAATATGGCACTAAATTATGTTGTGAGTTTTGTCACATCACTTAAAGTGTCAGATGACCCCTCCTCAGGACATCAGTTAAGGAATTTCACATGAGCAGTAAAAAACATTCTTGGAGGATTGATGAAAAAATACAGTGAATTGGAGGGAGTTTATTAAAGGATTTGTGATATCGGTAACTTGTAGGGCCTCTTATCATCAGTACAAGGGAGATGCAAGCTTCATAAAAGGAATTACTATGTCAATTAAAATGTTAAATGATGAATGAATGTTTTTTTTAAAGGTAGGGTTTTTTTTCTGTGTGTGTGTGTGTGTATTGTTTTTTATGGATCAAATGGTCTTGTTAATGTGAACACCTTGAGTCCAACACAAATTTACCCTTTGGGGACAATAAAGTGTATTTTAATTGAATTAATAAAAAGATAGAGAAGAGTAACTAACCTAACATTAAAATACCATGAATGGATAAGGAAGTGCATAAGACTGAATACAAGTGATTAAGTTGTATGTTACTATGGCAGTTACATCTTATGGAAAGTTTTTCCTCTGAAACGAATAAGATGAGGAACCTTGTTGTGAATTCATAATTCTGTCAGTCATTCAGTCTTAAACAATGATTATTTGTTCATCATAACTGATATCAATTATACAACTTCTAAAAGTAATCTTTATGTTTCAAATGGTCAAGTGATGAGTCTGTTAGAGGCAATGCTTTCCCCTGACTGTACTGGGGCACATTGCAGTGAGAGAAAGGAGTTGGATTAAATTTAAACAGCCTTGAACACAGTGCTCAAGAACTTGCAAATTTGCCGCCTTCCAGTTCCAGTGCAGCGATTGGCTGTTAGGCACGGTATGGCCCACTCTGCTGTGGAACTTGCTCTATTTACATTGTCTAAAGTTCAGTTTGAACAGTGTAAGGTTTTGCACCTCAGCATTAGCATTCCAATCCACTTAGCATCTCTGTACATTCAGCATTGTTTTCATGTATACCTTAATGGGTACATAAATTTACATTGTTGTCATTTTGTTTACATTGCCACGAACAGTGCTTATTAAGTTTATACAGTTCTGGGAAAGGATTTGGAGAGGATGTGCCCCCCAATTATTAGAAATGGCTAAATTGCACCAGAGATGTAGACTGCTCTTTTGTCAAATTTTGATAAATGTGACAACTTGATTTATGTAATGTAACTGTAAATGTGTAAATATGACTGTCACTTTGAAGACGAAGATGATGGTAAAAATCCAACAAGGTTTATTAAATAATTCCAAAGATAGACAATCTGCGATACAGTAGTGTAAAACACAAACAATACCAGACAAATGAAAGGTGAACAAAGATGAACTTAAATGCACTGTGATAATGAACTAAAGGGAGAACGTGTGCTAATTGATGAGTGTTCATGGTAATTGATGAGTGTTCATGATACGCAAAAATGGACTTTGGCGTATATATTATACGAACGTGTTTGGCGTGCATATAATGCGCAGTTTTCGCGTAGATATGATGCGCATCTACCCCACAACCCTAATCCTACCCATCACGTAGCATATACACGCCAAAGTCCATGTTTGTGTATCAATACCACGAGTTTTCATTTTTATTTGGCGTACAATTTATACGCACTTTCATGAGATCATGTTGGTCTGCCTCCCAAACAAAGAACGGTAGATTGTTCAAGAGTTTGGGTGCTAAATAGGTAAAGGATCTAACACCTGCAGTTGATTTTGATATTTTAAGCCAGAGTTTTGAGATCATAATGCACGTGAAGGGCTATAATGCGGTGAGAACTTACTCAAGTACTGAGGAGCTAAATCTTTCAGGGCTTTATAAGAAATTAGCAAGATTTTAAAATGTATTCAGTGTTTAATAGGGAGCCAGTGCAAAGTTGACAGAACCCGGCTAATATGGTCACACTTCCTGGTTCTAGTAAGAACTGTAGCTGCTGCATTTTGAGGACATATGACTTCTGGAAGCACCTCCTTTAGTAGCTGTGATGGTATAGGGTATAACATACATGTTAGTTTAAATGGTTTAACAAGTTTATACAATTCTTCCTGTCCTATAGCAGAGAATGAGTGGAATTTTTCCTGATGCAACACTGTAGTTGATGGATGCATAGTTATAATTTTCTCTCTGATAGTATTGATCTTGGAAGTAAAGAAATTCATAAAGTTATTACTGCTGTGCTATTGGGAAATGTCTGCACCTGTTGATGCTTTATTTTTTGTTAATTTAGCTACTGTCAAGTCAAGTCCAGTCACCTTTATTTATATAGCGCTTTTAACAATACAGATTGTGTCAAAGCAACTTCACAATATCAAAATAGGAAAATAGTGTGTCAATAATATAAAATGACAAGATTAAACACTCTATTTTCAGTTAAAGGCATTTCATTATTGCATTTCACTGTATTGAATACATACCTAGGATTGTGTTTGTTTTCTTCCAAAAGAGATGAAAAGTAAGCAGATCTAATCATTTTTAAGGCTTTTCTGTAGGTAGAAGTACTTTCCCTCCATGCAATACGAAATACCTCTAGTTTTGTTTTCTTCCAGCTGCTCTCCATTTTCCAGGTTGCTCTCTTTAGCGCGCGTTATTATACCACGGTGTCAGACTGTTTTCCTTTATCTTCTTTAAGCGTAAAGGAGCTACTGTTACAATTTATTCACAAATTACAAAGTCTTTTGGAAACAAATGATTGCTTTTTATGAGAAATAGACCCAAAATCGACCACTGTCTCCATCCACCTCAATGCTCATATCACAAGCACATTCACAAATTGCTGCCTGAAAAAGCTTTGATTGTGAAATTCCACTGGTTCTAGTGTGTCTTGTAATCAATTAGGTCATACTAAAGATTTATCTTTCAAATAAGATATGACTTTGTTAATGAACCAAGATCATTTTCAGTAATTTCACACAGTTAATCACATAAACATATTGCACGGCTTCAGAAGACCTGGAATGATGTTTGTAATAAATGGGTAATAAATACTTAAATGGTTGAGAAAAACAGTGGGGGTGAGGGTCAATATCAAAAGTAGTGGTCAGTATCTGGTGTGGCCACCAGCTGCTTTATGTACTTTACAGTGCATCTCATCCATGGACTGCACCAGATTTTAAAATTCTTGCTGTAAGAAGTTACTCCACTCGTCCACCAAGGCATGTGCAAGTTCCTGGACATTCCTGGATGGTAATGTCCAGTGATGGAGGTTGAGGCAATGGGATATAAAATTCTGAATTGTTACTCTGTTAATTAATTTAAAAGGCTGTTTAAATGCATATCCGCTAATTGTTTTTGAGAAGCATACATGTAAGAGGCTGACAATTAGCTGAACATATACTTGTTTAATTAGTGACATTTAGCCTGCGTTATAAAATCTTTATTTGAATTTGGCAATTAACATTTTATTTTTAAACCTTTATTTGAATATGGCAACATAATACACTACAATATTTCTATGAATAAATCTCTGACAGAGACTATCAGCCAATCACTGTGTGCACAGTTAGTAAGCATGCTGACATCATCCATAGCAACGAGGTCAGCCCTGCCCCCTTACTCTTAGCTTGAGACTTCTCTCTATTCCTTAGTAAAAGTTTGTCTCAGCAGCTCTGTGAATAGGTTTTAAGAGAAAACTCTTAGCTAAAAGCTTTTACTGTTATTTAGGAGAACTCTTAGTCATAAGATAAAATGTTTTGTGAATATGGGCCAAGATGTTTTTAAAAGGTTCACAGACTTATTCTTGCCAGACTTGTACTTCCATTAAGTACAAGTTCTAAGCAAAAGCAACAAATCCCACATACACAAATGTAACTTCTACTCATAATATTTTGTTCTTGAATTCATTCAAATCAATGTTTATTTTTTTACTTCCACTTAAAACCAATGCACAAGGAAATAATTTGGACAGCAAACAATCAGATCAAATTGCACATTGGGAAGTGTATAAATGGTTTGAGTTTTGTCTATTGCATAATATCAAATAATCTGCCAGGAGCAAAGGTATTAGGAAATGAAAATAGAGGACATGGTTCGTTATTTAGCATTTTCTTGGTGTGGTGGAGACCCTATTTTTAAAGTGGAGAAGTGCCCGCAGTGATACTGGAGGAGAGGGCACAGCAAGAGCAAACTACTGATCCATGATGCTTTGCAGTGAGACACCAGAAGCTCATCCTGCAATAGTTCATCCTCCCAATCCATTAACTCAATGTAACAAGACGAAAATCATTAAGCATGTATTACTATTATTATTTTTTGTCTTTCTTTCATCAACACTGATCGCAATGATTAATCTGAGATTAATAGAAATAGAAACTGAATGACATATTATCATGTATTTTTCTTTCATCCACTGATCAGTTTTTTGTTCAGTCCATTATTTTTTAAGCCAGTTTATCATCACCACGATATAGGCCTACTGTATATGTACTGGTGCTGAACTGCATTCAGACCTAAACTGACAAGATAATGTGGTATTATATTAATGTTAAATTTGTCATTAAGTCTAGCTTCTTTGAAACAACAAAATGTATAATATTATATAGTAATAATGCAATTACACATGTTTACAATCATAAGTAATCAAGCATTCTTTTTTTGGGGGGGGTAAATATGCATTATAATAAATAAAAAGATAATATTGATGCATACTGTACATACATTCAGTATTATGCCTTTGATTTTAACATCTTTTTATTTTCTGTTTTAAAAAAATCTATATGAAATCTATATCTTAATCCCACACTTGTTGTAGGATTGTGCTGATGTTTGCATAGTTTTGTTTTTTCTAATGTGGGTGGATGTGGCTTGATCATGTGTTTCTGTGATCCAGCAGGAATTTCCTTTAGACCATCACACTCATCATCAAACTCAAAGTTTTCACTAAACATCCAGCACCCGTCTCAGTATAGTGAAACCAAGAAAATATCAAGAGACTCCACTGTACCATTAGTTTGCAGTAACATGTAGTAAGTAACAGATTAGAGCTATTTAAATCCAGTTCAGTCAAATGCACCCTCTTTGAATAATACTGCTAAAACTACTTCACATTGCATTTCTTACCCCAACCAAACTTTGACTCTAAAACACGTCATTCCCATCAATTGTAATATATCCTTTCTAATGACAGTGTATTTATATTAATTAGTGGACTGTTCACAGTGACCTTTTGAGTGCTAATGCTTGACTCTCATAGTGTCACAGCTTATAACATCTCCATGTTATGCCACAGGCTCAAGGAGTAGCTGCAGATAGGATGCAGACTGAACCAAGCATGCATCATCAGAGAAATATGTGAAGCGGAAATCTGCGGAATGATTAAGTGCAGATAAAATGTGCAAGGAAATGAACAACTCTGTTTTTAGGGAAATGCAAGCTTTAAAATTAATTTGCAAAAATTAAATGAAATGTTGCTTTATTCCTGGACACACTTAATTAATGCAAAATCATTATTGTATAAAATCATTTTGCTTGGACAACTGATTAATATACCCAAAAGAGCATGAAAGAAAACCTTTTTAGAGAGAAAAAAAATACTGACTCATCATTTTTCCAAACATATATAAACTCTTTCTTACAGGGAAGCAAAGTAAGACATTTGGAGAAATGTCTGAGCTGCTCTATTATCTACAATGAAAGTGGAATGGGATTAAATGCTTTCAAGTTCTAAAAAGAACAAAAAAGCTCCAAAATGTATCATAAAAATATTAAGTTAGATGATCTATGTGCAGAAGTGTGTGTGCGCTTTGTGTGTGGAAGTCATTATTTATTGACTAATAATCTTGCTTGACAGCTATAATGATGTTTTACTCTTACTGATTAGACATGATATAAAAAACAGCAACTTGTGAAAAAGTGTGATTTTTTCATATATTCACTTTACGTAGCTGTGAACTTACAAATCTTTAAAAAGACAAGTTGTGTCATGTACATGCATGGCTGTTTCACATTATCTGTACACACTCACATTCACACTTGGCAAGGCAAGGCGAGTTTATTTATATAGCACATTTCATACACAATGGTAATTCAAAGTGCTTTACATAAAAGGATGTAAAATAATCATACAAATATATATAATCACAACAATAAAAACAAGGAATTAAAAAACTTTTTAAATGATTTAAAAATTGATTTAAAATGAATTCAATGATTATACATAAAATACAGTGCAGTCAGTTCAGACGTGGCACAGTGCTCATTCAGTAAATGCACAGCTAAACAGATGAGTTTTGAGTCTAGACTTCACAGACTTCGAAAGATACACACATCCAATACACGTGTGTGTGATGATTTGCACAGATGAGAAGGAAGTTTAGGACAGGTCATCACCAGAGGCACAGTGAATCAGAGCTGTGATGTAGTGAGATGCGTTCTCTTCCCGTCTGTCAGTGTGTTTTACATCTACGCTCACTGATGGGGGGATGACAGAGCTCGGACCACCCCTCCTCCATCCCAGCTGACGTCAGCCCTCATCTGAGTCAGGGCACAGACCAGCAGTCTCTCCTCACCGAAGAAAGCTACACATATGGAAATAAAATATTCTTCAACTATATGTATTAGTTTTGCTCTTATTGTTGATTTTGATTTAAAATGTGATTATTATGTGCAAATTAGATATGCTCTGATAAAAATGATTGTGCTGAAGTAAATACTACATAAAAACAAATGTAATTTCTACGTTAAATAATTTAGTTCAGGCAAGAATGAAAACATTAAAGTAAATTCTATATTTGTACTCAATAAATTAAAGTTTGAACTTATAAGTATATTTTACTCGGAATTGTTATGTTTACAAGGATTCTTTAAGTAAATATCAAAGTTATGATCCCATTTTTCCCATCATGCACTGGGGCATGAATAATTAAAAAGGTTAAATGTTTCACTCTTTTCGAGTTGTATTTACAGTTTTATGTACAGTTGCTTTTGTTGTTAGGTTTAGTGACTTACTGTTTTGTGACATCTGTTCCTAGGAATCCTCTCAGAGCTCCTAATTTAGCTTAAAAATTTCTAACTAGGAGTCTTAGCTTAAAAGTGATTCAAGACCAATCTGAGAGCAACTCTGAGCGAGGAAAAGACAAAAACTTTTATCTTAGTGAGGAGGCGGGGCTGACCACGTTGCTAGCTATGACACAGTCTTTACCGTACTCTCTCTCTTTCTCTCTCTCTCTCTCTCTCTCTCTCTCTCTCCCTCTCACACACACACACACATTATATATGTATATATATTCTTTATTTTTTATTTACCATGCTGTCATACTTAATATATTTTATAGGAAATGAACAGCGACACTATAAGGTTCTGAAAGTGCTGTCAGGTACAGACCCAAATCATCGCTGCTGCATAGTTGCATTTTTCCAGTTGCCAAATATGTTAATGTAGTTAATGTAGTGATTACTTCCATTTCTGGCGTTATGGCATTTCTGCGCGGGGTCTGAGATGTTAGCGTGTCTCTAATAAGATCGGTCACAAACATGATCCCTGCACCATCTAATGTGTAGCGTCTTATTAACTCACTGTCTTGCATTGTGTGCAACACATTTCTTCTCTCTCTTCATGTTTCGTCCATTTTCTCCACTGCTAAAGAAACTCTTAAGCCTCTTAAAAATCCTCGTCCGTACTCCTAACATTTTTGGACCTTACGACCTCTTTTAAGGGTTAAGATGCTTTCTGAATTACTTTTTTCTTTACTAGGATCTTTTCTTTAATTTTAAGGGGAAACACCCACATTTCTAAGAATTATCTTAGAATTTTGTTACTAGGAGCAACTCTTAGCGCTAAGATTATTCATGAATACGGGCCCTGGAGTTCATTTTCTACTGAAAATTACCCATTCGTACACTATCCACTGATTGTTACCATCATTGTGTGTTGTGTCCCAAGTATTGAGGTCTCTGTGTTCATTTGGGTAATAATTATACTGGACATATTATCTTAAAATGATAACAATCTGTCTACTTGCTTACTTACATCTTTGTAAGTAAACCACATGCTTTAATAGCATGCTTTTTCCCAGTGCTACATTGACTGAGTGAAATGTACTTGAGTATACTTATTGTTTGTTTTTCAGTGAATCAAAGTTAATTTCCATAGTAAGCATTACTTAAGTAAAATTTACTGGGAATTCCCAAGTAAATTTAACTTAAAAATGTATATTTAAAGCTACTAATAATTATGTTTAGGCTTTTACTTGGCAAATTTTTGTAAATTTACGGTAACACTTTATTTTAGGGTCTCTTAATTAGTTGCTTATTAGCATGTATATTACTAGAATATTAGCCATTTATTAGTAGTAATTAAGCACATATTAATGCCTTATTCTACATGACCTTATTCTACATCCCTAATCCTACTCAATACCTGAACCTAACAACTACCGCACTAACTATTAAAAAGCAGCAAATTAGGAGTTTATTGAGGGAAAAGTCGTAGTCAATAGTGAATTAGTGTTCCCTATTCTAAAGTGTTACCAAATTTACTAGCCTTTTCTGAGTGAAAATTGTTTCCAAGCTTTTTTCAAGTAAATCCTACTCCAATTTTTTTTCAGTGATGGGTTCTTGAAATGCATTTGACCAATTCTGCAATTGCTTCAGTACCCCTCCTCCATCTCAACTCCACCCTCATGTCTAGTTCTTACTAAATTTGTTGAAGTAAGTCCAAGTCTTCACTTTGAACACAGGTTAACTTTCAAGCTTGAGTCTTCCATTACAGACAGTAAGCAACATATGTTTACCTTCTCTTCCAATTCAAGGATAATATATACATGCAAACTTTTGAAATACGTGCAGATTGAGTATCTGGGATTCAAAATATAAATGTAAAGCTTATGCACTGTTTTAGGTAGATGGATAAAAGTTCAGTCAGGAAACTGAGTGATATAATCTATGCTAGCAATAATATTGTATACTACATGGTGAAAAAAACAATTGGCTTCTGCTCAGTCTGCAGCCAACGAGCTTTCTCAACATTTAAACACTGTGTTACTCAGTGTTCACTATAAATCAGTCAGACCGTGCAAACTCTTCTGAAAAGCGTGGCCATAACACAGTCAAAAAGATTGTCATGTTATTTAACCTTATTTCACCCTTTTACTATAAAAACCATATGCATTTAATAACCAAATAAAATATAAAATGGCAATATACAAAATAAAATTGTGCATGATTGCCACAAATATTATTCCTTTATTTTAATGTAGAGAGTAAGAGACAAGAGAGTGACAGCCATTAAGAACTGTTCATTATGAATGACGTCATGCATGAACCTTCACCAAACATACTGAAGGGTCAGTAATTCATTCATATTGGTGAAATAAAATCTCTTATTTGCACTGTGGGAGTTTTACATATTCTGAAAAAGGAATGGAGAAAGCATTTATCTTCAAATAGACTGCAAGGCAATATCAGTTTGATCTCTCATTCAGTGTTCATCTGAAAAGATTTCCAATTGGCCTAAAGCAGTATCTGAAGCGGAAAAGAGTGCGATGGCACTGGAAAGTTGTGTGAGTTATCGGGCACAACACTACATTATGTATGTTACAAAGCACACATAGCTAGTGAACGTGTTTCATAATAGTCTTTGGGGCAGTGCTTGTGTCTTGGTTTTAGATCTTTTGTTTATGCTCAGCCTGACTGGGGGATATCATATATGTCTATCAGGTCTGCCAAAACCTAATTTCTTAACATTTTCGAATAATATGTTTAAACTTAGGGAGTTGACTGAAATGATCTTAAGTTCAGTCAGAAAACTCTAGATGGCAAAAGGTATTTCACATGTAATCTACTAGTAATCCTATTTTATACTGCACTGTAAACCGGACCTGCAGCATGCTCTCAGAGTTGCTCCTCCTTCCCCAGAACCACCTGTCTAGATCAGCTATGGGGATTATGCATATTATGCATGTTTATTTGGGGAGGAGCAGCATATCTAACATGCTTATTAGAAGCATACCTTTGTATATCTTAGCAGTAGAAAGTCTCTAGATACTAAATACTAGTAGCAATGTGTACAGCCAATCAAGTCCAAAGCCAAATACTGTAAATCTTGCATTAAAATGTGTGTCAGTGACAATTTTAACTTCTTTAACTTAGATGCTTGATTCTCAATAATGCTGGATAACATGGATCACCGAGTGTTTTGTCTCTCTCAGAGAAGTGTATAAAATTCTATGACAATCTTAAAATCATTTTGATTTTTCAAAACCAAATGATTTTTCTATTTAACTTTTCAATTTTATTTCGCTGATAATATAATTTGTAATGGGGGAAAAAAAAAAACTCAAGAAAAAATGTAAAATAGAAGCATATATCTGTGTATTTGTATCTGACATGAGTAAGGTCATCAGTTGAAGTCAGCTCCTCTAGTCTGTGAGAGTAATGTTAGCACAGAAACTAGAGCACTGGTCGTATTCACCACTGTGGTCTCTCTCTTGCATGCACGCACACGCACACACACACACACACACACACACACACAGACAGACTTGGTTTAAGTGTGACTCGTCAGAGTCCATCACTCCCCATTACAGCCCAGTGGTCTGCTGCGTATGCTGTGTGCATGGCTGGACCCCAAAACAGAAAATGTCAAGTGTGATAAGAGTTAGTGTATGTTCATATGCTGTGAAACTCTGCCTGGTCCAATCGCCCTCAGAACGCAACACGGCCTGTGGCCCTCAACTCTGCAGCGCTTTAGATGAACATCTCGCTCCAAAACTACGAGCACAACTCCTTCACAGGTTCTTTGCATACAGTACCTCGAGCATGTGAAAATCAAGCTCTTTCTTTCTTTTTATTTCATTTATAAATGACACTGATAAAATTGCATTTAAAATACAATAATAGTGTTCAACCAATTATCTTGATAGTCCACTTTAGACATTCTACTCACTATAAGTAACTTAGCAACTGCACGTCAACTAATTCTCATTCATTTGCAACTACATGTCCACTAACTCTCAGAGTAGACTGTCAGGTTTAGGATTAGTAGAATAAGTTGACATATACTTGCAAAGTTTCTCATAGTCAGTATGTTGTATGTTGTGGATCATCAAAATAAAGTGTTAGAAGATATTAAGCAGACAGTCTACTAATACTCTAATGACTGCTAGTTGACATATAGTTGCCAAGTTACTTACTGTTAGTAGAATGTTTAAAGTGGACTATCAAAATAAAGTGTCATCAAATACAACTTTTTTGCCATGTGCTTCACATTTTTTTCAACAAGGATGTGGGACATGTAAGGTCATATGCTTTCAAGGCACAGAGAGTTCATTTTAGACTAGAAAATACATAAATTTAATCAATAATATATATATGGACATATATATTTGGACATATTCTGTTTTTCTATTCAGGTGGGGACTTAAACCTGAATACACACAGACTCATGGGGACTCGTCACGGTGTCATTTCTTGATTTGGAATTCCAAGAAAAACAAAACAAAAGATTTTTATGCTTTTATATTTAATTACTTTCCAGCTGGTAAATTTGTATTAGATTTGTATTTGTATTGTCAAATTTTAGACATTTTCACATGTGAGTTTCAAATCAAATACAGCAGCACAAAATGAAATATTAATTAATTTTTTTAAATATCTTTGAAACACTAAGATTTTGTTTCATTACTTTTCAGATAGTGAAAATACATTTGAATGTGTGTCAATTTTATCATTCATTCTTTAAATTGAGCTCCCAGTGCTTCCCAGACTGCTCCCACTTTTGAAGCTAACTTTACATTATTAGTCCAAGAGTTGCACATTTTAATATATTTTCTTAATCTATAGTATACTTATACTATAGTACCATTGCTAACATAACTTCATCCTATACATAACTAACCTAGGACTTTTATTCATAGCTTGCTCTGAATGTGGCTAACATGCAAAAACTGCATTGGATTAGGATTAAAAATTAATTTATGCGGAGGCAAAGGATGTCGGTTACCTAATTATCACCACGTGGGTGGTAAACAGATGAGATGGAGGCTGCTTCAATCTCGTTTGCAACATCTCAATATATATATGGAAGTAAAGTCCACAGATATCTAGTGCAGTTGTTTCACTGCACTTTAGTTCAAACAAATTTTGGTAACTGAATCAAAAAAAAAAATTAACCTATACTTGTTTATGCAACGTTCCAGAGTTTGGGAGCTAGTACTCTGACGTGCACGATGTCCTGTAATATATCAAAATATCAAGGCAACTTTGATTCCCCATTCTTGACCCCTTTAACAAGTAAAACACACCCAATCTTCAAAAAAAAAAAACTCTTGAATATCTAAAAACTCTTTAACATATTTATATACTTCTCCTAGACATCATAGATTAAACTGAGAGCAAATAGAGACTTGTGTTTAAGTCTTTGCGCACAGATTTCAGTGATCTCAGCATCTCAAAAGACAGATCAACATCTCAAACTATGCTCCAATATTCCACAAAACCGAAGTCTACTTTCAAGAGCTCTCATAGTGAACCCTCAATATGAAATATTTCTCAGCAAATTACCCAAACATTAATATGAGCTATGCTACTTCCATTATTTTTATATCATATTTGTATATGCTCTTAAGCAATTTTAGAAGAGCCATTTGAGACAAAGTTTATACTTAAGTGTAACTCACAACTGATTTCTTTCAAGTGTTCTTGAGCAATGAAATAGCAAGGCAATACAATTTTCCTATGTAAACAGGATATCTAATAAATGTAATATATTGTTACATATATTAAAATGTTATTGATGACTTATGATAAAGATAAGTAATTAACTTAACTTTCAAGTATGAAAGTTGTAATGCAGTTTCTCATAAAGCACTTCAGTTAGCTGAACATGTTTTCATGCCATTCAATTGAGCTTATACCTATAAAGTTGACCTGTTCTGTCCTAATGGTCATTTACTAATTGCACATTAACCTAAACAGAGAGTTGAGGCCATTGCTGTTTCCTTTCACAGACCTTACGCAGTGAGTTCTCTCTGTCTTTTGTTCTTTTCTTTCTTGCTTGTCGTTTTTTTCATCCAGTATGCTTAGAATCAAACCTCTACTGGGTTCATTTAGCTAGAGGGGTCATCTTCTGCCCAGACAGACATTATTTTAGTCCCCACATGCCTTTGAATGGACAGAAGCACAGACAGCATCTCATACCAGCACACAAAATACTAAATCACAGGCTGTTCCTCCTTGAACAATGAATATAAATCCATAATAGTTAGTTATTATAGTGAAAAATAAATTGCAAACTCTTTGTCATCATTAATTAATTATAATGCCATATCATTACCTTACTGTGCATTAAATGAGCGCACAACACTATATTAGATGACTCACACTTTGTCAAACTATTTTGGGCACAAATTAAACTGTGCTACCTAAAATATTCTAAGATACAATATACTTGGTGTAAGATACTTCATGCATTTTGAGCACAGCTGGGTGTTTATCTTGTTTTAGTGCTGTACTGAGGTAAATGAATGCAGACGAAGCTGACGAGAGCAGCGTGTTCCTGCCGTACAGCGAATGAATGGGAGAGTTATGTAACATCTTTAGCACACATGCCTGAGTGTGTGACTGCCAGAAGACGACGCAAAGAGATGTGAGAGGAGAAACATTGCTGCTTAGATTGGCAATGGGTCACTTTTCTTATTAGAAGTGTTCAGTGGAGCAGCACTAAGCGGCCTGCTGAATAGCGGACGTCTCTTAGACTAGAGCCAGCACTGATCTGCTGATACTCTGACACTGAACATGTCATGTATTATCACAATGTTATCACAATTGCCTGATGGCACCACAAGGTCTCCCTTGCATGTATCCTGTCAATGTATCATGTCAAAGGCTGAAGAATCAGTGAAAAGTCCATTTAATTTGAATTTAAAATGTATGTTTATTAAAAAAAAAAAGGTATTTATTATTCATAGAATTATTTATTTTCGGTGCATACACATAATGAGACAGAAGCATCATGCCATTTCAAACAACAACCAACTGACCACTGACTTTTATTGTATGGAGAAAAACAACAACAGAGTTTTCAAAATATCTTTTGTGTTTCACATAAGAAAAAAAAATGCAAACAGGTTTGGAACAACATGACTGTGAGTAAATAATCATTTTAATTTTTACTTGAACTATCCCTTTAAAAATAATTAAACGTAATGTATTAAAAGATGATGAAGTTTCATAGACAGGACCATTAGGACCAATTTTCACTATTAACTAGCTGCTTATTAGCTTGCATATTACTTTTATTAGTGCTTATAAAGCACATATTAAAGCCTTATTCTGCATGACCATATTTTAGATCCCTTAATCAATCCCAGACCTAAACTTAACAACTGCCTTACAAAATATTAAGCAGCAAATTAGGAGTTTATAGAGGCAAAAGTTACTAGTTAAAGTCATAGTTAATAGTTAATAGATAAAATTAGTCCCCAAAATAAAGTGTGACCGTTTCGTAATTATTGAAGGTAACTCCTCAATAAATTCCTCATACGTCATTTTATTATTGAGTTTTGTTTTGCAGGCATATGGCTTGATTAGCTGATTTTCTGCTATTTTTGTCTGGAGATCCTCTCAAGATCTGTCAGGTTGGATGGGGATCATCGGTAGTGTATCTCCAGAGATGTTCGATCAGGGTCAAGTCGGGGCTCTGGCCGGGCCACTCGAGGACATTCACAGAGTTGTCCCTATGCTACCCTTGCACAGTCTTGGCTGTGAGCTTAGGGTCAGTGGCCTGTTTAAAAAACAAACTTTGTGTCTATCTCGTCATCTCCTCATTTTGCTTTGTTCTGCTTCCCTCCTCTTTTGTAGTCTTTCACAGATGTGCTTAAACACAGTTGTTTCTCTGAGCTCTTCAGGCGGTTCTTCTGACCTCATGCTTTAATGTGATACATTTTCAGCTGTTGGACCTTATATAGACAGGTATTTGCTTTTCCAAATCATTTTTTTAATCTTTGTAATAAATTTGCAAAGGCTACAGTGTAACAAAATGTGAAGAAAAAAACCTGAATACTTTCTGGAATATACTTTATATAAATATATCAAATTGAAGGGGCTATTTAATGCTTTTGATCTATAGTCCAAAACAGCCATAGTAAACAAGTAATACATTTATTTCATACTAAGTGTAGTTAAAAACTATTAACATATTTACTGACAGATAACTTGAGACTTAAATAATAATTATTTATTTGGCGTACTACTTGTGCACAATGCACATTTCTTAATATTAAGTCTAAAATGTGTTTTAATGTCACTTTTGATTAGAATTGTATGATCTTTGAATAATATCGGTCTTTAAATGCGAAATATTTAAAGTATACCTGCAATAGCTTCAGTTTATCGCAATCAAATATACTAAGCATATCTTTAATTGTACTTCAGCACTACTTCTGCACAATTAAAGTGCATTAAGTGCAAAATTAGTTGTTCCAATTTAGCAGACTTTAAGTATACCAGTTTAGTATACTAAAAGTACAATTGCAGGGCATTTTATTAAGTACATGAATAGGAAAATGTATTTGCAGTATACTTAGCATGAAAAAAATGTATTTCAAATACGTTTAAGTATATTGATTTTTCACTAGGGAGTCCAATCAATGCATCTCATATCAGTGACTATATAATATTGCAGTCTGAGCAAACGGCCACTGCTGAAAGATATGGCACGAGAGTGGATGGAGAATGACCGATAGGCAGAGACGCCTGGTGAAACCAACCCTGACGCTGAGACGGGCTGACAGCTTCTGTTTGTGTGCATGGTTAGACTGTGATCAGGACTGACCGCGTTGTCTCGTAGAGGTTATGCCATTGCCAGCAGTGCGGCTGACACAATGAATGAAGCTCCAGTTCCTCATCAGGTCAGTCTTCTGCAAGAAGCCCACAACACGTCCCTGTCTACACCGACACACAAGGTTTGTGAACCTTTCCTTTTCATTTCCGGCAACGGTGACCAATGCTAGCTGTGGAAATGATGTGTTTAGCAATAGGGCACGGTACGCTGTCATCTGCAGGAGTCTGATCTTGCCAGCATGACTCAAGTTTTTCCTCCAGGCCACAGTCCCACATTTGTGCATGTACTGCACTTACTTATAGAATCTATTTTAGACGCGCTTTCCCCTTAGGATGTGGCCACATCCTCCTCAGAAGGGGGGTGTGCAAAATGCTAGATAATGCTGAAATAATCTACAAGCAATTATGCAAATCCAGGGGCTGTCTCACCCTGGAAATGATGAGATAGTAAAGCTTTACATTCAAAACCATAGACGATGCTCAAATTACAAGCATCATTCTTTTAGAGTAAACAGTGTGCATTTATCACACAATAATAAAGTTTTCAGTGGTTTGCCACCCTGTATGTGTGTGTGTGTGTGTGTGTGTGTGTGTGTTTAATGCATTGTCTAGATTTTACGCTGTATAAAGGCATGGGCCTGAATTTCACTGACCCAAAGTGTTGTTTCTGTTTAAAGCTGGTCTCCCCATGTCCTTTGCAGATATGTGCCAAAGCCTGTCCCTTGTAAACTTGTAAAGAATCTTGTAAGGAAGTGAGAAAATTAGCAAATCTGCTGGGCAATCCTCAGAGAGCACACTTCACAGGAAGACTTGTTTGGATCAGTTTTGATTCTGGAGAGCCTGAGGTCATTTTGTCCTTTGAGTTTTGGGAAAGAAAAAAGAAAGTGGTGGATGGAAATGTAAGATTTCAATATTCAAAAATGTATCAATATTTTAATGTTTTCACCTTACAATATTTAATAGTAATAGTGACTAAGCATGTATTTTCTATGTTATATAAAATGTATATATATATATATACACACACACACACACACACAGTATATATATACACACACACACACACACACACACAGTATATATATATATATATATATACACACACACACACACACACACACACAGTATATATATATATATACACACACACACACACACACACACACACACACATATATATATATATATATATATATATACATACTGAATGTGTGTGTGTGTGTATATATATATAACATTATATATATATATATATATATATGAACCAGAAACCATGTAAATTAACTATTCATTCATGTATAATTTGTAAACACTTTTGGATTTTGACAAAATGATCAAGCTCTGAATGAGGTGACACATCTTTGTTTAATATTTTGAGTGAATACTGTGTCTATACTGACCTCTGCTGGCTCATTCGGGCACTATAGGGTGAATTGTGTAACCTAGTGAAATCTAATACAGGGTGCTTATCATTTCCTATTTGTACATCCTAGTTTCATTGTGTTCCAGGTCCTTCCTCTTAAGGCCTGTTTACATTGAATGCAAAACAAAAGGTCTACTCACACCAAGACTGACACAAATAAAAGCTAAACTATTGTACCAAAAAGAAACATACATCAAACAGCATCATACAGTTTTAAAACCACAACAATACAGTAGGCTGCTTTTGTGCATCAAATTTACTTTAATGTGAAAATCTCCAACGTCACCATACATTTATAACATGAGGGCAGCTTTTTTCTTTCACTCAAGTACATTTATTTATTTATTTATTTATTTATTTGACATTTATTCAAGTAAGATTTTTACACAGTACTGACACTTTAACTTATAGTGCATTCATAAAGTATTCAAAAGCCTTCATTTTTTTCACATTTTGATATGTTGCAGGCTTATACCAAAATTATTTGTTGCTTTTAACATCAGTCTACATTCCCTTAGTGACAGTGAAGTATTCAGTCCCTTTATTACGAATTTACGAAAATCAATATTTTGATACTGGATTTTTGACTTTCATGAGCTATAAGCTCTGATCATCAAAATTAAAACAAAAAAACTTTTGAAATGTTTTACTTTACATGTAATGAATCTAGAATATATGAAAATTTCACTATTTGAAATGTTACAATAAAAAGTTAACTTTTTCATTACATTTTTCGAGATGCACCTGTATATAACTATTTTAAATGTATAAACTTAACATTTTTCTTAAATATATACATGCATGTGTGTGTATTTATATATACATAATAAATATACATAGTACACACTTATTTAGGATGCGATTAATCGTTTGACTGCACTAGTTTTAACTAATCCTCTTGTAATGAATGTCATTTCAGTTCTACTTTCTCAGCATCAATTATCATAACTGTAAAAGACAACAATATTAAGCACTGTAAAACTGCCACAAACTCAACTGACTGGCTTCTCTCCTATATGATTTCATATGAGTCTCTACAGACCTTAAAGGTTTGCCATTGGGAGATACTGTATGTAGCCTAATGTGCAGTCATCAAGGAGCTGCTCTCAAAATGTGGGATCATGAATGCGTGCTCATGTTCTACTTTTGCCTTTGAATTCGTGATTGTGCAACGAACAGTTTGTATTCCTATTTGCACGCTCTCAAGTTGCACCCAGGAAACAGTTGTCAGTTTCCAGACTTGAACTCTGTCACATTCTGTGGAGCTCAATTAGTAGGGTTGTTAGGGAAAGGACTTAAGGCTCTTAAGTATCACAGAATTACCTTGTGGTCCGATTTTACTGTAGTACTGAACTGGTTGCATTCAGATTCCTGTTGGTTCAAAGTCATTTTGTTTTTTGCACGCAGAGATATAAGAGACAACAGATTTACGAGATTGGCAATATGTGGAGAGTGAACGTGGTCATCAATAAGTTCTGTACTGATAATCTGCAGTCAGCAGCATACTGGAGCCTCCCACCCAAACTCTTCAGTGTCCTCGAGAGGAGCTGGGGTTTCCCAACACCACCCTCATAGGTACAGCACCCTCTCAGCCAATCTTCCATTAAAAAAATTCATGTTTAATTTTGTGGGCTTTCACACTGGACATGTTTGCTATACAGTCAGTGCCCTGCAGCGTTGGTTTGGTTTCACACTTACTTGATTTCATTGAAACCTGGTGCATTTGCATTCTTACGTCATCACAGATGTGCAAAGCAAATGATAGAAAAACGTAGCATAGATGTTTCATCTGCTGCCTTTGATATCCTACAATCCTGTGCATTCTATTCCATAACAGTTGAGTTTAAAAAGTCTGCAAGTTGCAGCTGGTGGTCAGTTTGTGTGAAAATGTTTTTTTTGTTGTTGTTTTTTACAATTTAATATTGTAGTAATTAAATATTCACTTAGGTATCACCAAAGCTCTATTTTGTTGCAGATTCTTAAACCATTATGTTGCCCTGAAGTCTGTCCAAAATTTTGTGTTTTGTGAGCAAATGCTTCCAGCAAAGTAATTGCCTGATAAGGCAGCTGACTTGCCTCAATTTTTGACATAGCCATGGTGTGTTTTTTTATTATTATTATTATTATTAATTTGTTATTATGCACAGCAAAGTGAGCAGCACCTGTTTACTGTATGGGCTCTTTTGAAGAGAAAGTAGATTGCGAGCCATTCATTTGCCCCTCTGCACGCTCACCCTCGCACATATCAAGGTAAATCATCAAACCCCTACGGGTGCTTTGTTGAAGTAATGACATGGTCATTGGCTAAAAAGCACGCACAGCTTACTTTACTTCACAAACAAGTGCGCACCCATGTCCAAGTTGCTTTTGCAACTTATGACTACTTTTCATATTAAATTCATTTTATTTTTATGGCATATGTGTGGGCTGTTCATGTAACATTAATAAATGTTTCACCTGCTAAAAAAAGTTGGCATTTAAGAAGTTTCATTCATAGGTTATTAGTAATAATACAGTGATGCCTTTGAAAGTAAACTTGACTAAATGTAACATTTTTTGTGTTATTACAATACAAAATTACATCCTATAAGAGGATTCTGTTATTGAGGCTAAATCTAATGTGAATGCAGAATAAAGATCCAGAAAACATTATTTATTTTGAGGTGACTTTATTTGATGTAAAAAAAAAAAAAATATGAAAATGGTAATTTTAAGAAGAAATACAGTTACAAAGTTACAAATCAAATTACATTAGTTTTTCTTTTTCTTTCTTTTCTTTCTTTCTTTTTTCCCCCCAAATAAGTACAGCACTTAAATGTAACGGCACAGCCACTGTCATTTCAAAATTAGTTATATTACCATTTAATTTATTTATTTTTAAAATTCCATATAAATGCTTAACCCATGTCAAACGGGACACTCGTGAGACTTTGTTCAATTCAACACTAAACAGCTTTCAGTTTAGCATAGTAAGATGGCTCAACATATTTGCATGTATTACATCTAAATGAATATTCGCCAGGTACATTACAAGGAAAAAAGAAGAGCATGCACAACAGTTAATGAAAGATAGTTTCCTATGATTAACTATATATATATTCATCACGCACAGCGTAATGATTGTCATATTTTACATTATGAAAGTTGAACAAAGAGGGGAAAAAAAAAAGTTAAAATATCAGAAAATGAAATCATTTAGTGTGGATCCTGGATTATGACACCACACACATACACCTACCTAATTTAAATTTAGTTCTGGTTATTAAAAGTTGACTAATAATAATAATAATAATAATAATAACCAACAAACAAATAACTCGCTGAAGGCAATAAGCTGGAGCATAGAGACAGTGGATATTCATGTTCAGGTCAATGTGCAATTTAATTAAATATATTCACTGGTATTGGTATATGCAAATCAGTAAGTGTTCACATAATCATTTAGTCATGTATGGACCCTTTTTTACATTTCCACAGCATGGTAGTTAACTATAGCAGGGTAAATCTACATGGGAAACAATAACACATTATTTAATGTTGTTGTTACAACAGCAAATAAAAAAAGTCCACTATTGGCGTTCCCATGACTCCATAAAAGCGGATTACAAAGAAGGATTATGGCAATCCAAAGAGAGACCGATGCCAAATTTACAGCAGCTGTATTAGTAATCACAGCAGTGTTAACACTTTAACACTCTGCTAGATTTAGTTTTGTTGATCATTGCAGAAATGTGTCATGGCAGTCTGTGAAAAGGGTCCATAGAGCTGAAACTCAATCAAGCCAGATACTGCATGTGTCAGTGCCTTTCCAGAGGCCAAGCCAGCTGCTTACACATCTCATGAAACGGGTTAGAAAAATATAGAACACACTGTCCCAGCAGTTGCTTATCTTGATAATGTCAATGACAAAAATAAAGATAATCTGAGTGAAGAGCATAAAGAAAATCGAAAACAGATACCAACTACTACAGTTTTAAAGTCACGCACAGAACCTGGGAAGAGGTCAGGTTCTGTGCATACATATGAATAATATAAATAGCATGATGTTCTTGACATAAAAAATGAGTTATTAATAGCTCAATAAGCTGTGAGAATCTCAATGTAGTACTCAATTTAGCGCGCACCCCAAGATGGAGCAAAATGCAGACAAGCAACGTATGTATACTTAATTCATGTGCATGTCTAACTGGTCAAATAGATACAAAAATGTGTCAAAATGCAGTCTTTAGTGTTATTAAACTTTAGAGTCACTTTTAAAGCTTTAATAATGAATCTATGATTAACCCATATAGTACAGATTATACAGTTTTTAATAATAGTATTTTATTCAAATGTTGTGGTATTTATTACTTTAACACTACTGTTAGCTAGACCTACCACAGAAACTTTAAGCAGTGTTTATTTTATTTGTTTAAAATTTGTTTCTTTGTTCTGACTGTTTACTTATCTTCATTATTGTGATATACTTCTTTGTTCTGAAGAAAACAAAAACTAAAAAAAATCTCAACATATCACCCACCCCTGGTCATGCATGCTTCAACAAGCTCAAACTGAATTCACATGAAAAGATATTATAGAAACTATACGAATAGTATGCTGTTTCGAATTCTGAATGAATGCTGAATGGTTCTGGTCCTAAGTACACTTCTGTAGTGAGCTAACCTCACAGGGTTTATGTTTGTGGTTTAGTTTATCATTGACTCTCATGATTTGGTGTTGTACCACCATTGCCTTTGGCTTTGATCTGTAACCAGGCATCCCCCAGTGCTTTAGTGAAGTGATCATCAACTGAGCCTGTGATGCACACGGAGTTAGAGACAGGCGCCGGCTCCTTATAGATCTTCCCAAGACTGCGGTGGAAATGCTCCTCAATCACAGGGTCATCACACACAGTGTTTGCTGATGAAGAGAAAACAAACAGAGAGACTCTATGCGTAAAGATCAACGATTGTACATAGAATCAGTGCCACTGAACTCCGAAACTAAATAATACTGATAGTACTGACGGACCTTATATATGGATGCTTAGATAGGTGTCGTATTCTTATAGGTAGATGGGGATCCGCTGAGAGTCAGCTGATGCAAGCTTGACTAACGTGACCTGCCAGAACTAACCTACGCTTGATTTCACCCAAAAATGAATATTAGCCTGTTTTTTACTCACCCTCGAGGCATCCTAGGTGTATATGACTTTCTTCTTTCAGACGAATCCAATCAGAGTTATATTAAAACTTGTCCTGGCTCTTCTAAGCTCTATCATTGCAGTGGGTGGGTGCTTTTTGTTCTACAGTCCACAAGACGTCAAATAAAGCGTGCACATCTGTAATAAAACATGCCTCACGCGGCTCCGGGGCGTGAATAAAGGTCTCCTGTTGCGAATCCTTGCGTTTTTGTAAGAAAAATAACCATATTTCAAACGTAAAAAACACTTTTCTCTCACTTCCGCTAACTGTCATAAGCGGAAGTCGTTCCGGCGGATGACGTAGGCGTAGCGTGATTAGTGACGAATGCGGAGAAAGAACAAAACAAAACGCCGGTCACGAATTAGAAGCACAAACCAAGGATTTGTAAAGAAAAATGTCGAAGGATTTCAATATAAGCCAAGTGAAGACCAAGAGTTTGCTAAAGTAAGGAAACTTTGCTTCCTTTGCACCTGTAAACAAACTCGCGAGACTAGCGTATCTCAGAGGCGCGCACGCGACGCATACGTCCTCCGTCATCCACCGGAACGGCTTCCACGTACGACGGAAGTGAGAGTTAAGTGTTTATTACATTTGAAATATGGATATTTTTCTTACAAAAACGCATGGATTCGCTACAGGAGGCCTTTATTCACGCCCCAGAGCCGTGTGAGGCACATTTTATTATAGATGCGCGCACTTTATTTGATGTCTTAAAAAAGCACCCACCCACTGCAATGATAGAGCTTAGAAGAGCCAGGACAATTTTTTATATATAACTCCGATTGGATTCATCTGAAAGAAGAAAGTCATATACACCTAGGACACCTCGAGGGTGAGTAAAAAACAGGCTAAGTGAAATAACCCTTTAACGAACTGGAACACACTTCAAAATGGCAGCAGGGATTCCCCCGAGGAGAAATGCTTAGGGAAGTTAGCAAGTGCGTGTCTAAAAGTGGAGTGGAACGCAGAGACAGTCACTTGCTTCATTTCAGAATGAATCAGTTGAATGAATGATTGAATGACTCGCTCAATAAACTGTTAATATTAATTAATCGACACATCATGTAATTAATTACAGTATGAATTTGAATCACTTGACAGCTTTAATTGTAACATTTACAAACAAGAATTCAATTTCTCACAATAAATATTTATATTTATTTTAATGTTTATTTTTTAATTAAGTAATTTAAAGTTACTGTTTCTTTAAATAAGTAAGTCTGCCATAGCAATTCAAAAAAATTCTATCAAACCCCAACACTTGTAGCCAACCCTTAGTTCTGATAACCAGTTAAGAACAGCAGATAATGAAGTGCTAGTCACTTAGTCTAAACACAACCAACTACACACTTCTGATACTTCAAGGTGCTAGATTAGCAGACGGTACCTTTGGTCTTGTTGGTGGATCCAGATGTGCAGCTATTAGGGGACATGTGGCAACTGGAAAGACTGCAAGGGCGGTTGCTGGCAGGGGCACAGGTGATTACCGATGGACGATTCTGATATAAAGGGAATGTAACTTATTTTGTTCTGTTTGGAAATATGACAATTCTATATGCCAATGCATTGGAACACATTTAGCAACACATCCTGTATGAGTGAAACCACTGATGTAGAAACAAAGTTTAAATAAAAATGCACAGGAATGCCTCAGATCGTATAAGTCTGACCTGCTGGCGACTTGTGCTGGATCCAGGAATTAGAAGCATGCTCCTTGTAGGATCCAAGCTGTGTTTGGTCATCTCAAGGGGCTGATCCACCGCAAAAATGGGGAAAGGTGCGAATACATGATGGTTATGAAGCCCACTCAGAGATGTGTGACTATAATTCCATAACTCCTGATTTCCAGTGTCTCCATTTGAATTTCTCCTAAAAATAATACAAGAAAAAAACATGCAAAATACATGTGGTGCGAAAAACTGATTGAACATTTCAAAACATGGGAAACTTTGCTGTACTGCAAATAACAGAACTGTAGCAGACATACAGATGTGATCCTAATAAGCATCTCATTTTGTTCATCTGTTCTTCATCAGAGTCTTTTTGATGATTCAGAGAGTTTTCATGGTGTTTTCTCTTGGTTGGGCTCGTGGGTGTACATCCTGAGTTAAGCACAGGAAGACTAGATGCTCTTGAATCATCTGTCAAGAAATCAGATTCAGATTAAGGCACAGTCATTGCTAATAATGCTTAACAAAGACAAAAGTTCACCATCGTGCTTGAATACGACTAGAATATCAGTGAAAGGTTTAATTGGTAATATGCAAATATTTTTTTACAAATCTGAAATCTCATACTTAAACAAGTCAAGTCACACTTTTAACAATACAGATTGTGTCAAAGCACTTAACAGTATCAAATTGGAGGATAGAGTGTCAGTAATGTACAAGATTAAACACTCAATTTTCAGTTAAAGGCATTTCATTATTGAATTCAGAGATGTCATTGTCTAGCTCAGTTTAGTTTAAATAGTTTATGTGCAATCAAATCGACGATAATCGCTAGAAATTAAGTGAAAAACATACTAAAACATACCGTACTATTCAAATATCTGTCAATGACATGATGTTAATTTTTTTCTATTAGGCTAATTTTTTCTTATATAGACTAAAAATGACTAAAATGACAAATTTTGTAATAAATTCAAGGCATTGGTGTTTGCCTATTAAACAACCACTGGCTCTGCCCCCATTTACTAAATTCACTACTTCAGACTTATGTGCCCTCTAGAGGCTTTCATTCTGCAAGTGAACGGGGCATTGTAGTGCCATCCCAAAGATTTACCTTAATTTAATTTACCTTAACTGCTGGTGGAATGACCTGCCCAACATAATCTGAGCAGCTGAGTCCTTAGCCATCTTCAAGAAACGGATAAAGGCTATAATATATAATATATACATATACAGTCATGGCCAAAAATATCGGCACCCTTGGTAAATATGATCAAAGAAGTCTGTGAAAATTAATCTGCATTGTTAATCCTTTTGATCTTTTATTAAAAAAATTCACAAAAATCTAACCTTTCATTGGATAATAAGAATTTAAAATGGGGGGAAATATCATTATGAAATAAATGTTTTTCTAAAATACAAGTTGGACACAATTATTGGCACCCCTAGAAAGACTCTCCAAGGACCACAGCTGGAGAATTGCAGAAAATAGTTGAGTCTCGGGGTCAGAAAACCTTAAAAAAAAATTGTCAAACAGCACCTACATCAACACATGTTGTTTGGGAGGGTTTCAAGAACAATTCTCCTCGCTCATCCAAAAACAAACTCCAGCATATTCAGTCATCAGACACGACTGGAACTTCAAATGGGACTGGCTTCTATGGTCAGATGAAACTAAAAAATGAGCTTTTTAGCAGCAAACACTCAAGATGGGTTTGGTGAACACAGGGATGAAAAGTACCCCATGTGTACAATGAAATATACTGCTGTATTTTTGATGTTGTGGGCCTATATTTCTGCTGGAGGTCCTGGACATCTTGTTTAGACACATGGCATCATGCATTCTATCAAATACAAGCAGATAAAAAATCAATAAGTGACTGACTCTGTTAGAAATCTTATAATGGGCCATGCTTAGATCTTCCAACCGTACAATAATCCAAACACAAACCTCAAAAACAACACAAAAATGGGTCACTGAGCACAAAACCAAGCTTCTGCTGGTCATTCCAGTCCTCTGACCTGAACCCTGTAGAACATGAGTGAACTGAAGAGAAGAAGCAGCAACATGGAGCTGTGAATCTAAAGGGTCTGGAGTGATTCTGGATTAGGGCTGTCGACTCAAAATCGTCGACTTCATTTTGCTGGCGTCGACTAACCGGCAAAATACTGGAAGTGGTGCATTTCACAGACGAGAATCCATAAAACACATTATTAAGACTGTTGTCCAAGGCTACATGATATATTAAACTAATTAAGCATAATTGTAAATTCACAAACGCTACGAATTAATTAAATAATTATATGTGATGTAGTTCTAATACAGTAGGCTATATGCGCTTTAATTATTTACATGCGTGTAGATTAAGTACGTGCGTCACACAGCGGCTCCGCTCACAGTAGCTCCACAGAAACTGTTATCATTTACATGTGTGGAGCGTCTCAAACTCCATCTCTGCATGTTGTTGTGATTTTGGGTTTATTATAACATTCATCTGGGAACACAACGTGCGCCATTTCACCAGATTTGTAAAGTAAATCATTTAAAAACCTATGCAAACACAGGAGAATACATCACGGTTTCAAAATAAAAGCTCAAACCCTCACTCTTGAGTTTACACGTCTTGATGTCCACATATTCATTTAATTACAGCGGCTATAGCATTTCTGTCCTAATGAAATGGCCAAATATTAAAGATTAAGTGGACATTTGAATTAAATGGTGCTTGGTCAATATTAAACAAGGATTAGATCGCACAGTAATGTGTAAAAACAATCGTCAGTCCGTTGGCGCCCCCTGCAGGCCTTTCTTTGTAATCTACATTAGCTCTATTGTTTATAATACATTATGTATTTTAACAGTTTTGTTCAATAAAACCATTTGATTTCTTGCTTTTTGAACTAATTATTATCGCACCATTGCTATTATATATGTATTTTAAGTAATTTTAAAGGCTATTGTTCACATCTATTTTTATTACCACAAAAAAATTTATTATAATTATAGGGCCCTGTGAAATCCGTTTTATTTCCAAATTCATTTTTTTTCCGTTTTCATTTGTCTATACTCTCTTTTAATTGTTAAATAAAATGTTATTAATCAAAAAGCCTGTCTCATTAATTAGGGGTGTCAAAATTAATCGTTGCATGGATGAATCACGATGCAGACGTGAACGATTCTGCATCGATGCAGTAATGGACCATAATCGATTATAGCCTATGACGTCATTCGCATACGCGCTTGTCACGCGAGTATTAAAAATGCACTCTCTGTTTTCAAATCTCAGCTTGGCTTTTTCCCGCAAATGGCACGTGTGTGCGCTAGAGACAATCACGGCAGGCTTCATTGCACAGAAAATGCGGAGTGCAGTCCGTGTTAGATGCACTAAACTCACGTACTGACAGACTTCCATGTGCTCTTTGTGTTTGTTTGTCAATCGAGGTTGCGGTTAAATGCACTGCATTACTATTATGATACGAAATTGATGTAAACACTCAGTTTTCAGAACAGGACAAAACATCTGATATGTAGGAAATAGAAATTAATTAATTAATTAATTAACATAATTATTTTAAAAAGTAGCCTGCTTATATAATTTAATAAAAATGCACAAAATAAATTTGATATAATCGTGATGCATTGTGATATCGAATTGAATCGAATCGTTGACATGATAATTGTAATCGAACTGAATCGTGAAACCAGTGCCGATTCACACCCCTATCATTAATTGAGTTTTACAGTTTTATCTTTACCAAATTCTGTTTTCCATTATTTTCTGGATTCCATTTTAATGGTTCCGTTAAATTTTAATAATCAAAAGCATCTCCAATTGATTTTATATTAAAAAAAAAAGTATTTTATTTCTTTTTTTTTTTTTTTCAGAGATACTGCACATTTACATTTTTCTCCTGAATAATTTCTGGTAAATAACATTTCTGGTAAATACTCCTTTAAAAAAGTGTTTTTTGGTTATAATTGTATTATTAGTAGACTAGAACATGTGGATATATTGTCGTTCTTACACTATAATACCGATTTACTTTGATTTCAGTGGCTACCTTTACATGGACATCAGTAATCTAATTATTTACCTTATTCTGAATAAGACAATATTATGATTAAGGCGTTTACATGAGTTGCTTTTAGAATAATCCTTTCATGTTCCCATTTTACATATTAGAGTACATTAATGGCATGCGTTATTACCTCACCACACGACGCTATCCGAGGTCTCCTCCAGAATTCACATATAAACATATAGTTCGTCTTCGTGATGATGCCATATACAGTTTTGGGTGTTTAATTTTTAATTTTATGAAAGCTTCAAGTGCAGTTAATTATTTGTACGTGCATACAGACGACGGCGGTGTTGAAGCTCTTACTGCCGTGTGTGTATCCTGTCGCAAAATGCTGCGAAAAGTCCTACATGACGGTAATAATGTGATTAAGGTGTTTACATGTCTGTACTGCACTTCAATAATGCGACTAAAATAGGAGTACTCCACATGTCTTAATTCGATTTGTGTTTACTTCGATTATGACTTTAGCCGGATTAAGGTAATCAAAAATCTCTGTTTACATGGTAGACTCTTAATCAGAGTATTGTCTTAATCGTATTAAAATCGGAGTATTGATGTCCATGTAAACGTACTGAGTGATTTGGACTATGAGATGGACACTTGCTTCTTGCACTCTATGTTGCACTTTACTTTTGCTTTAAAAAAAGAATTTCATAGAAATTTGGATTTCATTTGGTTTAATAAAATATTCTTAAGTAAAGTTGTTGATTTTTTTTTTTTTTGCGGGAAATTACTCGTTTAGATTACTCGATTAATCGATAAATTAGTCGATAGATTAATCAAAATAAAAATAGTTGTTAGTGGCCCAATTCTGGATGAAGGAATGGTCTCTGATCTCTCGTCAGGTGTTCTCTAACCTCATCAGGCATTATAGGAGAACATTTAGAGCTGTTAAACTGGAAAATGGAGGTTTCAAAAAGTATTGAATAAAAGGGTGCCGTTAATTGCGGCCAATGTGTATTAGAGAAAAACATTTATTTCATAATGATATTTCCCCCCATTTTAAATTCTCATTATCCAATGAAAGTTTAGATTTTTGTGAATTTTTTAAATAAAAGATCAAAAGGATTAACAATGCAGATAATTTTCACAGCCTTCTTTGATCATATTTACCAAGGATGCCAATATTTTTGGCCATGACTGTCTATATATATATATAACTTCACACTCTTAACACTAGCTCTCTATTCTATCTACTTTTTATTCTTCTTATTTATTATATAAAAACCCTTGCTCTGCGTTAGACTAACTGGGACTTGTCACAGCACTTATATATTATTGCTCTTTTGTTGGTTTGATTGCTTCTATTGTTCTCATTTGTAAGTCACTCAAATAAAAGCATCTGCTAAATGATTAAAATGTAAACTCAGAAATACACCTTTTTAATGAAAATGTGTATTTTTTAATTAAGTACATTTTTTAATTTTGAGGGGGCATAAAGTCTTGATATAATATTGAAGAAGAAAAAAGCTTCAAAATGTTAACCTTAAAATATCATAGAATTTGACACTACAGCATACAGAAATGTACAAAATATATTTTACCTTGAAAAAATATTATACAATTTTTTTATAATAATTATTAAAATATGTGCACTTACATGTATTTATTATGCAAGAAAAATGCTTTTACTTTTTAAAGTCATTATTTTATTTTTTTTGTCTAAGAAATTATTATATACTAGATTATTCGTTACTGTGCACCATGGTACTGAATGATTAGTATTGTTCCATGTTCAAGTATTAACTTAATGGATGGCATTCCCACGACATTACTTCAGAAACTCAATATTAAATATTTATTGTGTTTAAGAGCTGTGAATGCAGTTACTTACCCTCATATGAATTACAATGCAGCCTGCTGATGTTATCGTTCATTTTATTGATGAAATGATTAATCAAGATATCCATTTTAACACAAACATTTACATTTAAAGCATAAATCTAATCGGTTACTCCAGCTCGGCTGTTAGTAACGGTATAAGGCTGGTCTTTCAGATGGGAAAACATAAGCAACATTGCAACAGCTTAAAGTAAGATATGGAAATCAAGATCTAAAAAGTGTGCGTTGTTTTTAGCATACTGAGCTATTTTAGCTGTTAGCTCAGGCTGCAAGTTAGATGCTAGCCTGTCCGTCTAAAGTTTACTTTAGTGACTTAAATCCAAAATACTAACTCATACTCGTTAAGCACGACCTGTTGTTTATATTAATGGTAAATAAAGCAGCCAAACAGGTGGTGAGTAGCTGTTGTGTTACGATTGTAAAAGATAAGTAAGGTTATAATGCTAACGCTGCTCGACAGGAGTCCGTGTGTTTCCCCGCATGAAAAAAAAAAAAAAGTTGATTGAATTTTTCCAAACACTCAATATTTACTTATTACATTTACATTTTTCACAAAGCGTGGTTCACTTATTTATATTTGGAGTTATATCTTACACTTTCTGTCACAATTGTAAAACCAATTTCAATGAAAATATTTAAAATAGTTATGCAGTCATCAAAAACGTCTGCCATTGGCCAATCCTGACCAGCGCTGGGAAAAGTTGCACGTACCACGTGACAGCGCTGTATCTCCGCGAAAATCTCGCGAAATTTACTTGAGGGCAATGATGAGATGTTTATGCTATTGTGTTGCTTGCTAGCTTTTGTGTTCATATTGTCATATTCATAATGTTAATTAATGTCTCTGAAGTTATAGCCTACATGAAGGAAAGATAGCCTATACTAATAAAAATAATAATTAATGCTCCATCTCTCGCTCTCATTTTTTAAAAGGCCATAAATTCGTTATTTATAAAATAACTCCACATATTCATAAACAGTTTTGCTGAAAAAAAAAGAAAAGAAAAAAAGATGGCACATGATGAAAGACATTTCTGTTTGTTTTTGTAGTTTTCAGTGCATGGTGCTAAAACCCGCACATTTTCTTAAAGCAGCATATATAACTGGCCCCCTTTATGAAGATGCATTTTGGTTGATGCATCACAAGAACCTCGCTAAATACATGTGTAAATGCAATTCAATTTCGATTGTCCCCTTTCAACCACTGGAGGTTGTAGACATTGACATAGCATTCGTGGTAAACGCTCAAGTGGTCAAATGTGTTTAAACAGCTGCAAAGGATCACCTACTCACTCATCATGTAATTATTGTGGGAAAACGTGCCAAAACATGTATTATATGTTTGCCAATTGGAATCTGAAGAGAAATAAGTGACCTGGTTGGTGCATCATCCCTCAGTCTATCAAGATTGCATATGAGTTAATAATAAATTAAGGTCACACTAAATATTCATAAGGAAATATATAATAGTTCAGAACAGATATCTCTTGCCTGCAAGAATCAGAGGTGAGCTGTGGTAAAGAATGCAGTAAATCATGCACTGATAGTTCAAGCAATATCTCTGTAGCTGTGTCTGCGAGAAAAACAAAATAGTAATTCTATAAGGGGAAGCTCATTTGCCCAGCTCACTATTTTCCCACGCATGCACTGCGGGAAACCTTTTTATTTTGTATACTGTCTTGTCACGAAGGATGCGATCAGGCAGTCTAGTATGGGGGAGGGTAGAGAGAGCAAGCATCTCATGCAGGGATGCAGCAAGCCTCTGATTGGCTGCATATACACACGACATCAGAGCTGGAGAAAGCAGAGAGGGGAGGAAACACTGCGACGCAAGGAGGGATCCCAGCATCTCACTTCACTGGGTATTCAGTCCTGAGCTTCTCCCGTTGGGGCAAATCCCCTGAATGCAGGCGCTTGACATCTTCACATCTATTTCCAAAGCAGCGCTCCTCCTCTAGTCTCTTTAGCCATGAACTACCTGCGCCGGCGTCTGTCGGACAGCACCTTTATCTCCAACCTGCCTAATGGCTACATGTCAGACCTGCAGAAACCAGATCCTCCTCAGCCTCCCCCTCCCGGACCAGCCTCAGGACCGGCTCCGGTGTCCCCGGGCCAGGAGAGAAAGCCCATCCAGCCTCAGCCTCTGGGGACGGGATTCTTCAGCTCCATCACCAGTGTGGTGAAGCAGACGGCCGCCTCAGCAGGGCTGGTGGAGCAAACGGCTGTGCCCGCCTCGTCCAAGAGACACAAGCTCCTGCTGGTCATCGATGAACCACAACAGGACTGGTAGGAGCAACGATTTTCACTTGAGCTCCTTGATAAGGTTGATTTCTTTTTTTTCTAATCAGGCTGTATTTGGCTTCTCCCCTTGTTTTAATCCTTATCTGTTGAGTTATTTATTTAGTGCTAAGCTTAATCATTTAATTTTGTTTAGGTGCAAAAAAAAAAAAAAAAAGATATAGTAAATGCACACTTTCATAATTGACATCTTTCATTCACATGCTTCATGCAGTTTTTGGCTGGGAAAAGGCAACGCCATCACTGAATAAATCTTAGGTCTCACTGATCTACATGCCTAAAGTGTGTTTGATTTGTAATATTTCACTTACTCACGCAAGATGACAAAGTAACACATAACAGAGATTATTTAGAAAATAATAGTGAATTATTAATGTGCATGTAAAGAATATGGGTGAATCTCAGGAGCAGGAATATCTGAAGCATTTCCAGACTTTAGAAAAATCAGGTGCACTCTGCAAATTGATGAGAATAATGCTTACACTCTTAAAAATAAAGGTGCTTAAAAGGTTCTTCACAACCATTTTTGGTTCCACAAAGAACCATTCAGTCAAAGGTTCTTTAAAGAACCATCTCTTTCTTACCTTTTTATAATCTGAAGAATCTTTTGTGAAACAGAAAGGTTCTTCAGATGTAAAGGTACTTTATGGAACCATTTAGACAAAAAGGTTCTTCTATCGCATCATGAAGCACCTTTATTTTTAAGAGTGTACATACTCTCTCATATCTGTTCTATCCTCGGTTTCCTTGGTCATTTGCTCAAAAGATTAGGAGTAAATGCATGCTAATTATCCTTTAAATCCATATTTGTAATAGCATGCAGAAGAAATGGTCAAATATTGTTTAGTCTTGCAGAGTGTATGCTGTTAATTTGTGTGGAAAAATGAAGATTTTTGCGATAACAGTATATGTCAAAGATATTATAGATATTACAGTATAGTGTCAAATAGAATATGTTCAGAGACAGACAAATTGGCTGACTGATTTCTTTCTAGCTGCTTTGTTATGTCACATATCATATTTGTACGGTTAGTGTAAATAATCCTGTCTGAAAACAAAGCTCCCAAAACATGTAATAACATATAATGCAGATACAGAGTCAAAAAATACTATATTAAATACATTTTATGTTTAAAGGGCTTGCTAACTATTAATAATATGGATTTTATTCAATTAAATCTCGCTGGCATGCGTATAACCTCTAGAAAATTATTTTATTAGAGAAATTGTTGAATAACGTGTAAGTAAAATACATGTGCCTAGTTGAGAATAATTTGGGATTAAATGGGTCACGAATATCCACAATAAGTGACCGTTGGTTTACGTGTTTGCTCCACCAGTTTACAGTAATAACTCCTGTCTGAAGGAGGTCTGGTGTGTTATGTTTTGTGTGGTGAAGATTAGACTACAATATTAAGCAATATTAAGCTTCATGAAGCTTCATAACATCAGTGCATTGACATCTTGAAATTAATAGGTGCAGTAAGTTAACATTTTGTATTTAACATCTTATAGCCTTGTCTACATTACGATAATTAGATTAAACATTAAAATGCTTTCAACTTTCTTATATATTAGGATATAACCCAAACATTATATCTATACACAGTATAATGTACTGTCATTTAAACTGTGATGTTGTTAGCACTATAACCTTCACTACACAGTACCGTTTACTACACATTAAGAGCGATTTCGCCTTCATATGAGGTACAGTCTGACAGAGAAACAATCAGCTGAGATTTCAGTCCGGCTCTGAAAGCATAGTATCTGTCAGCAGAGGAACATTAGTGCACTGCACTGCATGACACTGTTGGTGAAATGTGTAATTACTAACAAGATGCTTAAACTCCTCTGGTCTGAATTATAGCTCTTCATGTTACTAGCTCAGCAACCTACATCCAGTTTGGTGGCACTGCAGCTCTATAATACAGAAAAATCAACCTATTTTGAACATATGTAACATATGTTGACAGAATTAATTTTGTCATTGAAAATAAATGATCATAATCATTTACATTGTGTGTGTCCTGATATTCCCTACACAATGTTGATCAAATGACTTAGGAAATAAGCTTATAAATCATACAGCATGATGTTTTTTGCAAGTGGAAAAATTTGTGTGAGGGGTAGGTTTAGGGTAAGGGGACAGAAAATGCAATTTGTACTATAAAGAGTCCTTGTAAAACATGGAAACCAGTGTGTGTCAAACCTCAAGTTGCAGTGAAAACATTCATATTGTAACAAGACAATTTAATCGAGGAATTCCTGGAATGTCACACAAACTACTTCAGGTGAAAAAATGAGCAAAAATGTTGATCACCATGGTAACTAGCCTACTGCACAATATGCCATCATCCTCGTGCCAACATTTAGGGCAAAAATACCACCTTCATATATGTTCCCAGAAAAAGAAGTATAACGATTGTACAGCAGCTTGTCGCTGGACTACGCTATAAGGAATATCTTCATACACTATTTACCCTTAAAATGTTCATAGAAGTACCTTAAGTGTATAGTGGTACCATATTGCTACTCTTAAGTAGCAATATAAAGGTATGCCACTCTTACTCTTATTGCTACTATATGCACCTTTAACAGTGACAAAAGCTTGTTATATGTAGCACAGTTCTAAAGAGGTATTTTTACATAAATGATTGATGAATCAGAGATAATTAATGAACTCACATATGATAAAGTACATTAATCTTAATTTCACTTAAGCATTTGTGTGAAATATGAGTGCATTTCTGTATGATCAAATTTATTTCAATTTGGAAAAAAAAATCTGAGCTTCTCATTTTTGGTAATACTTTGAACAGAAAAATTTATATTTTAAATATAAATGTATATTTAAATATATATCGTAAACAGAGCTGGGTAGATTACTTACAAACTGTAGTCAGTTACTGATTACAGATTACACAATTAAAACTGTAGTAATGTAATGTAGGTTACTCAGTTCAGGTAATGTATTCTGAGTACTTTTTAGATTACTAATAGCTTACTTTTTATCAAACTTGTTTTGAACTTACCATTAAAAGTATCATATTGATGCAAAAAAGAGAAAGAATATATGTTCCTTGAAATATTTCTTTCTTTCTTTTTCTTTCTTTCTTTCTTTCTTTCTTTCTTTCTGTCTTTGTGAATATGGTCAAAGCTGAATGGTATGACACACAGTAGGATTTTTAGAAAGGAAAAAGGAAAAAAAGAAGAATTAGGGAGAATCAATAAATGATGAATAATGAGCATTTTAAAATGTAATATAAACTAATTACAAGTAGCTAATTGGAATCTGAATATGCTATCCAGATTACGTGTAATCAGTTACTACCAAGCTCTGATCGTATATATATATATATTGTTTTTAAATCTTTTTTTTACCTTCCCTTTTACTACAGGGCCAAACTCTTTAGAGGGAAAAAACTGAATGGAGATTATGATATTAAAGTTGAACAGGTGAGATTATGAAAGTCACTAGACAAATCAAATCAATCGAAGCATTCATATTAGTTGAGTTACTGATTGATTGTCTTGTTTTTCAGGCTGAGTTTGGAGACATCAGTGTTGTGGCTCATGCTAATGGATCATATAACGTGGCTGTGCAGGTTCTGCAGAATGAAAACACAGTTGTCAGGTAAACTCACGTATAAAAATCACCACAAGCTATTCGAATTGCACTGCTATACATTCAAGCGCAATTAATGCTACCGTAATGTGCAATAACTATTGTATATTGTCTAAAACTGTCAGATCTATTTTGTTATTGTGTACAATTACAGCCAGCAAACATTGTTAACCTTCAATCAATATGAAAGCTAAATTAGCCCACTTGGAGAGATCTGATTTGATGTGTCACACATGAAAACTATATCATTATACTGAGATGTAATAAAGGACAATTGTAAGAAAAGCCCTTTCACAATGATTTGAGTGGCTTGTCACCAAGACAATGCTTCTGTGTAATTACACAAATGGCCCATGAATTTACTTCAATTCAGAGTCTTCAGAGGCACATTCAAAACACTGTCTAAAATTACTATATCAGACATTATAGCATAGACCTTAGTCAGGGTAGCGCCCTATATTTACTTTTTGACAGGAATGAAAACGAGGCACAGATTGAACTGTTGTTAAAACATGCCGACTGTTCAACTGTAAAGACTGTCTGTCCCTCACAGCCTTGTTTTCATCCGTTAAATTCAATATGGCATCTAATCTTATTAAGGTCTATTATAGATTATCAGTATTGAATTTAAATATGAAGAGCTTTATTTTGATTTTTAAAACTTTACATTTTAAACTAACATTAACAGATTACACAATTTAGTAATTGTGGTGCTTCTAATTAAGTGATAAGAGCAGTTGCAAATGATGTACAAAACACACATTTTCATCTTTGCACCAATAAAATATGCAACACTTTATGTTTTACTACCAAACTATATGTATTATGTAAAATCTGATTATTAATTTTTAACTTAAACTGGAAAGGTTTCTGTGACATCTTGTGAAATCTCGTCAAAAAGTCTCACGATTTATTTTGAGAACATGATGCATGATGGGAGACCCTTAGCCTTGAATACAGCTCTGAACAAATACAAATACAGCTTTGTTAGCACAAATACCTGTACGTATTGTCACAACAGTTTAGATGATTATATTCACTCCTTTTGGAATTGCACATATGAAAATAAATTTTGGACAGAAGTTGTGGATAAAATAGAGGAGATTTTAAATGTCACTATTTCCTTATCTCCTTTATTATTTCTGCTAGGCGGTCTCTCTTATGTTAGCACCCCAAAAGAAATCAAAACAGTTATTTTTATTTCATCTATACTAGCAAAAAAAGTAATATTATTAAACTCTATTACTCAGTGGCTCGATTTGTTAGCCGACACTCTTACACTTGATAAATTAACTTCCTCACTTATAATAATAATAAAATGAATAAAATGCCCACTTTTGAAAAAAATGATGAAGTCGCCTGCTAAAGTTCCTGGACAGTTGAATCTGGTATAATATGAAAACTGCATATAACCAAATATATTGAAAAGTAGGTGTCTTGAAATGCACTTTAGGTTCTGATTAATGTGCTTCAATCATGTGTAGTCCCCTGTCCTGTACATGGTCCGCATGTATACGTTTGTCAGCCTTTCCTTTATGTTCTGTATTCCATCTACATACGTAAATTTGTAGCAGTGTGAGAGATTTGTGTAATAATGTCTGCCATATGTTCTGTGTATCTTGTGCATTGTATCTCTGTCAAGTTGTATATATATAAAAGGGAAGCACATGGCCAACATAAAGACAGAGACATGTGCTCAGGCACAAAACAAATATAGAAACATTAAACAAAGACAAAACAGACAGAGCTGCCAGGGCAGAGCTCTGACACCTTTGCTCTCTTCTTCTAATATCTGAGCTGATTCCACTTGTGCTACTGGCATAACCACTCCATTGAAAATCGGAGTATGAAATGCTTCTCTATTGTGGCTAAAACCCACAGAGACACTGCGCACATGCACCAGCTGTCCGTTCGCACAGCGATTGGTCTCCGCTCCTCCTCATTTACTGGTGCCACAGTGGTCTGTAGTATATCTCCCTGCTGGGGGGTGATGGAGAAGAAAACCCCCAGCACTGCTCTCTGTCTCCTTGTGGTGAACAGCTCCTGTCCCTACAGAGCGCATAGGACTGTTTTCCCTTCGCCTGAGCTGGTTGGGCAATGACTGCAGTAATCAGCCTCTCTTTGACTGTTGCGTGAAGTTTCACACGAGCAGACTGAAAAGGTCTAGCCCCAGTTCCCTCATATATCTTGAATATCCAGCCATGCATAATCCTTAATAGGCACACTGTGAGATAAGGTTTGTTTCAGTGCCTTCATCTCCACAATACATACCAGCAGGAATGAATTGTTTAATCTGTGTGAGGCGTGATGGCAGCCTTTTACCATCATGGCCCACCTGTTGAAAGAGTCAGTCAATGGAAAGTTGCAGCAGACCTCCATGAGGTTTAACTGGACAGCAGGTCTCAACCCTGGTTTTTACATTAACAAGCAAATTAGGTAGGAGAACAGAGTCATTTTCTTCACCTTCATCATTGTCGAGAAGATGGAAGGACTTCATGTTCCTCGCCCGCAATTCCTGTGAGGTTCACTCTAATAAAAATACAAACCCAGCCAACAGCAAGACAGGATTCACAGGGAAGAAAGCAATAATTACAAATATAGGTTATACAACCACATTGCCAGTGATGGGAAGGTTACTTTGGAAATGTAATAGGTTACAGATTAGAAGTTACCCTATTTAGAATAGTGTAAGTAGTGTAACTATTTCAATTACTTTATTAAAGTAATGTAACTGATTACATTTGATTACTTTTTGATTATGTTTCTAAATTTCTAATGTTTTCAACTGTTAATCATTTTCAAACATTTAAACACATTTAACCTTACAGCAGCACTCAACACTGATTACCGTCAGACTTTCAAAATCTTGAATTAAGATTATAGTAACTGAACTTTAAAGCACAGCCACCACAAAATCAGAACTTTGAGATCATTCCGAGGATAAATACAGATCATAAAATACAATTTATGAAAGAAATCAAATCAAATCTGTATGTGTGAAAAAATTCAGATGTAAACCCCTTTGTAATCGTTAACATTTTCACAAGTAACTGTAATTCAGTTAAAAAAAAAAAAAATCTGATTATAGTTGCATTTATTTTGCAATTAAATCACATAATTCTGTTACATGTCCCCAACACTTCAGATTGCAAAGATGACTCGGAAGAATAACTTTCATCTATGTGTGTGTGTGTGTGTGTGTGTGTGTGTGTGTGTGTGTGATCTATGCCCCTACAGGTCATTCAAGCCTGACTTTGTCCTGATCCGACAGCACGCTTACAGTATGACAGAGAATGAGGATTTCCGTAACTTAATCATCGGCCTGCAGTACGCCGGCATTCCCAGCATCAACTCCCTGGAGTCCATTTACAACCTCTGTGACAAGCCCTGGGCAGTAAGTTTGAGAATGGTCAATCTGACATGACATATCATTTGATAGATATCTGCTACAAACTCATCTCTCCAAACGTATCTGCAGTTTGCATGTCTGATCAGCACATGCAAGAAACTTGGACAGGAGAAATTCCCATTAATTGAACAGACGTTCTATCCCAACTATAAAGAAATGGTAAGAGATCGTTCCATAAACATTATCTTCCAATGATTACTGTATCTGCATAATTAAATAAACAAATACTCTGTTTGTGGGAAAACGAACCAGGTGACCATGCCGGCATTTCCAGTTGTGGTGAAAATCGGTCACGCTCACTCTGGTGTGGGGAAGGTAATGTTTAAACTCAAACAATGAGCGATGCATGCTCGTTTAGCTAAGCTTGTAATCTAATTACATGTGTTGTTAAGGTGAAAGTGGAGAACCACACAAAGTTTCAGGACATAGCGAGTGTGGTGGCCATCACTCAGACCTACAGCACGTGTGAACCTTTCATCGAAGCCAAATACGACATCAGGATCCAGAAAATAGGAAATGATTACAAATCTTACATGTGAGTCACAATGCTATTCTGTAGAGTTTCTGAACACATCTCAGATTTAGCTAAATGCTGTTCTTGACAGATGAAGAATGCTCCTCGTTTCATAGGAGGACGTCAGTCTCAGGTAACTGGAAGTCCAACACTGGCACTGCCATGGTGGAGCAGGTGGCTATGACCGACAGGTAACCCACACAACAATGGCACCATTTAAAGCATCTGCTTTCAGGTAAGCACATATGCTTCAAGCATGACTAAGCAAGTTGCATTATGCTGCAGGTATAAGCTTTGGGTTGACACCTGCAGTGAAATATTTGGAGGCCTCGAAATTTGTGCTGTTAAAGCTATTCATGGAAAAGATGGAAAGGATTACATTACTGAGGTATGTGCTATGCTTTTACTTGTTGCATACATGTGACATATAGGGATGTTGTAGAGCTTAGATGTTTTGTAGGATTTCTTCTACAAATTCAACCAATGTGTTGTATTCTTTATGTAATATTACTAATAACTGTCGTAATTTCATTAGGTAATGGGTTCGTCTATGCCATTGGTGGGGGAACATCAGGCCGAAGACCAGCAGCTAATAGCAGACATGGTCATTGCCAAAATGAATCATGTTATGACACAAAATCCCAAAAGACCAACTGCTATTCAACCAAGAAAGGTAGATAATGTAACAACACATTGTAAACAAACAGCAACAACAACAAAAAACTTTTCAAAGTAAGTTTATAGTGCAGGAACCAAAAATTATTCAGACTCCAGATATAATTTTGGATATTTGTTTACTAGTGGGTGCAAGACACTATAGTAAATTTAGGTAAGTGAGGATAGCAAAATAAAGTAAACTGTGACATATTATACCCAAAAATTCTTCACACAGTGGACTACCAGATAAATTGATCAAATTTTGGGACCAACAATTATTCAGACACTTTGACCTGACCGTGTTTTGCTTCAGTGTTTTTTCTTTAATTGCTATGCGACCTTTTCACACCACACACTGAACAAAATGAAGCATTGCTTGGTGATTGGTTGAGCTAAATTGCTATTATCTAATTGTGTTCTTAAATTTAACAGCTGACAGCTACTCAACCCAATTCATTACACACCTTTCTATCAAAGTTATCTGACATTATCAAGATGAATTTGTTCTGACGCAGTTTAACTAAACATAGCGAATAAACTGTGATATAATGTGAGAAATGTTGAAGGTATATTAGTACTCAATTTAAGCTTATATAAATTAAAGCTTGGACTTATGTTTTACTTGGAATTGATTGTTATGTTTACAAGGATTCTTTAAGTAAATATCAAAGGTATGATCCGGTTGTTCCCATCATGCAATGGGGCATGAATAATCAATAAGGTTAACTTTTCACTCTTTTCGAGTTGTATTTACACTGTTTTGCTGTTTAGTAACTTGCTGTTTTGAGACATCTGGAATTAATTTTCTACTCAGAATGACCCATTCATACTCAAACACTATCCACTGATCATTACCGTCATTGTGTGTTGTGTCCCAAGTATTGAGGTCTCTGTGTTCATTTGAGTAATAATCATATTGAGTAACTTATTATTTCAAAAAGGATAAAAAGCTATCTACTTATTTACATGCATAGCATGTTTTTTTCAGTGCTGGATTGTTTGAGTGAAGTTTATTAACCGTGACTGTGAAATATACTTGAGTACTGCAGATTAAACTTCAAATAATTAAGTAGAAATGACTCTTAAACTCTAACTGGTCGTGTTAAATTGACTTATTTCCTTTGCCAGTTTTACCTAACTTAGTTAAGTAGATTTTACTTAATTCAATATCAAATATGCATACATGTGTGAGTTTTACTTGTTTTCTGTTGTTGTTTTGAGCATGAGTGTGTGAGCAGTTGTGCTTGTTTCTTTCAGAATGCTGTTGATAAGGATGCGGTGGTTGAAGTAAAGAACGCCCCACCACAGAAAGCTCCTCCACAAGGCTGCTTGCAGTACATTCTTGACTGTAATGGTGTTGCAGTGGGACCAAAATTAGTGCAGGCAAACTAACATAACCGTGAAAGCTCGAAGCATTTAAGCTCCTGACAGGTTGTGTTCAAACATTCAGACAGTGACCTGAGGTGCAAGGGAACAAATAATCTGTAAGAAAAGTCTTAGTTTGGGCCTGATCCGTATTTCAGTCTGTACTGTGTAACTTTCACTGTTCTGCGCTTGTGATGGTTGCTTTGTTTCAATGTGAAGCGGTTGTCTCTTCAGGGTTGTTTTGTGGTGATACAGCAGATTGTGCCTAGTGTTCAGTGCCACTCTTTCCTTGTACTTATTTTTTTCTTGTCTCATGTCTTGTGTTATGTTTTAGTAAATGGTGTTCAAAGAGTTACAGGGTGTGTGTGTGTGTGTGTGTGTGTGTGTGTGTGTGTGTAACCTACCTTGTATTCGCTACATTATGGGGACCAAATGTTCCAACTAGTATAATAAAACCAGTAAATTTTGTCCTTGTGGGGACATTTTTTGGTCCCCATGTGGGAAAAAGCTTATAAATTATACACAACGTTTTTTGAAAAAGTAAAATGCAGAAAGTTGTGTGCGAGGGGTAGGTTTAAGGTATGTGTGTGTGTGAATGGTTGTATACATACATGAATGGAGACTATAAAATATAAATGAACATTTAATTGCATGATCAAATGTGTGTGTGTCATTGTGTGTTAAAAGGTAAGGTGTGCATTTTCTTTTGTGACATCACTGTTGAAATAATAGATATCATACTGTATGCACTTCTAGTATTGTGAATGTGTTATAAAATATGGTGAAATGTATTTGCCACAATGGATGAAAGCTATATTACTAAACATCAATAATTTTTTGTTCTTGTTACTAATATTATTGCAGAAATGCGATTACATAATAAGCAATAAAAATAAAACTCTGAACAAACAATGAACCAGTTAAGTGAATGTGCTTAACCTTCAGACAATGTTGACGGTCAACCTTGAGAGTTCAAAATAAAATTATATTGTTTAATTTCTCTTCATTTATATTAAATATGCAAACCTTGTCACCAAACTTTGGGATCTAAACCCCCAATTAAAGAAAACTACAAAATAAACCACAAAATGAATCACATTTTGAGATGTTTTAATGAATTTATGATATATAATATTTATGGAAAAAGTTTATTTTACAATGTCTTTGTTACTTAATCTACACTACACAATCTGGGAAGATGGTTTTCCCAGGTATCAGAATATCACACTTCATCATCTAGATGTTTCACAAATGTCTACAAAGCAAGCACTTGACACATTAATCGTTAAAACATAGTGGGAGTATTTTTCAGGCCAAAACTCATGACAATATATTGTACCCACTATATTGAGTCCACTAGATTTCTGATTATCAAGGCAGGCCGGCCCGAAGGTGGATAAAATGGATACTGTCTTCAACTGAACTATGTTCTTTTCTGGAAATTCTTTGTATTAAGTTTCAATTCATACCAAGACGAGGATCATAACCTGTTTAACTTATAGGCCCTCTTATGCTAAAATGATAGAAGGGAGGCACTCATTAAACATGACTAGATCAGAGATGGGTACAGGTCATTTTGGTGTCCCTCTGGGTTCAATTCTGGGCCCCCTTACTTTTTAGTATGTATTTTTTTTTCTTTTGGTCAGCTTTTAAGATCACACTTTCTTAATTACCATTTTTTATGCAGATGATGACACTAAGATTTACATTAATTAGAAATTGGTGACAATAAGGCAGTCACTTTTTTTACACTGTGATGCCTCTTCCTTCAACAGAACAATGTATTTGTGTCCTACACACACCCCTAACCCTACCCCTCGCACAACACTACTAGCAAATTTTTAATTTCAGAAATCACTGTTTAGTATGGGTTTTAAATCTATTTGGTTTACAGGGACACAGGTAGTGTCCTCATATGGTGGTTCATGGGGATTCTCGTAATGGTTTGTATACTGTACAAACTATATTTGCTATCGCCCTACACCTAAACCTACCCCTTACAGAAAACTTTGTGCATTTTTAGATTTAAAAAAAAAAAAAACACAACACAACAACAATTTAGTATGTTTTTTAAGTCTTTTGAATTACCGGGACATAGGCAGTGTCCTCGTAAACCACCTTCACATTGTAATACCTCTGTTGAGATCTGTTCATAGTTTTAACCAAACATGTTACTTTCAACAGAACATCTAGTTTTAATATTCGTTATAATATTTTCAGAATTTACAGAAAATATGCTGTTCAAACGTTTACACCCTCAGGTCTTTCTTAATATTGTGTTTTCTTGAGAATTAGTAGCTGTTTGCAGTCCTTTGTGCTTGTCCTAAGCAGTAATGCTACTGTTGACAAATATCCTCCAAGTCCAGTAATTTAATATATATATATATATATATATATATATATTTCCCAGCATGCTCTGCACATTTGCGTTTTTCCTCACAGTGGTTATATGATAACGATCTTTGGCCACTTCACATGCAACTCTCAAAAATCTGACAGTAGTCATTTATGCTCTAGGAGGCAACATGCGTTATAAAGAATCAGTGGTACATAAACCTTTGAAAAAGATAATTATGTACAGTAACAGTCAAAAGTATTCATATCCCTTCATTTTTTCCATGTATTCTTATGTTGCAGATCTATGTTAAACTGCTTTAAATTACTTTTCAATACTCATCAATCTACACTTCATACACTATAATGACAATTAGTATTTGGACACTTGGAATCGAGGTTCATCACACCAGAAAATCTTGTTTCTCATGTGATCACAGTCTGAGAGTGGAACTGGAATGCTACTGAGCTAAATTGTGTCACAGAAAAGGGTAAGAATACTCAAACAATTATTTTTTTTTTGCTTTGTCATTATGATGTAGATTTATGTGGGGGGAAAAATTTATTTAAAGCAGTTTAACATAAGGCACAACAATGTAAAAAATGAAGGGGAACGAATACTTTTGCAAGGCACTGTATTTTATGCTGTGCTTCTTTAAGGCAGCACTAGAAAAAAACTTTTGTACAAAACAATTGTACAATTAACACAGCAAAGGAAGACATACAATGATAGGAAAGGGTATTTAACTTAATTTTATTAAAATAGTTGATTAACAGTATGTACTCAGTCAATAACATTCAAAATACTTGACAAAATCACAAAATAGAGCTCAAATTGTGTAAGACTATGTGGTATCTTAATAATGAACAGCGTTCAATGACAGCTCAATACTGACTAAATCATGAAGCTCTTTTTGTGTATATTCAAACACTATCCTTTGAGCATTGACGGCAGCATCTCTTCAGACACATAAAACTGAGGGCTTGTGTACTTATAATCTCATTGTCAAAGTGCATCTGTCACTAGCTTGCAAACACAGGAAACAGCCTTCATTTCTGAGATCAACATCAGCTACGAATGGAGCTCTCCAGCTGAAATTTCAAGAGATCCCTTCTTATTCTGGTTTGCAACTCTGGTTTCAGTCATTCGGTTTATCAGTCACAAATTCTATAAATGGCCTTGTAGCAGCTCAAAGCAATAGTATTTGGCTTCTAAAACACAGGCAGCTTCATGGAGGTGAGCGTGAAGGAGTTGATGTCTTCACTCTGTGACGCTCTGTGCAGCGAGGGCTCAGAGGCGCTGCGGTTGATTTTGGGCAGCGAATGCTGCAGCAGCTCAATGGAGGACAGAATCTGTGGACACAGACGAGAGAAAGAGCGCAAAGACGCCCAGAGAGAAGTGTGTGTTATTACCTCATCTGCAAGGGCTCTCTTATTTACATTTTTCTGTAGCCAATCTGAATTCAACAGTGCTGTGATAAACCATTTAAATGCATTAAGTGGAGGTAAAGAAACACCCAATGTGAACACAGTGCATTAAAATCGTCTATTAAAATTTGACTGGATGGACAAAAGGAAGTTAATTTACTGTTAGTTACTTTATCTAAGGGTCCCTAGATGTAGAATGTAGTGCAGTAATATTACATTAATTTGAATAAATTTAAACAAATGAGAAAAAGAAAGATATTGTGTGTGTGTGTGTATGTGTGTGCACGTAAAATACCTATCTATACTAATATGTTTTGTTCACACTGTGAGTCCAAATCCTATTTTTATGCATATCTGACTGGAATCCAATCATATTTAGCAAGTGTGAATGGTTAAAAATTTTTTTACTAATAAATTTAAATAAATTACATGCTGGAAACCATAAGCAGAAACTCTATAACATCACTGATTTTGCTGTATGTACAGTCAGATAATCTGTTAAAGGAAAGCAAACACACCTGCGGGAAAAGTGGCCTCTCGTCCTTGGACTTCTTGATAGAGTCAGCCACCAGTCTCTTCATGGCTTTAGGACAACTCTTATAGAGCTTACTGAGGTCTGGAGACAGATATCCCCGACCAACCATGTAAATGATCTGAATAAAACCGTAAATAAAAAGCTTAAAAAAGCACAGGGAATCACTGTAAATACATGCAATTAAATATTTAGTATTAACTACACAACAGCGCAAGTCTTTTATTGTGGGACCTGTTTAAATGACAGCTAACTGTCTTTAATAGACTAAACTTTCTCATAATCTTAACATAATACTGATGAATCACAAAATCTTCCAAAAACACACCCAGGTCACATTTTGATCAAAATACAAAAATACAAAACAAACTAAATAATCATAATAAAAATAATAATAAGATGATGATTAGATTTTGCATAGTGTCAATTCTATTTTCTATATTCTATTTAGTTTATTTATTTATTTTCATTGTGACATTTTCATGACAATTAAGCAATTAAGGAGCTGGACATTTTTGTGAGATTCATCCAACTACTGAGGCAAAATGACGCAGAATGAACACACACACACACACACACACACACACACACACACACACACATGCTTTTGCTTCATTATCTTAGTGAGGACACTGCATAGATTTTTATTGATTTTTCTATCAGGTTAATGGTATTTTCTACTGCTACCCCTAAACACACCCCTCACAGAGTCAAATGTCCTCACTAATGGGTTGGTGAAGTATTTCACAATATATGCGAGGACATTTGGTCCTCATAAGTATAGTCATAAACAAGTAGACTCACACTCACACACAGGGCAGAGGTCCAGTGCGTGGTCTGGAGTCTCTGGGGCCCTGATTAGTTTACATGTCTAAATTTAGTCCCGAAGTGCCACAAAACATGCCTGGGGTCAGACTGGGAGAGATACGGCATGCATGTTCACAAATGCATGCAGTCATGCTGGATAAACCATGCTTACTGAAAGGCTTGTGAAGCATTCGCTATGTGTTGCCCACTACAACTGCAGATAATATATTTCAAGTGAACTATTAAAATCCTAGTATAGCATTAATAACTTGGGTAAACCATGTGCCTTGACTAAGAGCAGCTTGTTTTGCAGCCCTTCAGGTTTTGTGTTACCTGATCTCGGTTCGCTATCTGTGAGTAGGGCAGCTCCCCTGTCATTAATTCAAACAGCACAATGCCATAAGAATACACATCTGATTGGGAGCTGTACGGGTTGCTGTCCTGCATCCGGATCACCTCAGGAGCCTGAGGAGCGAAGAGCATAAATGTGGGTAAAGCTCAATGACAGATGCTTGTTCAGAATGAAGCGTGATTTTGAGCAATGCACTAACCATCCATAAAATAGATCCCGAGGTTTGCTCCACCTGTTGAGAACCGCTCCACCTGGCCTTCACAGTGGCCAGTCCAAAATCTCCAATCTTCACTGTCAGGCCTTCATGTAAGAAGATGTCTGTGCTTGAGTTAAAGTTAGTCTGCATTAAGACCTGTCAACTATGCTGCTCCTTCTGGCTAAAAAACAGCTTGCAGCAAAAGACAGCAAGACGAAAGAACCTTATATTTTCATGCATTGTATGGGTCAAAATTATAAATTTTTCTTTTATGCCAAAAATCATTAGGATATTAAGTAAAGATCATGTTCCATGAAGATATTTTGTAAATTTCTTACAGTAAATATATCAAAACTTCCTTTTTGATTAGTAATATGCATTGCTAAGAACTTCATTTGGACAACTTTAAAGGCGATTTTCTCAATATTTAGATTTTTTTGCAACCTCAGATTCCAGATTTTCAAATAGTTGTATCTCGGCCAAATATGGTCCGATCCTAACAAACCATACATCAACGTAAAACTTATTTATTCAGCTTTCAGATGATGTATAAATCTCAATTTCGAAAAATTTACACTTAAGACTGGTTTTGTGGTCTAGGGTCACATTTAAGAAACATGCTAAGTTAACATACTTGTTTATCTGAAAAACAATTCTACAGTCAGTTATTCTCCTTTGAAAATGTGCATTCCGGCCCGGAATGTCTGTGTTTATTATGGTTTGTGAAACCCGCCCACCTGCCAGTTTACCCAATTGTATTTCGGCACCCTGGGTTGCCAGTTGGCGGAAAACACAGCAAATTTCATTTCATTCATCATCATGTGCACGGTTAATCTGGCAACCTGCGTGTGCGTCAATCTGAGGAGGAGGGGTCCTACGTCCAGCACCTTTAAATAAAAGACTGTTAGATTTATTTTGTATTAAAGGTGCAGTATGTAATATTGACAGCTAGCGGTGGAAATAGGTACTGCAGTCCAAATTCAAAATCTTATTTCTCCCGCATCCTCCTCCTCAGACTCGACACTCACACAGGTTGCCAAACTGAAGACAAAAACATGAATGAGACGAGCAGGAGACGAGCCTTACACCGTAAGTTGATGAGCGGATTTATCCTCATTTAAATAAGCTTATGTTCATAGAGCTCACATAGAATCGGCGATCTCTGACCCAGTTCGTTTGATGGCTTCCATGGTTGTAATATGCTCTGTTTTCTGTCAACTAGCAACCCAGGGTGTCGAATTACTATTGGGTAAATTGGCAGTGGGCGGAGTCACACAGAGCAAAACAAAAACCAGACGTTCAGACACGGAACATGCATTTTAAAGTAGAATAACAGACTGTAGCATTGTTTTCCAGAGAACTTGGCATGTTTCCTAAATATCTGCAAACATATTATGGAATTTATATGCTTTAGTAAAGTCAACAAATTACATACAGCACCTTTTGTATTTTTTTTCTAGACACTATTAGGAATAATTTTACATGTGTAAAGCTGAAGAAAGGGCTTTGTGGAAGTCAGTAATGTTCATCCGCAAGTGACTCAATCATTTTTTTATACACGGACATGCTTTGTACATGTATAGAAATTAGAAATAAGGGCCCTCCTTAAACTGTTGCACAGACCTCTCTAGAATAACATTATATGCATTAAGATTTATCTTCACTGGAATTACTGGAAGCTTTTACCATCATTGTGTACAATAGGCATCAGATGTTTCATGAATGGATAGTGGACAGAGACTAAATACTAACGGCTAAACCTATCTCATCTGCCTTTAAACCTCTAAACAACAGAATGAAATTAGATGTCTCATAAAAGGATGCTGTTTGATTTCATGTCGCGGTGGATGATGTTTTTTGCGTGCAGATAGCTGTTAGAAAACAAAAAAACACGATAAATTATTGTTGAGATATATACAATATAGTTATACACACTGAGTGAAGACACATCCATCAGTCTCAGGATGTGAAACTCACTCCATGCCCTGAGCGGTCTGTCTGGCGATATCTATCAGCTGAAACATCTGGAAGTTGGTCTCTTGCACATGGAGGTGTTTGTAGAGACTGCTGCCTTCACACCACTGCGTCACAATCGCAAGATTCTCTTTTGTCATGTAGCCCATGAACAACAGGATGTTGACATGTCTGGTTTTCCTGTTGGCAGCAAAAAGACAACAGGACACAAAGATTCAGATGCATCAAGCACAAACATGCAGGGCAACAGGGGTGGGCGATATGGCCAAAATCTTAACTTATAGTACCAGATGTGGCCTTTTTTCACGCGATATCATGAAATTTGTCACGCGTGAACACAATGCTCCCACACTTCCACAGTAGCTAGACCAGATCAGACTGCTCTTGGTCACTTAATCTTGGCAACTAGTTTGAATACGCCTAGGCTTATAGATTATTAAATTGTTTTCTGATAGCGTCTGTTAATTTATACGTTTATTGTATGAAAACAAAAAATATCCACAATAAAATACAAAAGATAGTAATAAACAAAAACATTTTGTAAACATTGGGAAATTAATTTACACACAACTGCATGCATGTAATTTATGCATATTTAGCTATAAGTGCAGAATTGTCAACTCACGTCCTCAAGCCAAAAAAAAAAAGACAATACTGCGAGTAAATGTGCTGTTTATGTGCTTAAAAGACGCTTTTCTCCAGTGCATAGCCTACATGTTAGTGTTATTTTAAACACTCCGTTAATGTTACAAATTTAACGTCACATGCCATATTTCCATTTTGCAAAACAGTGACAACAGAAACCGAGTCATTGTTAAATTTTTAAGACGTGTGCAGCTCTCTTGTAAATGATCTGATTCCTCTGGGTAATCATTAGCTAGCTAATCAGCATAATGTCTTTCAAATATATTCTTTAAAAAAAAACTCTCAATTGTGATTTAAAAAAATCAGAATTACAGGATATAAAACTCAATTGCCAAAGTCTAATTCTGAGGAGAAAAGACTGACTTCTGAAAGAAAGATTGACTGGCAATTCTGACTCTATTTCTCTCTGACTTTATAACGTACAGTTGTTATTTTAGATCTCACAATTCTGAGGAAAAAAAGTCAGAATTGCAAGATTTGTCAGAATTGTGAGATAAAGTCACAATTACCTTTTATATTTTTCATTCAGTGGTAGAAATGGGCTTCCATACGCACTTAGAAGCATATATAAAATAATGCAATCACTGAACAGCATATAAATGAAAACTGCCTAATGTTACTGAATGAAATATTGGCCAAGGAAGTGGTTTAGGACTGTGATGCTGTGAGTTGTTGATGGATTCGTTCTGAATCCTATCCAGACATAGTCTTTGACAAAAACAAAAAACGTTTTGTTTAAAATCTTTTTGTTTGTTTGTTTGGTTGGTTAGGCTCCGTTCATTCTTTTGACATACTGCATGTTCAGATATTCATACAACAAAATATTCTGGGGGCCATGAAATTTTTCTGAACTTAAAAAAAAACTTACAAAAAAAATAAAAAGAGCAAAAGAGTTAAGGGCCTACTGCAACTGTTAATACTGTAATTGTAAATATTCTTCTCTTTAACAAATGCATTTTCTTTCATTAGACTCATCTGGTTCAGGCAACGTATTTCAGGCAGACCACGGCATGCCTGCAGCATCAGCTGATGCTCAGCTGATTTTAACTCCTCCCACTACAGTTAAATAAGATATATAAGTTCATCCATACTCGCACGTGCCATAGTCTGTCGCATAGACATGCGCTTAACCTCCTCCATCCCCAACTCCTCCTTATGCAGATACATGATCATTTAACTGCTCGCCCACGGGGATACATCATCTATCCAGCACACCATGCTCAATTTGTCCAAATTTATTCACAGTGCTGTATTACTCTGCATGGAATATATACCGTAACTGTTGCATATAAAAATATCTGGCAATTGCTTAGACTTCAGGAGGGTCTCATTAAGGTTTGCTTGTGGATAGCTCGGAATCTGAACCTCTCAAGCCTGCCGCCAAAAATAATGTTCAGGACCTCTACACTAATCTTAATCAGAGTGGTCCTGACTGAATAATGGTTTAGGTTATATTGGAATATATGAAGCTAAAAAAAGGCTGGCTTTATCCTAGTATTAGATTCAGAGAACCACACTCAATTCTGCCTACACTAGATGCACGTAGCATGCCTCTGCAGGTCAAAAAGAAATTGTTGCCTATCAACAAACAAATCCGTCGACAAACTGCTCTAAAACATCATCCCTTTCAAACTGGGGACAGTGACCTGTTGACAATCAGGATCAACATCTCACCTAAGAACCGCCACCTCATTGCGGAAGGCTTCAAACTGCTCCGGTGTTGGGTTGGTGACTTTTAATATCTTCACAGCCACATCACCTACAGCGTGATATAGAGCAAGTTAACAGGGTCATAACTTGTCATCATAGTGATAGCTAGGTTTAACTGAAGCTGGCAGGGTTAACCACTTACCGTGCCATTTCCCTTTGTATACGGTTCCAAAGGAGCCCGAGCCAATCCTGTTCAGCAGCATGACCTCGTTAGCTTCAATCTCCCAGTAATAGCTGGAGTCTCTCTTATCCCTCGGCCGCTAAAAAACAGTAACTAATGTTAAGCACCTAATGAAGTGTTCTAAACAGTCATACTTCACATCAAGAAACCTTTCAAGACTATCATTATCATTATTAACATACTTTCAAACCAATTGCAAACATTTTCCGATAACACTTTACAATAAGGTCCCATTAGTTACCATCAGTTAATGCATTACCAAACATTAACTAACAAGGAGCAATAAATTTGTTACAGCATTTAATAATCTTTGCTAATGTAATGTTAGTTAATAAAAGTAAAACTGTTCATTTTTAGTTTAAGTTAGCTCAGGTCCATAATATTAATAAATCCATAATCCATTATATTAATAAATACGACTTTTGATTTTATGAACGCATTAGTAAATGTTGAAATTTACATTGACTAAGATTAATAAACACTTTATAAGTACTTTTCATTGTTAGGTCATGTGTAGTTAGTACAACCAAATGCAATGCAAAAAAGTGACTAAATTATTTTTATACTCATAGACCGCAATATTTACCATAAGGAACTTCAAAAGATAATCATAGTATTACTATGTTCAAAAAACAATGTTATTATAGTTATCATAGTATTACATAGTATTACAATGGTACGTATTTATATTCACACTCAGGGAATACAAATTAAAGAATCTCTTCAAGATCTGCTATAACATTAAAAACTGAAGTGATGTTACACTATATTTGGAGGTTAAGGTGAAGATGATGGCATTTTCTAAATGATCATGTTCATGCAAAGGCTCTTGGTGCTCCTGCTCCAGTGTTTTCAAGTTGTGTTCTTCTTCTTCTCTTTATCTCTGTGATAAGGACATATATGAATGGTGAAGTTATGCTGATTGGCTTCGGACTGGTGAAAATCCAGAGTCTGGCTAGGTTCCTATAACTGCTCCCATCCTCTGCATGCCTTGGTTAAGGTTGTGTGCTGAATGCTTCGTCTTCAATTCTAAAGACTGCTCCCTAAAATGTATAGACACCCTAACTACATCTTGGTGGATCAGCACCAAGAGATGATGTCTGCAGCCCTGATCGTCAGCGGAGACCAGGACACCAAGATGAGCCCCAGAGACATATCCCCAGTGAAGACCTCAATTAAAATACAATAAAACTAAAAATATAACAAAATAACTAAAAATATAATAAAATACCTAACTACATAATACTATTATTGTTAGAAATTGCAACAAAATAAAAAATAGAAATATAAACTTTTGAACTGCGGGTTCGTCTGACCCCCGACTGAGCCTGGTTTCTCCCAGGGTTTTTTTCTCCATTCTGTCTCGGAGGGAGTTTTGGTTCCTTGCCGCTGTCGCCTCTGGTTTGCTCAGTCGGGGACACTTAATTTCTAGCGATTATCGTCGATTTGATTGCACAGATACTATTTAAACTAAACTGAGCTAGACAATGACATCTCTGAATTCAATAATGAAATGCCTTTAACTGAAAATTGAGTGTTTAATCTTATCATTATACATTACTGACACTCTATCCTCCAATTTGATACTGTTAAGTGCTTTGACACAATCTGTATTGTTAAAAGCGCTATATAAATAAAGGTGACTTGACTTGACTTGACTACAATGTTTCACTGCCTTTAGTAAGACTTGATGACTGCAGCACAACAACAGCAGCACATTCTCAATAACGAGTCCTGCTGAAGACGGACCCAATTCTCCTGGTCTTAGCATCCGAGTTTCCCACAATACTGCTTAACTAATGACCAAACAGAATTAGGACAGAGCTTCACAAAGCTTACAATTTTAACTTTCTCCTGAGGGTTAAGGGACGGTGCCCGCTCTCTCTGGGCCACGGTGGGTATGTTGGGTTGATTCCAGCCTGTGGGGCTCTGATTTGGAGAACTGCTAGCTGTAGAGAGATGGTTAAAAAAAAAAAAAACATTAACCTGATCCATATTTATGCCCCAATTAAACTACAGCAAAAACATTTTTCATTGCATCCACATGAATATGTTTTGATGATTTATTCTTACCTGAGCTGTGAATACGTATGGCATCCTATATGAAAAGCAAACAGAAAAAAAAATTAAGAAATGACAGAATTGCTCATCAGTCTTTTCACTCTTGCAAATCCTAAGGCACACTGCTAGACAGAAGCACATTTTGCACATTTATTATTAGTGCTGTCAAACGATTAATCGCATACAAAATAAAAGTTTGGTAACACTTTAGAATAGGGAACACTTATTCACTATTAACTACGACTTTTCCCTCAATAAATTCCTAATTTTCTGCTTATTAATAGTAAGTAAGGTAGATGTTAAGTTTAGGTATTGGGTAGGATTAGGGATGTAGAATAAGGCATTAATATGTGCTTAATTACTACTAATAAATGGCTAATATTCTAGTAACATGCATGCTAATAAGCAACTAGTTAAGAGACACTAAAATAAAGTGTTACCAAAAGTTTTTGTTTGCATAATATATGTGTATAATGTTATATATGTTATGTGTATATTTACTCCTTTTTTACGAGTCCATCAAATTTCTGTGGTGAGTCGGAATTACTCTACAATCACGGTGAATAATAGCCTCTCCTTGCGTATTTTCAGTATTTCTCAGAGGTCGGGTTTCAAGTATAATTCGTATGAAGTAATGGTACTTCATGTAATGTTATCCAAAGAAACAAGTGTTAATGATAAATTCCCTGTGATGTTTGTACTGGCTACTATATACTTTATTAAATAATTTGCTGATTTTCTATCTGAGTTAGTGATGGCTGCAGATAAAGTCCTAATTGTTGGTGATTTTAATATCCATGTTGATAATGAAAAAGACTAATTGGGATCAGCATTTATAGACATTCTAAACTCTATTGGTGTTAAACAACACGTGTCAGGACCAGTAGGTCCTTTGTCGAAATCATACTCTAGATTTAATACTGTCACATGGAATTGATGTCAGTGGCATTGAAATTTTGCAGCAGAGCGATGATATCTCAGATCATTATCTAGTTTTGTGTATATTCCATATAGCTAAAGCTGTAAAGCCAACTCCTTGTTACAAATATGGTAGAACCATTACCTCGACCACAAAAGACTGCTTTATAAATAATCTTCCTGATTTATCTCAGTTCCTCAGCATATCCAATAGCTCAGAACAACTTGATGATGTAACAGGAACTATGGACTCTCTCTTTTCTAGCACTTTAGATGCGGTTGCTCCTTTACACTTAAGGAAGATTAAGGAAAAGAGTCCAACACCGTGGTATAATGAGCATACTCGGGCCCTAAAGAGAGCAGCCCGGAAAATTGAGCGCAGCTGGAAAAAAACAAAATTAGAGGTATTTCGTATTGCTTGGTGGTAAAATACTCTCTCCTACAGGAAAGCTTTACAAACGGCTAGATCTGCTTACTTTACGTCTCTTTTAGAAGAAAACAAACACAACCCTAAGTATTTATTCAATACAGTGGCTAAATTAACAAAAAATATAACATCAGCAGGTGCAGACATTACCCAGCAGCACAGTAGTAATGACTTTATGAACTACTTTACTTCCAAGATCGAAACTATTAGAGATAAAATTGTAACCATGCAGCTGTCAGTCACAGTATCGCATCAGATAGTACATTATATCTAAGCTCCTAAAAGAGGTGTTTCTAGAAGTAATAGGTCCTCATCTGAATATTATTAACTCATCATTGTCATTAGAATATGTCCCAAAAACCTTCAAACTGGCTGTTATTAAGATCTCAAAACTCTGGCAATTTGATAATACCTAGAATATCAAAATCTGCGGGCAGCAGATCCTTTTCCTATTTAGCACCCAAACTCTGGAACAATCTACCTAACACTGTTCGGGAAGCAGACACACTCTTGTCAGTTTAAATCTAGATTAAAGACTTTAAACTGGCTTACACATAATACACTATCGTATTTCTATAATTCAAATCCGTTAATGGATTGTTAGGCTGCATTAATTAGGTCAACCGGAACCGGGAACACTTCCCATAACACCCAAAGTACTTGTTACATCGTTAGAAGAATGGCATCTATACTAATATTAGTCTGTTTCTTTCTTATTCCAAGATCACTGCAGCCACCTGATCCAGTCTGTATCCGATCAGATCAGCAACTAGAGACGACCTCTACAGCCCTGAACGTCAGTGGAGACCAGGACAACTAGATGAGCCCCAGAGACTGATCCCCAGTGAAGACCTCATCACCCAGACGGCCATCGGGACTAGACCACAGGAACCAGATGAGTCCTTTGCACAATCTGACTCTGCTGCCTAGATTTAAACTGCTGATTTTGTCTGACCAGAGGAGAATGACACTATTTCGACACACTATTTCCCCGTTTAAATACTGTAAATCTGATGTAAAGCCACCCAGCTTTATATCAAGCTGATGTAAAGCTGCTTTGACACAATTTGCATTGTTAAAAGCGCTATACAAATAAAAGTGACTTGACTTGACTTATGTATATAAATACACATACAGTATATATTTAGAAAATATTTACATGTCTATTTATATTCATATAATGTTTTAAATATAAATAAATATATTTAATAGGTAAACATAACATTTTTCTAAAATATATACATGTATGTGTGTGTATTTATATATACATAAATATACACAGCACACACTCATATATCATGTAAACTAAAACTTTTATTTTGGATGCGATTAATCGCGATTAATCGTTTTACAGCACTATTCTATACAATTTTCTGTAGTCTTTCTGATGTTATGATGTGCACTGTACACAACTAATCACAAACTAGATAATTATCTACTGTATTTACGATCCTATAATTCCTATCTTAATGTTCCAGAGTGTTGATTCTTGACAACAAGCAAGATGAAGAAAGGGCTTGTGGTCATACACGCACAGAACAGAAGCATGAGAAGAAAGTTTAAGAGTTTGCTTAGACACAAACCACTTTGATGGTTTGACTGATTGGTTTCTTTTTAGATCCCACTTCCCATTGTCTCACACTCTTTCCTCTCAGTGTCATAGGTTGCATATGTTGCTCATAGCTGCTGTCTTGCTGATCAAGATAGTGTGCACACTAAAGATAGTGTGCTGATCAAGATAGTGTGAGTCCGCTAAATTTCAAATATGTTTAAAATTTATAGCAACGTAATTTAAGCAACGTACAGCAGATTTTGTATGATCTATAGTGCATTGTAAAAAAAGATTGTGATTTTAACAGTAAAGACTGCAAAAATGATACAGTAAAAACCTTTAAATTGGTTAATGGTAAGTTCCCCAACTATATATGGTGAAAAACTGTATGCATTATTTATGTCTACTGGACCTACAAAGACTGCACAAAATAGAAAATAGAGCAATGTAAAAGTTCCAAACCTGTATTTAAACTTGTTTGCTGCTTTTGAATTAAAGGTTTCTCTTTTTACCTAAATTAAAATTTTTAATTTTTAATGCATGCAAATGATAAATGCATCTACAAAATGTAAATATGATGTTCGTGTTTTATATTAGTTATTTCTATTAGCACATAGGATTTTAAAATAAATAAATATTATATAGGTTTTTTATAGGTTTTAAAATAAAAACCAAAAATTGTACAACCATCCCAATCTCTGCAACTAGACTAGTGAAATAGTTCAAATAAAGGCTCATCGTTTACCCTCATGTCATTCTCAATCTGTATGCATTTTAAGGAATAACATCAGAACCCACTGACTTTAAGTTCTGACTGTTAAGTGCTTTGACACAATCTGTATTGTAAAAGCGCTATATAAATAAAGGTGACTTGACTTGACTTGACTTTTATCACACGGAAACACTGTGACATTTTTTAAACTTCCTTCTTCTGTGGAACACAAAATTAGATATATACAAGGGTGACTAAATAATGTTTGGGTGAACTATCCCTTTTAAATATGAAAGAGTAACAAGCTTTAAATGGAAGAATAGGCTTTACTGCAACATGGAAAAAAATTGTAGGCATATTAAATTATTAAGCACAGCAGCTTATAGACTGAATCAGCCCATTCACACCAAACGCAGGCTGCATCCAAACGTGCAAACTGCTCTCCTCTCAGGCAGTGAAGAAAAGCATCTGTATGTAAAGCCACTACCTTACGCCTGGGCAGCGAGGCAACAAGACAGCTGCAGTCTGTTTTAAACACAGCCTCACTGAAGAGAAGAACAATACCTACTCTTCTCTTCAGACCAAACTGCTGAGGGCACCAGGAGCTCAGAGACGTGTCGAGCTACTCCCCGGCGAGGTACAACAACATGACAGTGAAGAGAATAAGGAATAAAGGGGAATGAAAGAGAGAGGAAAACAGCAAATCTGACAGTTTATACAATTAATTTTATGAAGCTTGTGCCTTGTGGAGATCAGATTTTTTAAAAGTAAGATTTGAAAGAATTCTCTTCTGCTCACCAAGCCTGCATTTATTTGATCCAAAACACAGCAAAAACAGTAATATTGTGAAATATTTTTACTATTTAAAATAACTGCTTTCTATTTGAATATATTTTAAAATGTAATTTATTCCTGTGATGCAGCGCTGAATTTTCAGCATCATTACTGTCACGAATCCAGTTCGTGGCCTTCCATCTGATTGCCACCAGAGGTCACCCTTCCATCATATTGACTCTCTCACTACACAGACTGTTTCACATTACCTTGCACTACAATTCCCATCAGCCATTGCACTGACGACACACACACACACACACAGCTGATTGCACTGATCACACACAGCTGATTCCCATTTGCACGCCTTACTTAAGCCATGGACTTTCTCCCCCTCACTGCCGAGTATTGTATAGTGTTTATCACTCTCCGAGCAATAGCTACCCTACGGAGCCCAGTTTGTTGTCATAGTCTTGCCTTGCCTGTTTACCCGTGTTTGGATTATTGCTCTTGTGTTTTTGGATTACCCCTTCGTCTTGCCTTTCGGACTCTGTCTGCCCCTGTTTGGATTATTGCTTGTGTACTCGGATTACCCCTATTGCCAAGCCCTTTGGACATTGTTTGCCGATCGTCGACCCACGCATGCTCTCGGAATACTCTTGTGTCTTGTCCCTGCCATTCCTGTTTGCCGTTGTTTGACCCTGCCTGTGATTCGACTATGTTTATTAATAAAAGTTTGCATTTGGATCGGCTCCGTTACAATTACTCCATTCTTCAATGTCACATGATCCTTCAGAAATCATTCTAATATGCTGATTTGCTGCTCAAGAAACATTTTTTTTTATTATTATCAATATTTAAAACTTTTTATTTCAGGATTATTTGATGAACAGAAAGATCCAAAGATCAGCATTTACATACCGTCATGTCATGCATTCGTTTGTTATTTTTTTTAGCACCAACTTGTGGCAGTCTGGTGTAACAACAAAGAAAACTGATAATTGTGAGCTATTTTCTAAGTGGTTGATTTAGACCATGTGATTCTTGGGTTAGAGCAGGGGTCACCAAACTTGTTCCTGGAGGGACGGTGTCCTGCAGAGTTTAACTCCAACCCTAATCAAACACAGTTGAAGCAGCTAATCAAGGTCTTGCTTGGTATACTTGAAACTTCAAGGCAGGTGTGTTGACGTAAGTTGGAGCTAAACTCTGCGGGACACCGGCCCTCCAGGAACAAGTTTGGTGATTCTTGGGTTAGAGGTTAACCAATAAATAATCGCAGTGTTCCAGATTCTCTCCATGCGGTTGTCCAAGAAGTTCTTTACTCTGTTTCCTTTGTGTTTTGTGCCTGGGAAAGGCTTTGCCTGTAATTCTATTACTTTTCTTTAGTGTTTGTAAGAATGTATATGCACGTATAAGTGTGAAATTCACAAGTTAGAGTTTAAAACTATTACTCTTCGGTGATAACGATACTAAGCAGAGCATGAATGTAGCCCTTTGTGATGTTTGTTCAGATAACATTGTAACTAATATAAATTCATTCACATTTATTTGTGAACTCTCTGTAACAAGACATTTGTAATCTTTATATGTTTCAGTTTTACAAAAAAGAAAAGAATAAGAAACGGAAAAGGAAAGAACCTAACAGTAAAATGTTCAACTTTACTCCTGCGTCTGCCCCTTTTCTGAATTCTGACTGTTAGCTATCTGTCAGTGTTGAGTAGATGGAACACGCATCTAGGACAGAATAGTAAAAAGGCATCCATAAGCACTACAGTTCAAGGAAAGCAAGCTCCACCTCCATTATTCCTCACTCATCATCACGTCCTGCACTCCTAGACAGTATCGGCAATACATGATGGTTGAGGAAGCTACAGAGCAAAGCCAAGCATTGGAAACAAGATCTATAGCCTCTGCTTCGACTAATAGATCGAGAAGCTCATCAGCTAGTATAGCTGCTGCCAAAGCTCATGCTAAGTTGGAAGCTGCATGGGCCAAGGCTGTATTCCTTAAAAAAGAATCTGAAATCTTAATCGAAAAAGCTCAACTGAAAGTGACAGAGACTCGCATGAAAGCAACGCTAGCAACAATAAAGCAAGAGAGTGAGGTAGCAGCAGCCCTAGCTGAGGCAAAAGTGTTGGAGGCAGCAGCAGAAAGTGAGCTCGGAGAAAGGATTTCCTATGTAAGAGAGATTTCTGATCGCACCCGTGATTACGTCATGAGTCAGTCTCAACTGGAGTTAACGCCACCTCTTGGGGATGAACCACATCAATTACCTCTAGAGCCTATTGTCCATGTGTTGAAGTCTGAAACACCACCAAGGCAGCATCGCCTTATAGCTAGTGAAGTCAGAGATTCCTACAATAAGCCTGATACTGAGAACAAGATGCAGAAGCTAGTGCAAACATCTTGCGATAAATTCCAAAATTCCAAGATAAATACATTCACCTCTTCACCATATAAGACAACACCACAGCCATCATTCAACAACGAAGCTAATGTGAGTGAGATAGCTAGGTATTTAGCAAGCAGAAAGCTTGTTAATTCAGGTTTTTTCAAATTTGACAATCGTTCTGAGAATTATTGGGCGTGGAAGTCATCTTTCGTCAACGCGATTTAAGGGTTGCATCTGTCAGCCACTGAACATTTAGACCTTCTTTCAAAATGGTTGGGAGAACAGTCTTCACATCATGTGCGAAGGATCAGAGCTGTGCATACAAGTATCCCAGGCACAGGCTTAAGAAGGGCTTGGGAGCACTTGGAAGATGGTTTTGGCTCTCCAGAGATTATAAAGAAATATCTTTTTGACAGAATTGACAGCTTTCCTAAGATTGGTAATAGAGATGTGAAAAAGCTTTGAGAACTTGGTGATTTCTACAGGAAGTCGTGTCTGCAAAACAAGAAGGCTATCTACCTGGACTTTTCTATCTTGACACTGCTCGTGGTGTAGCTCCCATAGTGGATGACTCAGGGTTCCCAGTATAAAACTACACATCAAGTCGCTTTTCCTCCATTCTCATTTTTCTGTGATTTTGTCTGCAGAGAGGCTTGAACACAAACGATCTACGTTTTGCTCTGTCTTACAGAATCCATAAAGTGTTGAAGCTGGAGCAGCCAGTGAAGAAACAAGTGAAAAGCCCAGTCTATACTCACAATTCAGTCTTATCAGGTACTGCGTTTCAGACATGCAGTAGTGCTGAATTGGAGGATGTGGATAAAACCTGCCCGATTCATAAGAAGCCACACCCTCTCAAACGTTGCAGAGGTTTTAGGAGTAAACCTTTAGAAGAGCGCAAGACCTTGCTAAGAGAGAAAGGGGTTTGTTACAGGTGTTGTGCTACTACCACTAATCTGGCCAGAGACTGTAAAGAGCTATTAAATGTAAGGAATGTGGTAGTGAGGCTCATGTCACAGCACTTCACCCAGGACCGCCGTCTTTAACCTTACCCGAGCAAGGCGGGGAGAGAGAGATAGAGGCTTCTCAACCAGATGTCACCTCCAAGTGTACTGAGGTCTGTGGTTATAGTAGAATATATTAGGGAGAAATCGATTAGTCACCAGAAGAGACGGACGGCAGCGCATAAGTGTTTTAATACTTGTTCTTAGTTCTGTTGTTTAAATTAATTACTTGCTGCTAGGAAAGAATACTTCGTTTCCTACCTATTTCTATTCTGCTTTTTCGTTGTGGTTTATATTTTTGATTGCTCTTACTGGTCATTATAATAACTGCCCCTTTAGCTTAAACTCCTTTCCGGCACTTAAGTGCGAAGTGTTAGTTTCGATTTGAGCCACTGTCCCTGCGATTGGCTGGTGGTTGTGCGAATTAAAGGCGGCCACAGCTTTTTTTCACTCTAGACCGTGTATTTGTTTGAGGTCTGTGCGCTGACGCGGAAGCATCTGCGGAAGCGTTCAGCCGTCGTGTTCAACCTCCTCGTGTGAAGACCGAGGAGTGTAAAGACCTGCAACTTTTTCCTGCGAGACTTTAACCGAGCAACGACACCGAGCTACACACTTAAGTATCTTTTTCCCTTCTTCACACTCTGCTTTCCTATTCTCTTTCCTTCTACCTCTATCATGTGTCTCCAAAACATTCCGGTTCTCTCTCAACCACGCTCTAACATCACACACAGACGGCAACGTAATCCTGCTAACCTACGCCCTATCTCTACATCTTCCACTACACCTCTGGCTTTCTCTGTGGGTCTCTGGAATTGTCAGTCAGCCGTCAATAAAGCTGACTTCATTTCTGCCTTTTCTTTAAAATCAACGCTCAGAATCTTGGGCTTGACTGAGACCTGGATTCGTCCAGAAGACTCAGCAACCCCAGCTGCTCTCTCTACTAACTTCTCTTTCTCTCACACTTCGCGTCAAGTTGGCCGGGGTGGGGGCACTGACCTGCTCATTTCAAACAATTGGAAATACTCAACCCGCTCTACCCTATGCAATTACAACTCATTTGAATCTCATGCCATTACTGTATCAGCTCCGTTAAAACTCCAGATTGTGGTAATCTACCGTCCCCCTGGCCAAATTCTAGCCACCTTCCTAGAGGAGCTGGACGGGTTGTTGTCCTCTTTAGTGGAGGATGGCACTCCACTCTTAGTCTTTGGTGATTTCAACATTCACCTAGACAAGCCTTACGCTACAGACTTCCACTCACTCCTAGCTTCATTTGATCTCAATCGCCTTACCACTACTGGCACGCACAAATCAGGCAACCAACTTGATTTAATTTACACACGCAATTGTACTGCAGATAACATTCTGGTACAACCGCTACATATCTCGGACCATTTCTTCATTACATTTACACTACATTTTGCTACCCGTGTGCCACCAACCCCCCTACTGGTTACTTTTAGACGAAACCTACACTCCCTTTCTCCTTCCCATCTTTCCTCTGTAGTATCCTCCTCTCTTCCCTCATCTACCCATTTCTCATCTCTGGATGTAAACGCAGCTACTGAAACTTTATGCTCTACCTTAACTTCTTGTCTAGACAACATTTGTCCTCTCTCCTCTAGGTCAGCACGGGCTGCCCCGTCTAACCCCTGGTTATCTGATGTTCTTCGTGAACATCGGACTAAACTCAAGAGCGGCAGAGAGAAAATGGCGCAAATCAAACAACCCGTCGGACCTGAGTAGGTATCAGTCTCTGCTCTCATCTTTCTCTGCTGATGTCCACACTGCCAAATCCACAAGACCAACAGCGCTCCAGACATGCGTAATCTCTTCAGAACATTTAATTCTCTCCTCTGTCCCCCTCCACCACCTCCCTCCACTTCTATTACAGCTGATGACTTTGCAACTTTTTTTACAGACAAAACTAGATCGATCAGTGGTCAGTTCTCACCTCCACGCACACAGGACCCCCAACCAACCACATCCACTGCTAAAACTCCTATCTTCTCCTTCTGTCCCCTGACGGAGTCTGAAGTATCCAAACTTCTCCTCTCCAACCATCCTACAACATGTCCTCTTGACCCAATCCCTCGCACCTTCTGCAAGCAATCTCTCCCACACTCTTACCGGCACTCACACACATCATCAACACATCCCTCCACACAGGCATCTTCCCCACTGCGTTCAAGCAGGCTCGGGTAACCCCACTGCTCAAAAAACCTACATTAAACACTTCTCTTATAGAAAACTATAGACCTGTCTCTCTCCTTCCATTCATAGCGAAAACACTTGAACGTGTTGTCTTCAACCAGGTCTCACTGTTTCTTTCACAGAACAACAAACTGGACGCTAAACAGTCAGGTTTCAGGAATGGCCATTCAACTGAGACTGCGCTTCTCTCGGTCACTGAAACCCTGCGAATTGCAAAAGCCCATTCCAAATCATCAGTCCTCATTCTGCTGGATCTATCTGCCGCGTTTGACACTGTCAATCATCAGATACTGTACTCCTCTCCACCCTCTCATCTCTGGGCATCGCTGGAATTCCACTTCGCTGGTTTGAGTCCTATCTCACTGGTAGGTCTTTCAGGGTGGCCTGGGGAGGGGAGGTATCCAAAGCACATACACTGGTCACTGGAGTTCCTCAGGGATCGGTTCTTGGACCCCTCCTCTTCTCCACATACACTACATCACTGGGTCCCATCATACAGGCACATGGATTCTCCTACCACTGCTATGCTGATGACACACAGCTCTATCTCCTTTCAACCAGATGATCCAACGGTAGCTGCAAGGATCTCAGGTTGCCTGGCGGACATCTCGGCATGGATGAAAGAACATCACCTTCAGCTCAACCTGGCAAAGACTGAGCTTCTTGTCTTTCCGCGCTCCAACTCTACAGCATGACATCACGATCCAGTTAGGTTCATCAACAATTACCCCATCAACTTCGGTCAGAAATCTTGGTGTAATCTTTGATGACCAGCTGACCTTCAAAGACCACATTGCAAAGACTGCTCGATCTTGCAGGTTTGCACTACACAACATCAGAAAGATCAGGCCCTTTCTGACAGAACATGCTGCACAACTTCTTGTCCAGGCCCTTGTCATTTCTAGGCTGGACTACTGCAATGCTCTTCTGGCTGGACTTCCATCAAACACAGTCAAACCTCTACAAATGATTCAGAATGCGGCGGCACGACTGGTCTTCAACTAACCCAAAAGAGCCCATGTTACACCTCTCTTTATCTCATTGCATTGGCTACCAATCGCAGCTCGCATCAAGTTCAAGACACTGATGCTTGCTCATAGAACAACCACAGGCTCAGCACCGCCTATCTGCACTCACTATTAAGAATCTACATCCCTCCAGAAGTCTGAGATCTGCTAGTGAGCGGCGCCTCGTGGTACCATCACAAAGAGACTCAAAATCACTCTCCAGAACATTCTCGTTCACCATTCCTGGCTGGTGGAATGATCTTCCCACCCATATTCGGAGTGCTGGATCCCTATCAATCTTCAAGCAACAGCTGAAAACTCATCTCTTTCGACACTACTTGACTTCACCCTACACATAAAAAAAAAAAAAAAAACTCTCTCTTTATTTATTCCTTCCCTTGCTAGCTTGTACTTATTTAAACATTGCCTGAGACTTGGTGTTACAAGCACTTCGTTTGTCGGATTGCCTCTTCAAGATGAATCGCTTTATGTATTCCCCAATTGTAAGTCGCTTTGGATAAAAGCGCCTGCAAAATGACTAAATGTAAATGTAAGTAGAAGCTCACGATCTTGCTCTAAAATTTGTCTGGCCAAGGTTTACCCAGAGGGCCGTCCAGAAGAAGCAATCAGGCTTTATGTGGTCCTGGACGACCAGAGCAATAGATCGCTCACCAGAAGTAAGTTCTTCAACTTGCTGCATGTTAAGGGAGAACGCTCAACATACACTCTGCGTACATGTGCGGGTGTGACGGAGATGGCGGGGAGAAGAGCCACAGGTTTCGTTATAGAGTCTTTCGATGGAGTGATAAAGGTGAAATTGCCAACTCTGATCGAACGTAACAACATGCCGGATGACAGGGCTAGATACCAACCTCTGACGTAGCATGCTGGCATACTCATCTAAAGCCCATCGCCCATTGCATTCCTCCTTTGGATCCAGAATTTTTTGGGTCTTGACATCCTTTAAGTTCATAAAGTGCGAGAGCAACGTAACGGACCTAGTAACGCACCCTATGCGCAAAGGCTGGACCTGGGCTGAGTCGTAGTAGGGGACGTCTGCTTGGGATCTGTACACAGGTCTGCATCACTTAGTACCTACCGCAACCCATGTGCTTGATAATGGACATCCGTCTCTACTTCCTCCATGTCCCAACAAACTTAGAGTCAAAGAGAAGTTTGACGTCAAGCCTATGCCTGACATATCTCTGGCATGTGACACCTTCATCTTCAATGACTGTGCCATAGGGGATACTATCTTCGAGAGGTCAAAGGATGATAAAGTTGGATTGTCTATTGATGACAGATGTTTTCTGGAAATCATGGATAGAGAGATGTTTATGGATGAGATCAATAGTTGGGTCGCACCACTCCCGTTCAGGACACCCCGCCAGCGACTCCCTAATAATAGAGACCAGGTATTAACCCGCCTAACCTCTCTATTGCGCACACTGGAGAAGAAGCCTGAGATGAAGTCTCATTTTGTTACCTTTATGCAGAACATCTTTGATTGTGACCATGCTGAAGTAGTCCCTCCTCTTTGAGAAGGTCAAGAATGTTTGTATTTACCTATTTTTGGGGTGTACCACCCACAGAAGCCCGGTCAGATCAGAGTTGTCTTCGACTCCAGTGCGCAAACACAGGGCATCTCCTTAAACAATGTTATTTTCTCTGGTCCAGACTTAATAGTCTCTTAGGTGTCTTACTGCGCTTCAAAAGGGAGCTAGTAGCTGTAACTGCGGACATTGAACAGATGTTTCACAGCTTCGTTGTGAAAGAGGAAGATAGAGACTTCCCATTTCTTCTGGTTTAAGGATAACGATACCAGTAAAAAGATCATCGAATGCCGCATGAGGGTGCATGTATTCGGAAGTAGTCCATATCCTGCTGTAGCCATTTATGGACTCCGACGTGCAGCAGCATATGGTGAAAAAGAGTATGGTACAGATGCCAAACACTTTGCAGAGAGAAAGTTCTATGTCGATGATGGACTTCTTTCGACGCCCACAGCTGCAGGGGCCATTGACCTGCTGACACGAACTAAGGAGATGCTAGCCACTTCGAATCTGAGACTGCACAAGTTCGCCTCTAATTGTAAGGAAGTAATGAACGCATTCTCGGTTGAAGACCATGCAAAAGGGTTCAAAGATCTCAACTTGGATGTTGATCTTACTCCATCTAACGTAGTCTCTGACTTATCTGGGATGTGAAGAGAGACACATTCACCTTTCAGGTAACAGATATCAAGAAACCTTTTACTTGCAGAGGGATACTTGCTACTGTGAACAGTCTCTTCGACCCTCTTGGGTTCGTTGCCCCTATCATCATCGAAGGAAAATTCCTGTTAAGAGAACTCTCAAGTGAAGCTCTTAACTGGGACTCTCTCCCTGAAGATAAAGAAGATGGGAGGCATGGAGGAAATCTTTACAAGGCCTCAAAGAGCCGGAGTTTCCAAGTCCATATGTCGATAGTACCCTCTCTACAGCCCTGAGAAAGGAACTACATGTTTTCTCAGATGCTTCTGTCAGAGCGATAGCAGCAGTGGCATATCTTCGTGTCATCAGTGAAGAAGGTGCATGTCACACTGGGTTCGTCCTAGGGAAGGCAAAGTTAGCTCCATAAGCTGCTCATATGATTCCCAGATTGGAATTGGGAGCTGCAGTTTTAGTTGCAGAGTTAGCAGAGACAATCATGGATGAGCTGGACTTTTCTCTAGATGCTGTGGAGTTTTACACGGATAGCAGAGTTGTCCTGGGATATATCTATAACCAGACGGGACGTTTTTATGTATACGTTGCCAACAGAGTGCAGCATATCAGGAAGCCCAACACAGTGGCATTATATCTCTACAAAGCATAACCCTGCAGACCACACCACTCGTTCTGTACCAGCAGATCTGTTGAGCACCACCATTTGGCTTACAGGACCTCCTTTCCTGTTACAAGCAAAATAAAGTTTTGAAGAAATCTCATTGAGCCAAATTCAGACACAGAGGTTCGTTCTCTTGTCACCACCCTATCCAATGATGGTTCTTACCTCAGATGTCAACGCTTTGAGCGATTCTCTTCTTGGAGGTCTCTAGTCAGAGCCATAGCTTCCCTCATACACATCGTCCAGGCTTACAAGGCGAATGATCAGTCCTCTGAAAAAGCTGGACCCTTACCTGGATAATCGAGGGCTTCTCAGGATAGGAGGTCGGCTTAAGAATGCAACGCTGGATGTTAATTAGAAGTTTCCTTTGATTATTCCAGGCCGCAGTCATGTCGCAAAATTACTTGTGGAGGATTACCATGATCGAGTCAAACATCAGGGTCGTGTGTTAACTGAATCCGCTATCCGCAACGCAGGGTATTGGATTGTGGATCAACAGCATCCTACACAAATGTGTCATATGCAACAAGCTTCATGGGAAGGTAACTGAGCAGAAGATGGCTGATCCACCCATCAATCGCCTGAGCACTGAACCACCATTCGCGTACGTTGGTCTTGATGTTTTTGGACCGTGGACAGTTGTTGCAAAGGCGCACGAGGACAAGCTCAAAGCAAAAGGTGGGCTGTTCTTTTCACTTGTATGACCACTCATGTGATACACATCAAGCTGATTGACTGCATGGATTCATCAACATTTATAAATGCCTTGAGAAGGTTTTTTGCTTTGCGAGGACCTGCAAAACAAATCCATTCTGACTGTGGGACCAATTTTGTAGGAGCCTGTAAGGAGCTGGAAATTGTGCTAGCTGACTCTCGAGAGCCTAACGTGAAGAGCTACCTTAGTGGAAAAGGTTGTTCATGGGTCTTCAATCCTCCTCACGCATCCCACATGGCGTCTGGGAGCGGATGATAGGAGTCTTTAGGCGCGTACTGCATTCCATGCTTCAACAGATTAGTCCTTCCTGCTTGACACATGAAGTGTTGTCTACTCTGATGGCAGAAGTTACAGGGATTGTTAACTCAAGACCTCTTGCTCCTATTTCTACAGACCCAGACTCACCTTTCTTGTTGACTCCAGCTATGCTTCTAACTCAAAAGGGTCATACACTTCTCCCACCTCCTGGTGAATTAAAGGAAACCAATCTCCACAGACAACAGTGGAGACGAGTACAACATCTCGCCAACACTTTCTGGAACAGATGGAGGCGTGAATACCTCACAACACTCCAAAGCCTAAGCAAATGGCAAAAGGAATGACGAAACTTAAAAGAGGGTGATGTAGTCCTTCTTAAGCATGCTCAAGCCAAGCGTAATGAATGGCCTATGGCTCTTGTAACTAAGATTTTCTTCAGCAGTGACAAAAAGGTGAGAACAGTTGAACTAAGAGTTGCAAGAAATGGGACAATCAAGACATTCCTTAGACCTATATCCGAGACAATTCTCCTCATTCTCCTTTACTCTGTTTCCTTTGCATTTTGTGCTTTGGAAAGGCTTTGCCAGTAAGTCTATTACTTTTCTTCAGTATTTGTAAGAATGTATAAGCACGTATAAGTGTGAAATTCATAAGTTAGAGTTTAAAACTATTACTCTTCTATGATAGCAATACTAAGCGAGCACGAATGTAGCCCATTGTTATGTGTGTTCAGATAACATTGTAAATAATGTAAATTCATTCACATTTATTTGTGAACTCTCTGTAACAAGACATTTGTAATCTTTATATGTTTCAGTTTTACAAAAAAGAAAAGAATAAGAAACGGAAGAGGAAAGAACCTAACAGTAAAATGTTCAACTTTACTCCTGCGTCTACCCCTTTTCTGAATTCTGACTGTTAGCTATCTGTCAGTGTTGCGTAGATGGAACACGCATCTAGGACAGCTTTTGCTGTATTTTTAATCAAATAAATGCAGGCTTGGTGAGCAGAAGAGAATTGTTGAGATCAAGAAAGGGGGAAGAAGAAGATAGAGAAATGTCAAGAAGAAACATGACTGAAAAATGCGAGAGGAGCAGGGGCTGATTTTAAGGTAGAGTTTACCTCAATCTGGCTGCTGTCGACAGCCACTGTGGTGCAGACGTTGGGTGTGGAGGTGGAGCGCAGTCTCTGCGTCAGAGCCGCTCCAGACGGGGGGTAAGCGCTGGTGAAATTGAAGACGTGAGGGTTTGAATGTCTGTGCACAGAGCTAATGGAAACATGTGACAAATGAACACACCTCTCAGACTACAGCATATAAACTGACAATTTTATGTAAAAAAAGACTTGCTGTATCTAGAGACTATATTTGGGGTTGGTGGGGGGACTTGTATAATAGTCTGAAACTGCATTTCTTGCCCATTTTGACCTGTGATGGGGGTAATAAGTAAGGGGTACAGATGTTCTCTGTCACAAAGTGGTTTACTGCTGTTTATGCATAAGTGAATCCAGCCAGAGACTAAACGATCAGCTTCACACTGTCCCTGATAGTTCTCTATATTGTGATGATTTTAAATCTATAATTGCTGTAGCAGTCAGTTCAAGATCAGAGCAAATCTATGAGTAATTTAATTTCTGCATTTTCGCCAAAATTCCCGTTATAATCAATGACACGGTTTACACGGCACTCTTAAAAATAAAGGTTCCAAAAGGGTGTTTTTGCAGTGATGCCATAGAAGAACCATTTTTGGTTCCCCAAAGAACCTATCAGTGAACAGTCCTTACTCTCTGTGGTCATTAAAAATCCCATGGCACATCTTGTAAAGAGTAGGGGTGTCCTGGCCAAATTGCCACCATTGGCCCTTGTCAATCATAGCATCCTAATAATCCCCATCCACTTGATTGGCTCTATCTCTCTCTCCTCTCAACCTGTAGCTGGTGTGTGGTGAGCGCACTGGCGCCGTTGTCCTGTGGCTGCCGTTGCATCATCCAAGTGGATGGTGCCCACTGGTGCTGGTTTGAGGAGAGACACCCCCACATGATTGTAAAGTGCTTTGGGTGTACAGCAATACACAATAAAGTGCTATATAAATGCACCATTCATTCATTCAACAGTTCCTAAAAGAACCAGTTTGAAGAACATTTTAAAAATCTAAAGAACCTTTTTCGACTATAAAGAACCTTTTCTGCATTTGAAAGGTTCCATGGTTGTTAAAGGTTCTTCACAGAACTATTGATGCCAATAAAGAACCTTTATTTTTAAGAGTGTGCTCAATGAGTCTCTTATTTACGTTGTGTTTTCACTGTGCTAGTTATGATGAAAGTATTGGTGAGATTGCAGAAATTTTGTTAGATTGAATGTAAGCAGACATGAGGTTTCTATGGGAGTGGGGCTACAGTGCAGCACTGCAAGATTAGTTAATCTTGTATAAGTATATATACAGTCTAAGTTTTCAAGAGTGTTCCACATGTAGTGCTTATTTCATATGCGAAGATGTTAGCAATGGACGTTTCGATTTTAGTCACACAGCAGACACGCCCCTTGTAACAGTGCGTTCAAATCAGAGGCTAAATTCAAGGTAAAAAAAATGACATTTCAATTATGACCATTTTTGAAATAAATAAGGGCACCTCAGGAAACATAAAATAATTTAAAAAATGCATTTCATGACCCTTTTTAAAGAGCTTGCAGAAGACCAAAACTAGATTTGCATATTTTCCTGAAGAAAATGAGAGTGTGTTCACAACTCCCACTACCAAGTCAAAAAAGACCATATATTGCTCGGGTCCCTTCTTCAAAGTAAGTCTATTGTGCATTTTTCTTTTTTAATTTTCCTATTCGTCAGACAAAAACATAAATCTGGTTGTCTGTGGAAGTAATAGGACATCTCTCAACAACAAGCAATGTATTATTGATGTATGCAACTGAGCAAACCAAAGTCTAATGTTTATTATTATTATTATTATGTTTTTTATATTCTCTCTATATACATTTTGTACAGCGGGGCCACATAATGATTTTTCAAGGTTAACTATCAAATCTGTGGCTTACAATGTGTTTGTAAATGCAGAAGAGTGTTTTTGGAAAGGTCCAAATTACTCCAAATTTACTCATATCCTTACGTACGATTCATGAATGAAGCCCGTTACACATTTACAGAAAGCAACGGTCGGTTACCTGCTAGGGATCCTCGTCAGGGATTCCCTCATTCTCCGAGATGTAAATGCAGGTAGATATGGAGTCCCACCTTCACCAGGAGTCGGAAACAATCTGTCAAATGCATATCAGTCAGCCTTTCACATCAAGTGTGCATTCTGGAATAATCCTGCTCACTTCTTTTTTCCCCACCATATGAAATATTCAAGCTTGAAACACTACCTGAATGTTAATTGTATTTTTGTTAGTCCATAGTCAGTGAACCACCAACAAACTACACTTACTAGGAGCAGGCAGCACATTATGAGTCCGTCAGTCTAATTAATGGTTTATTCATCCATTACTATGATGTAATGTCTGAATTATCAACACTGGGCCTTTTGCAGCAAATACTGGTGTGACAATTTGATACTGTTAAGTGCTTTGACACAATCTGTATTGTTAAAAGCGCTATATAAATAAAGATGACTTAACTTGACTTGACAATTTGCAGTTGATCTGATCATATGTGACCTTGGACCACAAAACCAGTCATAAGCGTCAATTTTTTTAAATTGAGATTTATACATTTATACATCTGAATAAATGATCTTTCCATTGATATATGGTTTGTTAGGATAGGACAATATTTCGCTGAGATACAACTATTTGAAAATCTGGAATCTGAGGGTCACCTTTAAAGTTGACCAAATGAAGTTCTTAGCAATGCATATTACTAATAAAAAATTAAGTTTTGATATATTTACGGTAGGAAATTTACAAAATATCTTCATGGAACATGATCTTTACTTAATATCCTAATGATTTTTGGCATAAAATAAAAATTTATAATTTTGACCAATACAATGTATTGTTGGCTATTGCTACAAATATACCTGTGCTACTTATGACTGCTTTTGTGCTCCAGGGTCACATATTATGTAAATAATTAGAACTTCTTTTTTTTTTTTTGATTGTGCAAACCCTGTTTTTAAGTTGTTGGATATATTCTGTGACTATATGAGAAACACTCACAGAAGTTGTCTGATGTTTGTCCAGTCGACACACATTGTGGGCACTTTTGTGCTGCAGTGCTCGTGGAACTTGTAGCCACATGTTTGGCAACGGAAACCATTTAACAGGAACTTCTGACATATGTCGCAGAAAGCCAATTTCAGAAATGTTTTTCTAACCTGAAAATGAAATAAGTAACAGATTCAGGACACTTTTTATGATATAACTTTGAAAAGAAATGTTCAAGATAGCAGCACTTACAAAATTGTGTGTAGTTAAGGGAACATGATCCAAAACCTCCACTAGAAGTTCCTCCCCAATGAGTGAGGTAGAGTCTGTGTTCCAGTCCATACGAGACTTCTTGCTGCAAACATAAATGTAAGTTAGCTCAGGACATCAAGCAAAAAACTGTGTGAGCAGCACTCTGTACTCAACCGCAGAGTGCTTATTTCTGCCCCACATGACACCGGAGAGAGAAAATGGCTATTTCTGCCCCACTCTAAAGACCAATGTATACAGTATTACATGTATGCTAAGGTATGTACAGTATCTCACAGAAGTGAGTACACCCCTCATATTTTTGTAGCCCCAGACCATGACACTCCCCACAAGCATGTCTCCAGACCTAAACCCTATTGAGCATCTGTGGGGAATCCACCATGCTTGACTGCAGGCAAGACACACTTGTCTTTGTACTCCTCACCTGGTTGCCACCACACACGCTTGACACCATCTGAACCAAATAAGTTTATCTTGGTCTCATCAGACCACAGTAATCCATGTCCTTAGTCTGCTTGTCTTCAGCAAACTGTTTGCTGGCTTTCTTGTGCATCATCTTTAGAAGAGGCTTCCTACTGGTACGACAGCCATGCAGACCAATTTGATGCAGTGTGCGGCGTATGGTCTGAGCACTGACAGGCTGACCCCCCACCCCTTCAACCTCTGCAGCAATGCTGGCAGCACTCATACGTCTATTTCCTAAACACAACCTCTGGATATGAGGCTGAGCACGTGCACTCAACTTCTTCGGTCGACCATGGCAAAGCCTGTTCTGAGTGGAACCTGTCCTGTTAAATTACTGTATGGTCTTGGCCACCGTGCTGCAGCTCAGTTTCAGGGTCTTGGCCTACACCATCTTTATGTAGAGCAACAATTATTTTTTTCAGATCCTCAGAGAGTTCTTTGCCATGAGGTTCCATGTTGGACTTCCAGTGACCAGTATGAGAGAGTGAGAGCGATAACAACAAATTTAATACACCTGCTCCCCATTCACACCTGAGACCTTGTAACACTAACGAGTCACATGACACCGGGGAGAGAAAATGGCTAATTGGGCCCAATTTGGACATTTTCACTTAGGGGTGTACTCACTTTTGTGGCCAGCGGTTTAGACATTAATGGCTGTGTGTTGAGTTATTTTGAGGGGACAGCAAATTTACACTGTTATACAAGCTGTACACTCACTACTTAACATTGTAGCAAAGTGTCGTTTCTTCAGTGTTGTCACATGAAAAGATATAATAAAATATTTACAAAAATGTGAGGGGTGTACTCACTTCTATGAGATACTGCATATATGCAGTGAGAGTGATGCAAATTACATCATCAGCACATAACGTACCATTTAAGACAATTGCATAATTATTATTTTTTATTTAATTTTTTTTTTCACTAATTTCAGCTTTGGAGAACTGCTTGTTCCCTTTCGAAACTTCACTCGTATTGCGTCACTAGACGCTAATGGGAAAACTCCTTTTTCTCTGAGGACTGAAGACTTTTTCAATCATGCAATGTAACTGCACAGCCATTGGTTCGTGCAGTGTATTAAAAACGCACCAATGGCAGCAAAGCCCACCAGAGCCCACCAGAATGGGCAGGGCCATCTGGCTATACAAGCGGGCATTTCGCCATAGGATCTCAGATCAATTCTCCTTCAGCGACGATGATCTCCCTTCGCTGACACTAGGGCTGCACGATATATCGCATGCGATATTTAATGCACATCTTGTCAGTAAAGCCGGTTCTGTAATCAGCGGTAATTTCCATCACGTGCGTGATTTCACATGGAGCTGCATTTACTACACAGAGCCGTTGTTCACTAACAAGCTGCGCAAGATTTGCGCAGCTTGTTAGTGAACAACTCTGCACAATGGTGATGGCCACTCCAGTTTGGCCAGTGCGTTTCTTGCCTGGGTAAACCCCACGCAGATGCTGCTCTGAGCGAGATGGATTGTTCACACTGCGTGAACATGAGTCTCGCCACTCTGTGCGCTCGGATCGCTTTCTTTTTAGAGAGCGAATCCTCCACTCCCACCCTACGTTTTCTTCCTCCCAGGGACCTGTGAGGAAAAAACAGCGGGGCAAAGGGATTAAGTGCTCAGTCACGAGCGAGCACACACCGGCCCAGATCCTGCGTGCCTCGCCTCCGCCAAGCAGAGTGATTTCTCCCGTTCTCTTTGAGTGCGAAGACCAGCGTCCCTCTGCTGATGCGAGTGACATGGTCTCATTCTGCGCCGTCGAGGACGAGCTATTAGATGACAGCATGTCTCTAATAGCATCAGAATATTTCGGGCTCTACTGCTGACACCACCCCCTCTCCGTCTGCTGAGCCCAGCGACTCCAAGCCAGGGATGGATGCCGAACTTTTCCGCATCCTTTCTAAGGCAGTCGAAGAGCTGGGATTGGAGTGGTCCACGCCGGAGGAGCCCACTCGTAGCCGTCTGGATGAATGGTTCCTGCCGGTGCACCGCCAGGCCCCTCGTCAGAGAGCCTCTCCGTTTTTTCCGGAGGTCCACGATGAGCTTACGAAGTCATGGCGTGCTCCCTACTCGGCCCACCTTCGCTCTAACTCTTCTTCTGCTCTCTCCTCAGTGGACGGCACTGAAGAGAGGATGCCTCCTCTCGACGAAGCAGTGGCTGCACACCTCTGCCCGCCCACTGCCATTGGATGGAAGGCTAAGGTCGCTCACCCCTCCAAGCCATGGAGAACGACCTCCGCCCTCGCTGGACGAGCGTACTCCTCCGCCGTGCAGGCCGCCTCATCTCTGCACTCCATGGCCTCGACAGCGCTCACGCTCGGCCAGACGCTACCAGCTTCCCAAGCACCTTGGATCCTGCGCCTTCCTGATCTGCTGGAAGGGAAGAGGAAGGGGCAAAGTCTCGCCAGTGCTGAACCGCCCCCAGAACGCCCTCTGTTGTGCCCTCAAGCACATCGTTCGGTCCTGGGTGCCAGCGGCACTATGTTTGTCCAAAAAGCTGTTGTGAGTCACGGGCCTGTTCTCAAAGCCTCTCGCACAGAGGGTGCTGGTTATAGTGAGAAAAATAAAAAACAAACTTTTCAAAAAGAGAGCAAATTTCCTCTTCCAGTCACCATGAGTGTCGAGCCCCCACATGGCGGCTCTCCACCCGAACTAATCCAACCCCTTGTCACACCGGAGTGTCTTATTGGGTGCTGGAGATTATAAAGCGAGGATATTCGCTTCAGTTCGCTCGAAGACCCCCGCGGTTCAGTGGCGTGGTCTCCACCTCAGTACAGAGCAAGAATGCTCATGTTCTGCGAGCCGAGGTAATGAATCTGCTGGCAAAAGGAGCCATAGAGGCAGTTCCACCAGCTCAGAGCGAGACAGGCTTCTACAGCCGTTACTTCCTCGTCCCCAGAAGGATGGCAGCCTTCGGTCCATCCTTGATCTAGGACTACTGAACCACGCCCTCATGAAACTGCCGTTCAGAATGACTACTCTGAAGCAGATCCTTTCACAAATTCGCCCAGGGGACTGGTTCTTTTCGCTGGATCTGAAGAACGCTTACTTTCATATCCAGATAGCCCCCCCATCACAGACGATTCTTGAGATTCGCCTTCGAGGGAGTGGCTTATCAATACATGGTCCTGCCCTTTGGGCTATCCCTGGCTTCCGGCACTTTTACGAAGTGCATGGATGCGGCTCTCTCCCCTCTAAGACAGATGGGAGTCCGTATCCTGAATTACTTCAACGACTGGCTCATTCTGGCACAGTCAGAGGTAGAGCTGTTAGCCCACAGGTCCCTCCTCCTCAGCCACTTGGAGCGCCTGGGACTCAGGATCAATTTTGCCAAGAGCTCACTGTCCCCCAGCCAACGAACTTCGTTCCTGGGAGCAGTTTTCGTCCACATGAGGGCGGCAGTCGCGCCAGACCGTGCACTGGCTATACAACAGCTCACGGCATCATTCAAAGTCGGAGCCTTATACCCTCTCAAAGCATTTCAAAAGATGCTGGGCCTCATGGCCTCTGCTACTCCGGTACTTCAGTTGGGCCTTCTCCGGATGAGACCCCTTCAGTACTGGTTGAAACCTTTGATTCCGCCCCACGCCGTTCCCTGGAAGAACCCGCAATGGTTCAGACAAGGCGTGATGATGGGTATGGTCTACAGAAGGAAGGTTGTCTCGACAGATGCTTCCAACACAGGTTGGGGAGCTCTGTGTGAGGGCAATCCGACCTTCGGCTCCTGGTCGATAGCAGAAGGTCGGCTACACATCAACTGCCTCGAAGTGATTGTAGTGCGCTTCAAACCTTCCTGCCAGACCTGAAGGAACACCACATGCTAGTCCGCTCAGGCAGCATGACGGTGGTGGCCTATATAAATCACCAAGGCGGGTTCACCTCGAAACGCCTTTTCGAGATTGAAAGGTGCCTCTTGGAGTGGGCAAATCTCAACCTACGTTCATTAAGTCAAGTCACCTTTATTTATATAGCGCTTTTACAATACAGATTGTGTCAAAGCACTTAACAGTATCAAATTGGAGGATAGAGTGTCAGTAATGTATAATGATAAGATTAAACACTCAATTTTCAGTTAAAGGCATTTCATTATTGAATTCAGAGATGTCATTGTCTAGCTCAGTTTAGTTCAAATAGTATCTGTGCAATCAAATCGGCGATAATCGCTAGAAATTAAGTGTCCCCAACTGAGCAAGCCAGAGGCGACAGCGGCAAGGAACCAAAACTCCCTCTGTGACAGAATGGAGAAAAAAAAAAACCTTGGGAGAAACCAGGCTCAGTCGGGGGTTCAGTTCTCCTCTGACCAGACGAAACCCGCAGTTCAAAAGTTTATATTTCTATTTAATTTTGTTGCAATTTCTAACAATAGTAGTATTATGTAGTTAGGTATTTTATTATATTTTAGTTATTTTGTTATTTTTGGTTGATATATCTGGGGATATATCTCTGGGGGTCATCTGGGTGTCCTGGTCTAGGGACATTAAGGGCAGCACACGTGCCTGGCGTGCTGAACCAGGGAGCAGACATGCTATCTCGGAGCAGCGTCCCCTCAGACAAGTAGATGCTCCACCCGCAAACGGTTCAGAAAATCTGGGAGATCTTTAGCAAGGCAGAGGTCGACCTCTTTGCCTCAAAAGACAACTCTCACTGCTGAACGTATTTTTCGAAGAGCAAGGATGCACTGGCCCACGAATGACCCAACTTCCTCTTATACGCTTTCCCCCCGATCGCTCTGATCCCCCAGGTAATCAGGCGAGCCAGAGAACACAGACACAGAGTGCTATTTGTGGCCCCGCTCTGGAGAAACCATCACTGGATCTCAGAGCTGTCTCAGCTGCTTTTAGCAGCCCCATGGCCCGTTCCCCTGAGGCGGGATCTCCTCTCTCAGGCGAACAAAAAGATTTGGCACCCTCAGCCCGAACTGTGGGCTCTACATTTGTGGGCTCTCAACAGGAATCGGTAGATCTCCCCGAGAATGTCCTAAATACAATCTCACAGGCTAGAGTGGATGCTGCACATTGGTGGTGGTTGAGGAGATTCCCCCCTTCTATGTAATGCGCTTTGAGTACCCAGAAAAGCGCTATATAAATGTAACAAATTATTATTATTAGAGCTTCGTCCATGAGACGCCTCTACGCCTCTACACCCTTAAGTGGTCGGTCTTTTCCGCCTGGTGTACAACCCGTGGCGAGGACCCCGTATCATGTGACATGTCGCTGATATTGTCCTACTTGCAGGAGTGTATGTGGCAGCTATAGCAGCTTCTCACGCGCCAATAGCCGGACACTCGGTGGGCTGAAACAACCTAGTTGTTTGTTTCCTGAGAGGATCCAGGAGGCTACATCCGCCCCGACCTCACACGGTCCCTACATGGGATCTGCCCAAGGTCCTGAGAGCCCTCAAGGGCTCCCCCTTTGAGCCACTTCAGTCTGCCACCTTAAAAGCACTTTCGCTGAAGATTGCGCTGCTACTAGCACTAGCATAATAAGCGAGTGGGCGACTTGCAGGCTCTTTCGATAAATCCTGCATGTCTTGAGTTTGGGCCTAATGACTCCAAGGTCGTCCTAAAGCCAAGACAAGGGTATGTCCCTAAGGTGCTCTACACCCCATTTAGAGCTCAGTTTATTACTCTCTCTTCGCTCCCTCCTTCTGAGGAGGACCAGGAGTTGAACCTTCTCTGCCCAGTCAGGGCACTGAGAACTTACATTGAGCGTTCCGCCCCTTTCAGGCAGTCGGAACAATTCTTCATATGCATTGGTGGCCACACCAAGGGGTCTCCAGTGACAAAGCAGAGTATCTCTCGATGGTTGGTAGACGCTATCGCACTAGCCTACTCCTCCCTAGGTCTTCAGAGCCCTGTGGGAGTGAGAACCCATTCCACTCGAGGTGTCGCCTCTTCTTGGGCGTGGTCTAGTGGTGTGTCTATAGCAGATATCTGTGCGGCAACCGGCTGGGCCTCGCCGTCCACCTTTGTCAGGTTCTATAGCTTGGACGTACCGGCCTTACAGGCCCGGATTTTATCTGCTTAAAGTGCACACGCCTATCTAGGTGGTCTGACTCTCAGGCTTTGCCTGTTTCTTTAAGAACGCTCTTGGCCCTAATAATAGTGCTGAGGCTGTACATTAGACCCTTGGAACGATTATCCAAAGCTGGGCTGACCTCTATGAGTTCATCCCTCTTGCTTCCCGCAGGGCTCACCCTGCATATAATTGGTCCCTCTGAGTCCTTATTGCTCAAGGCCAGTTTATATCAGTTGTTTCTCTTACATGGCACGGCGGGATTGAATTGGTTCCCCATTAGCCTCTAGCGACACAGTACGAGTGAAGTATCGAAAGGGAATACTTACGTAACCTCGGTTCCCTGAGATATGGGAATGAATACTGCGTACAGTGCCGTGCCATGACGCTGCACGACTCAGTGTCGTCACTTCAGTCGAATTTACCTGAGATCCTATGGCGAAATGCCCGCTTGTATAGCCAGATGGCCCCGCCCATTCTGGTGGGCAGCACCGCTGCCGAGCCATTGGTTCGTTTTTAATACACTGCATGAACCAATGGCCGTGCAGTTACACTGCGTGATTGAAAAAGTCTTCAGTCCTCGGAGAAAAAGGAGTTTTCACATTAGCGTCTAGCGACGCAGTACTCGTTCCCGTATCTCAGGGAACCGAGGTTACGTAAGTAACCGAGTACGTTTGCCAACAAGGTTCAAAGACAACATTAATGTAATCTAATGAACATTAGAATGAAATCCTGAAATCCCCAAAACTGCTTGCCACACTCACAGTTAAATAACATATTTCAAATTTGCAACAGAATGTGACATGAACTATAAATGTTTTTTTTTTGTTTTTTTATTATTCTCAAGTAGCGTTAAAAAAGCTTTTATTTCCGGCTGGTCCAGCCAATACACATGTGACTGTTTCTTTAGCAACCGGAGCCTCAAACGGCAGCGAAAGTGATATGATGACTTTAGATATTGGCAAAGGTCTCTTTTATTTAGAAGGCGGGACTTATTCTGCCATATTGCACTTTTCTCCCATTCATAGTAATATGGGACTCTGGACCACAAAACCAGTCATAAGGGTCAATTTTTTTAAACTGAGATTTATACACCAGCTTTCCATTGATGTATGGTTTGTTATGATAGGACAATATTTGGCTGAGATAAAACTATTTGAAAATCTGGAATCTGAAGGTGCAAAAAAAAATTTAATATTGAGAAAATCGCCTTTAAAGTTGTCAAAATTAAGTTCAAAAATTAAGTTTTGATATATTTACGGTAGGAAATTTACAAAATATCTTCATGGAACATGATCTTTACTTAATATCCTAATGAATTTTGGCATAAAAGAAAAATGAATAATTTTGACCCATACAATGTATTGTTGGCTATTGCTACAAATACACCTGTGCTACCTATGACTGCTTTTGCGCTCCAGGGTCACATTTGAGTGCATCTTAGTATTTCTGAAGTCTTTGTTTTGCATGCACTGAAGAAAAATCTGTGCTCTGATCGTACAGATGATTTTGCAGGTTTTCTGTGTGAACCGACCTTCTCTGTCCCGGATGGAGACTGAAGACAGCGCAGCACTCCGGCTGGAGCCCTCGAACCTTCAGCGCTTTGATCAGACAGCTGTGGAGCGTCATGCCTGGACGCACATTCACCTTCAGGAGGAGCATGCACATCATTTCAAAGAGCAAAAACACACCAGACAATCTATGCATATGGTTTAAACTGTATTTCATTTTCACTTCCTTTAGACAATAATATCTGCAAGATTCTTCTGTAAAGCAAACTTAACTGCCTGCTATAATGAGCTCTTCCAAGGAAGAAGTGGTCGGCAGTCTGCAAAATTCATTCCAACAAACTCTCAGAATATTACTTACGTTTGTTTGAGACAGATTACAGTTGAAAGGAAATTATTACTACGTCTTAAAACTTCATGACTGTAATAACCACAGTTTTGACTGGCAACACTTTAGTTAAAGGACCAATTCTCACTATTAACTAGTTGCTTATTAGCATGCATATTAGCTGTTTATTAGTACTTTTAAGCAGGGGTGCACATAAGTGGTACGCAGGTGCGCATACGTGACCAAATAAAAAAATGTGCTGTGTAAATAAGTTCAGAGTGCTCATTTGTGTACCGACATGGTTGACACCTGTTAATGGACAATTACTATTTTAGATGGACAAACTGTAATGTATAAAATTTCTTTTTGAACTGAAAGCATAAATCCAGGTTTTCCGCTGACCTGGGGAAAGATATCAGTCAAATTATATTTTACTTTGTTTATTGAGTTTTTCTTTTTCACCCAACGAACATAAAGATACTCATAAACGCAGGGTACAAGACTCTGGCTTCTTTGGAGCTCCTTTGAAATAACAAGAGAAAAAATACTGTCAAGTTCAACAGTATGATAAATAAATATTAATGGTAACACTTTACAATAAGATGTCATTTGTTAACATTAGTGTATGTGTTAACTAATATGTATTAACTAACATAAATGAACAATGAACAATACATTTATTACACAATTTATTAATCTTTGTTAATGTTAGTTAATAAAAATACAGTCGTTCGTTGTTCATGTTAGTTCACAGTGCATTAATGTTTACAAACACAACTTGTGATTTTAATACTGCATTAGTAAATGCTGAAACTAACATGAACTAAGATTAATAAATGCTGCAGAAGTGTTGTTCATTCTTATTTCATGTTAACTAATGTAATTAAGTAATGTTAACTAATGAACCTTATTGTAAAGTGTTGCCATACTAACATCTAAACTGATACTTTAACCTGTTAACTTGTATATACCCGTATTTTAAGCTCTTTAACCTATAGTTGTGCCAGCGCCACTGAAGTCATGCAGTAAGAGCGCTGCTAATTCAGTTTTAATGTGCATCTAGAACGGCCGCAGATGAGGCATTAAGTGCATGGCACTGCGACCAACTTACCATTTTACAGAGTTTAATATAGCAATGTGGTCGCTCAGTTTTTCAAGATCAGTTTTAATCGTGTGACTGTTAATAATAGATTTGAACAAAGAAATGAAGTGTTACTAAGCACAGGCCGTATTGATTGCAAATACAAAAATAAAACGCAGTACTTATTAAAATAATCACCCTTTACTTAAATATATGAACACAGAAAACCTCTGTTAACAGGTTAATGTAACATCTCCCATTCTATGACTAATAAAATAATCGCAACTTACTCTGATGAGCACGGCTCTTATAAGAACCAGGCTGAAACACTTATGTGCACATCTGCTTATAAAGCACATATGAACGCCTTATTCTGCATGCTAATAAACTGCTAATAAACTTGAATTAAATCATATTTTAGATCCCTTAATCCCCATACACTCAAACAAATGATTTTACGATTCTGTACACTTAATTTAAACAATTCATTTTAATTTAACAATGTATTAGATTTCTCGTTCAAACACAGTTGCATTGTGGTAAACTGACTTGAAAAAGTTATGCTTTGGTTCAAATAAATGTTTTCAGTTTGAAAGAAAGTGTTAATTAAGTAGGTCAAAATAGCATTTGGTGCTTGTTCAGTTTACTTAAATCAAGTTAACCAAACAAAATAATTTTCAACCACATTACTTAATCCATTTGAGTTAAGATACATAAATGATTTTAGTCTGATTAAAAGTATCATTTTATAATCTAGGAACAGCATTTCCACTTCCCAACTGGGAAGGATAGAGAGACCATTTACTGGATTGGGAGAGTAAATGTTCAAATAAAATGTTATTTTATGCATCTTTTCTCAAGATGATAGAATGGGGATACATATACATTTTTAATGCTCTTTTATGATTGTATTTAAGAGAGTGTCTGTCATGTTAGCATTTTGGGGGTTACCATTGTGGTGAAGTGAAGAGCATGTGCTTGGGTTGAGGACCTGCTAACAAGTATTAAAGTTGTTTTAATAATAATAAATAAAAAAAAAACTAGTTGGGGCATGCCATGGATGTAACAACCATTTTCTGGCTAACTCCTAACAATAAGAGCTATATTTAGCTTGTTTAGTATGTGTTATAAATAGCAGCTGCATCAAAAAATATCTTACAATAAAATAAATCAATTCATTTATGGACAGTGTTTGAGTGTTTAATCTTATCATTATACATTACTGACACTCTATCCTCCAATTTGATACTGTTAAGTGCTTTGACACAATCTGTATTGTAAAAGCGCTATATAAATAAAGGTGACTTGACTTGACCAGACAGTGTTTCCACATAATGGAAACATGTTATCTTTACTCAAATACTTTAGTTAGGATGAACTTGATTGATTTAAGTTATTTGGACATGGTTGTTTAAGTTTACTCAATTCAGTTTAGTTCAACATACATTATGTATTTGAGTAGAAATAACATGTTTCTGTTATGTGGAACCACTGTCCATAATTTAATTAAGTTAAGTACATTTTTTATTTTTTGAGTGTACCTAAACTTAACTACCTTACTAACTATTAATAAGCAGCCAATTAGCAGTTTATGACTGCAATTCTTTCTGCTACTCTATATGAAGAGGGGTGTAATCCGGCTCGCTCACCACGGTCCGCTGCTGGTTGGGCAGGAAGACTCGGATGGTGCGGCTGGCTCTGGAGTCGTTCGAGGAGCGGTGCACACATGGCACCCCTTGGATCACAGGAGACACACATGAGCTCTCAAACACAGACTCCTTCATTCCCAGACCGTTAGTGACGGATCTCCACGCTCCCTGAAGCTGCTCCATTACAATAGCCTCTAGCACTCACTTCTGGAAGAAACACAAACAAAGAGGAGTGACTCTGAGAACTGCAGCCTGTACCATGATGCTGGCTGAACAAACTCAGGGTTACAGGATTAGCTTCGAGTTGACAAAACCAAACCAGTTCAATCAGGTACTATGACACTGATCATCAGCTTTCTCTGTAAACTCAAGCTATGCTCCTGAGCTTATGGACAAACGTGACATCAGTAGCAGACAATCACATATCCCATAAAAGACAGAGAAACAGCGACTCGCTTGTTGTGAGAGAGTCGGCGAGATTCACTTCTGTCTCCTGATTAAGAGATGATGACTGATGAAGATTAATGTGCATCTACACAGCAAGACGATGAGTTATCAATGAAAAAGGACAACTAAAAGAAAACATCTTGCTATGTCAGTGCAAGTTAAAGTTGTGAACGTAGTTTATATAGTTGATAATATACGTAGGTATACAGAGACTTGAAAATGCAACCTTAAATCGAGTCATTTTTAAAGCTTTATATTTATTTATTAAATTTTTATTTAGAAACCCATTTTTTTAGATTACATAGGCCTAGCCTATTATTTGCGTAATATACTGAAAGAGTGTAAACTGGCTTCATGGTACAGGCCCCTGGTCAATTATTGGATGTTATTAGTAAACTATAATCCGTTAAATCATTCAGGAACTCTTCAGCATGGCGTGACAATAAACTACTGCCATTACTCAACTTTGATGGCAGTTTCAAACGTGAGTAAAAGGCACCAAATGAAAACATTAGATCTTACACTTCTACATTTTATCAAGTCAATAGTCTGTTAAGCACCTTTAAAGAACTGGTCCATAAATAACAGTATAACATTATGATTAAGTATGATATTGCTACGAGGTTGCAAACAATCTTAAAAACTAACTATTAGTTAAACTAACGGATGCGTGTCAGTATTTTGAATCTGTGTATTAGGTCTATACCCGATGCTGTCTGTAAACTTAATCAAACAACCACAAAAAGAGAGAATCACTCGCTGCTCTTGACTGAATCACGTTTGTAGCTTTAATAAAAATCAGTGCACTTTTAATTAATACAATGAAGACTATGCTGTTTATTTGTTTTTACTACAGCTTCTGTAGTATTTCTTAGACATACCTGAAATACATTTATTACTACTTATTAATTGTAGTGCTGTCAAACGATTAATCACATCCAAAATAAACGTTTTTGTTTACATGATATATGTGTGTGTGCATTTATTGTCTATTTATATGTCTATTTATTATGTATACATAAATACACGCACATACATGTATATATTTAAGAAAAATATTAAATATTTTTATATAAATATAAATATATTTAAATTGAATATAAATTATATGAATATAAATAGGCTATATACATGTAAATACATGTACATATTTTCAAAATATATGCTGTATGTGTGTATATTTATTTATATATACTCATTTATTTACACTCATATATACATACATCATGTAAACAAAACTTTTATTTTGGATGTGATTAATCGCTTGACAGCACTACTAATTATATATTTGTTCTTATCTGATTACTGAACACCTTTAATCATATTTGAACTTTATATTAGCAGGTTTTGCTGTACACAAGAGAATTGTGAAATTTAGAGAAAGAGAGAGAGAGAGAGAGGTGGGTCAAAAACAACGAAATGTATTTAAAGAAAGACACTTTTGTTTTCCACCCAATTGGGGAATTAATATCACTTATTCCGTTAAAAGTATCTTGACTGTGTTGTGGGGTTTTACACAACTGTAAACTGTATTGACAACTTCTCTCAACTATAGAAACTCTCTTGAATTTTGCAAATTGTGTCATAATAATGAAACAAACAAACAAACAAACAAATATACAGGCAGTCATGATTATTTTAATGTAATCGGGAAAACTTACCTTACCTTAGCTGTCAAAATCCAATCACGTAAGTTTAGATCAAACACATTTAAATGAATAGTAACGTTATTGTTTGTGTTATCAGAGTCTGCGCGTTTAATTAAAAGCTGGTTTAGCTCTCGACTGTTCAACGCTTTTCTGTTTAAGTGGATTCGCGGAGAAGATCAAAACAAACACAAGTCCGTCGGTAATGTCACGGGAAAGGGTGTAAACTTAATGGAAAATAAGTAAAACGCAAATAACTTATCTTTATTATCAGGGAAATCATTTCATATTGTTATAAACGTATAAAGAGATTGTTTACACTGGCGTGAAGTGTTGAAGGAACTGTTTGAGCAGCTAACGTAACTTATTACCTCTGCGGCCCTTATTTCTTTTCTACATTTAAACCAATCAAATCAAACAACAAACACTTCACGAGCCAGTTATATTTTTTAAATCACCAAACGAAAAACAGAGATGCATTACAAACACAAAACTCATAACGCATTTCAAGAAGCGATAAACGCTCACCAGAGAAAGTTTGAAGAGTTCAGCTCCGCCATAACCTGAAGAAACGACCGTGACGTCACACACACACACACACACACACTCAATTCAAATGAGCTTTATTGGCATGACTGTGTAACATAATGTTGCCAAAGCAATAAATATATTATACAAACATATAGATAAATAAAATCTAGGGGAAACACATATACATGTCCATATTATAGGCTACATGTAAGTAAAAAACAAAAACAAACAAGAAAATACAAAGAGCAGTTATAAATGGAAAGGAGGGATCAGCCTTTGACACTTTTCCTTTTTTCCTAAAATATAACAGAGTTTGTCTAAGTTGCTTGCATCTATGAGTCTGTGCAGTGAGAACACAGCTCTCTGGCTCGTGTCGGCCGTCTCCACACACAGACCATACTTCATCAGCAGCTTTCTCTGACCGTACTCTTTCATTTTGATCAAGTAAGGTGCCAATTGATAACCAGTCTTTAATCTGTAGAAGTACTTCAGTTTGTTCATTTGTGCTACTTTGATCTGCCAATAATGGATGTATTCTTCCTGACTTATTTTTCCAATTTCTTTAACTTTTGCATGTCTTAACTGAATTGTTGAATTGAGTTGGTGTTTTTCCAGTAAATAGTGTAAGGGGTCACTCTCTGGGTGTTTTCCCTGTCAGTGAAAGCACTGTGGTGGTAGCTCTCCGTCTGAGAGATGCATCCAGAACTTCGCTGCTCTTCTGGATCTCAGAGAGCCGAGGGAATCTGCCCAGTTCTGCCCCGCAGCCGAGATTCGGGCCGTTTCTGTGAATTCCCAAGATGCTTTTGCAGAACTCAAGGTGGAATATTTCAACAGGGTTTTTGTCCCATGATTCATAATTTAGTTTAAATTTGGGGGCCCAGATTTTACAGCCATAGAGAAGAAAGGGTTTGAGCCACAGTTTAATGGGTGGGTTGAATTTGAACAGGGGTCGTCTTATACTGTAAAAAGCCCTGCGTGCCTTATCCGTCAGATCTTTGATTGCAGTATTGAACTGTCCAGGGGCTGAGATCATCAGACCCAAATAATTATAACAGGTGACATGATTAATAATTGTTCCTCCAATTGTGAACTCATATTTTTTGTCAGCAAGACGAGGCTTTTTCTGAAAGATCATGATTTTAGACTTCATAAGGCCCAATCGTTACTGTACTTTGGCTTTGGTGCAGTCCCTCTTCATGAGGCGGCAGCAACAGAAGGTCAGACCAGGACAAGAGGACTTATCGAGTGCTGATGCCAGTTTGTTAATATAGAGTCGGGCTGAGGCTGCAGCCTTGACGGACTCCTTTGGTCTGACTGTAATAATCAGTCCGTCTGTCGTTGATCTTGACGCAGCATTTGTTCCTGTTGTATATGTCCTTTATGATGTCACATGTCTTTCCTCCTATTCTGCTTTGAATTAGTTTTAGAAAAAGTCCATCGTGCCATACAGAATCAATGGCTTTTTTAAAATCAATGAAGCAACCAAATATCGTTCCTTGTTTTGTCTGCTGAACGTATTTTTGTATGAGTGTGTGGAGTGTGTATGTGATTTGAAGCTCTCTGTTTAGGCATAAATCCAATTTGACAATTGTTTACAATCTTATGTTCTTGGATAAACTGAATTAATCTGTCATTAATAATAGAGCAGAATAGTTTTCCGAGGTTACTGCTGACTGTGTTGCCTCTATAATTATTTGGGTCGTACTTCTCACCTTGTTTAAAAACTGGGGTGATCACGTTCTCTTTCCAGATCTCAGGAAAGTGTCCAGATTTTAATAAGAGATTGAATAATTTCAGGATAGCAATTCTCAGTTTCAGCATCTCATTAGATATTCCATCCAACTCACTTGATTTCTTATTTTTTAGGGATTTCATCTTCTCCGTCAGTTCAGTTAATTCTATGGGCTTGTCTAAATGATTTAGCCGGTCTTTTATAGTGTATTCTAGGTCGTGTAGTTCAGAGGTCAGATGTTTTTGGGCGAGGGTTGGTTCGTTTAGTGAATAGAGTTTTCTGAAATATTCAGTCCAGATGTTTGGGTCGTGGATGGGAATGTGTTTGGCCTCGTCTAAATTGGTCCACAAGTCTCAATTTTGTTTATTTTTATGTGATCAGTTTTCTTCTGTATTAACAGTGACTTGTATATTTTAAGGGTTTGTTGATATTTGACTCGTGTTTGTTGGTTTGCTGAGTCTCTGTGTTTTTTATTTGATAATGATTGCAATTCTTTTCTTAGTTTTTGGCATTCTTCATCGAACCAAACATCTTTAGCTGTTTCTTTTTTTACATCTGTCATTTTTTCTTTTTCTGAGGGCTTTTCTGACGACTGTAGAAAAGATTTTAGTTAACTGTTCAGTTGCTAAATTGATACTTCTCTTCACTAAATGTAGTCAAGAGAAATGAGTCTATCATGTTTACAACTTGCGTGCTGTGGAGCGCAGCTTTGTACTGGGCAGGACTGTCTTTACTCCATATAAATTTAGGGGGGAGTGGATATAGTTTAACCTTCTGCTCTGAAGATGGCAGATGATTCCCTCACCTGTTGAGACTGAGGACTGTGACTGTGGTCTGATAATGGCAGCTGTGGCATCACTGTGAAATAATTGATTTTACTTTGGTCTGTGATGGCGTAATCTACTGTGCTCGACCCTCTCTCTCTCTCTCACACACACACACACACACACACTCTCTCTCTCACACACACACACACAGAGAGAGAGAGATACTTGAGTCATTAGGTCATTAGTTTATGAATTATTCTGCAATATCATTTAAAAATACTCAGGGCATGGCCATATTGCTAACGTAGGTGTAATATGATGAAAAGCCATGAAAATGAACAATTGACTGAATGCAGGTTTTTCGATACGACTGTAGGAGGGCCATTCCACCGAACGGGTGCCATTTCTGTCTCCAGGACATTATAGGTACAAACATGCATAAAAATTAACTATAAAATACATTTTATTATTAAGCAAAGTGTCCTGCACATTAATCTAACTGCAAATTTAAAATATATAATAAAATTATGAAAACTACCTAAAACACTGAAAATATAGCATTTGTACATGTCCCCAGTGTCTAACAGTACATTTTAACATGAAATATAATGTTTAAAATCCTTCAGAAATCATTTTTATTTTGCATTTTTGTGTACCTCCATATCCCATCTGTACGGTGGCCGAGAGAGCTCACGCGCTGCAAATAGAAAAAACACCTGCAAATTAAGAAAACAATTTCACCAATTTGACAGCAGGTGCTGCAACACAAACAAATAAAGAAACGCACTGCAAGTACTCACAACACAGCCAAATGAATTATTTTATTTGCAGCGTGATTCTTTGTTTGGTTGTGTTGTGAGCACTTGCAGCACCTGCTGTCAAATTGGTGAAATAGTTTTCTTAATTTGCAGGTGCTTTTTCTGTTTGCATGTGTTTTCTGCAGCGTGTTGAGCTCTCTCGGCCACCGTACATCTGTGCTTTAAATACATTTATTTCAACATAATTGTATAATATTTTGTCTAAAATACACATTTTAGTCGTGTCCCCAGGTTTTCACTCAGTCCTGTTACCCTAACACATTCCCCCCTCTAAAAAACTGGGAAAATTCCACAAGACATAATATTGCAACATCTGTAACCTTCTGAAGGCAATGAAACGATCGAAAGCATGTGGTCTTATTTTCTTTTCTGTATATTCGATGATATTGTAATGGTGGCTGGGTGCGTCATTATAAATATACTGTCCTGTTACCTACATTATTTCTTAGATGTACTTGTTTATTTTAAAAATACAAATCTTTGGTGAATCACTATAATTTGCTGAGTATTTCATAATATTAGCATGTACTCCATGTGGCTAGATTATATGTATTTGCTCATTTTCATCTCAATCCTGTTACTTTCAGTCCTGTTACTCATATATCCTATACTTATATATAGTAACTGAGTAAAAGTAACAGGAGTGAGTAGTGTTATCAGATTTATTAATGTAAATATTAGGCTACATCCATATTAATCTAGACAAACCATTTTTCTCAATGTTTTGGCCTTCTATCCACACTGAGAGAATGCTATTGCCCTATTGTTTTTATGTGTACTTTAGAAAAATACACCTTGTGCAGATAAATAGTGATTTTTTTTTTATGATAAAAAGAATCTTGAACCATGAAACCAACAATTTCTTTAAAATAAACACCTGCCTGAGGGGGAAATGAAGGAATTTGTTGACATATTTTTAAACATGCTTTTAAAAAGACATTGGAGTTTTGCTATCAGGACTGAGAAAAATGCATCCATCTTCCACCTAAAAAAATGTGTAAAAAATTAAATAAAGTTACCTGAGATGGACCCATACAGATTTTGAATAGTTAAACATGTCTATTACTAGATTCAGTCTTTAAAAAGTGAATTGGAAATTATTATTATTATTATTATTATTTTAAAGAGTTTTGGAAGCAAATGGCACCCATTCGGTGGAATGGCCCACGAGTGTTTGTAGCAACCCTGATAGCACACGTACATCTCCGAGACGTCTATTTGACGTCTGCATTTACATCTGCAAGACGTATTTTTTAGGGTGTTTGCTCATCTGCAATATGTCTATAGGACGTCTCCTTTTAGATGTCAAATAGACGTCTATTAGATGTCTTTAAGAGGTTTATGATTTAGAATGTATGTAAAACTGACATCTTACAGATGTCTGTCAGACGTTTATAGACAGCAGATGCTTTCCAGATCAAGAGATCTTTAACAGACGTCTTGCAGACGTACGTGTGCTATCTGGGAAAAGGTTTTTAAAATGGATCATATCATAAAATAATGGCTGAACTCAAAATAGCATTCTACCATACAACTCTTACTATTTGTAAAATATGACCTAAATAGTAAGCATGCTGAGTTCACGGCTTCGCTCAAGCCCTACCGCATACTACTATTATTTTAAATGATTTAGCCACCAGATTTGAGGGCCAGCGGTTAAAGGTTGCTTCATCCGGGAACAGAATTAGGAAGCTACGATTCAGTGAGATATGATTCCCGGGAATTTCTGATGACCGACCAAATGTTTGATTTTGGACGCATTAAATTATAAAGTTTAACTGCAGATTAGTGAACAGGTTTGCACGATTGATTTCGTAATACTGGCCTGAACTGCTGGTTAAAATAATTAATAACTCTCCGTCACTTTGAGTTGCGCCTCATAACTGAACTCTGATTATATGCGTAAATAAACGTGCCACATGTAATGTTTGGAATAGCACATGTGTGATTTATTTCAGTAGCTCTCTGTGTGATTTATAACAGGCTAGATAACAGGAAGCGGAACGCTAATATTCCGTTCGTCTGAGCGTTGTTGCTGTGGGCGGGCCCGTTTATCTTTCCGATCAGTGATTGGTCAGAATGGAGGGGCGTCTCCAAGCATTCGATCCTCATTGGTCATCCCGGTCTGAATCGGGATCTCTTATTGGCTACTGTATCTGTCACTCAGCAGATTCATGCGCAGTGCTGAAGGGAGGAGTAAACAGCAGTGAGTCACAGCTAACAGGCTAGTGTTCGGTATAGGTGAGTACACATATTATCGGCGATAAACTCATATTTCCAACGGGTTTTGTCCGTATTATCTCCATGATCCGTTACATATTTAATGCTAGCTGTGATTGTGTTAACCGCACGGCTTGTGTGTGCATCGAGTGTGTTTAATCATGCGCGTTGAGCTAGCTGAGGCCTGCTGCAGCTCGTGCCTGCGCGGGAAAGTCTCATATAAGTGCACGTGCACATGTGCGATTGCAGAAATAAAACGCACAGCAGCTCATAAAAATACACATCGCGGCAGAATAGCGATAGAGTTGAGTGTTTGTGTGAAGTTTTTGCGTGAAAATTCATGATGAGGCCCAGTGTTGAGGTTCTAAGGCTGTGGAGCATTTAACGTTACACATGTGACTTTACTTCAATCATGTGTCATTTAACCCCTGTACATCTCTAAACGCATGCATTAATCAGGCTGATTTCATTCTGCGTTGTTTATTGTGTTAGTGCATCCCTGATAAGAGCAATTTCTCTTACGGCCTGCATTTCCATGGCTGATAATAAATGATCTGATGATCAGTAAGTTAACTCTTACTGGTGTTAAACCAGCATGTAGCACTTTTGGCCTTCATGAAACCCGTTTTTAAATACAGTTATGAGTGTTTATAGTCGTTTCCAATGAGAACCCTGTTAATTTTGTTAGATTTGTTAGCCTTTAGCAGTAGCCTTGGTGCTAGGACCATGTGTGCTATGTGCCATGTGCCATCAGCATTCCCATTTACAGAAGATCCCTTACATGAGATTGAAAAGTGTTTGGTTTTATGTTTCTTTGAATTGTTTCTCCTTAAAAAAATCTAGTTTTTACAGAGTCATCCGAGAAAGATGGTGTCTGACATGAGTTTTTGATTTTTGAGGAGTGAATGAAAACTTAGACTGCATGGTGTACGAATGCAAAGAAACCCTTGTTTAATTGTCATAATACCACAATGAAAGTAAACCTGAGCATAGACTCCCTATGTGAAGTTATTCGGTAATGTTAGTCTTTGCAGCTTGACATTAACCCATATTTGAACATTGTAACCAGTCTTGGGGGTAACTAGATAATACATAATTTATGTACAAATAAGTGTAACTGTAATCCGTTACACATACTGAGATTTCTTTCCCAAATTGCAGTGACTGCTTTAAAATATGAGACACCAATGTTTCAGGACACGTTTGATCGATAACTGCTTTATTTCCTGTTTGGGTTTGTGTACATGCTTTATTTTTTAAGATTAACTTCTTTAAGATTTAAATTTTAAAAACAGTATCGCAGCTATTTCTTGTTATGATTTTAAATCTGTATTTAACCTCAGAACGATCTCAAAGTAAAAAGAGGTGCTAAAGTCTGATTTTGTGGAGGCTGTGCTCTAAAATCATTAAAATCTTAATTCAAGTGATGGATTTTACTTCTGTATGGTTACCCCGGCCTGCTTTACATGTTTGAAAATGATTAACAGTTGAAAACATTTGTTAGTAATTTTGAAAAATAATAAAATGTAAACAGTTACATTACTTTATTAAAGTAATTGAAATACACTACTTATTACATTTTAAACACAGTAACTTGTAATCTGTAACCTATTACATTTCCAAAGTAACCTTCCCAACACTGATTGTGATAAACGTATCTTTCACGCCTGCAGTGAGCATGAATGAAATCAGAGTTTGTGGCTTTATCTCCACAGATAATGGACATGAGTACCAGCGAGTGCTTTGGATGTGGCCGCTCCGGACACTGGATCAAGAACTGTCCTAATGCTGGTCGAGGTCGTGGCCGGGGCCGGGGACGAGGAAAGGGTAGGGCTTCTCCAGCAAATAGCGCTGCTTCGAGACAGATGCGGTCTAACTAAGGTGGTCTTTCTCTCTGTAGATCTGTTCTGTTACAGGTGTGGAGAGCAGGGCCACATTGCGAGAGATTGCGAACAGACTGAGGATGGTAAGATGCTCTGCCGCATTGCACTTTGATTAGTAAGAACTAGGGATGTCTCGATATTATCGTGGTCACATGACGCTATCAAACGCTCATCCAGGCAAAAAGTGTAGTTTTTAAAATGTATTTAAATGTCTTATTCTAACTTGAAAGGTCTTTAAAGTGTTTTGGGCCATTATGCTTTGACACAGTATCTGTTAAACGAACTCAAACCGAAAGCACAATATGCTTAATCCCTTCATCAAGTCTGGTTTCACTGCGTGTTTCAGATTTGTAGTGAGATGCGTTTTTGTAAGCTGGAGTTTTCACTGAAGTAGGAGTTTTCCGTTAAAATAAAAGCTTAAAGTGCAGTATGAATTGCTGACAGCTAGTGGTTTAAATGCAGTCCAAATTCAAAATATCTCTTTCAAGTGTAGAAATTTGGAAAGTACTGTAATTTCCCTACTGTAGTGTAAAGCAAAAATAATATACCTATGAAATATTCATTTTCACTTATTTTACAGTGCTGTTGTTTTACAATATATGGCTATTATTGTCGTAGGAATAGTATATAATATAAAATAATATAAAATTGTTGTTATTCTATTCTAATTTGTTTAGCTTCCTAAAACACCAGTGTGAATATAACTTACACTGAGACAGTATATCACAAATAAAAAGAGGGTTGTTACCTGGTGAAGTTGATTCACTGACTTTTTTCTGTCGTAAGTTTTCTTAGTTAAGAACATGCGTTGGAGCTCTTAATTTTGAACTCTCAAAGTGCATTAGATGGAATAATTTAACTTTAAAATGTAAAAATTTTTTTTTTTTTTTTTTTTTTTCTCAATATCGCAATAAATATCATATTGTAAGATTTTGGTATCGTTACATCCCTAGTAAGAACTTGAAGATCTTTTGTACAGTTAGTACTGTCTACATGGTTGATTAACGATTTTTTTCTGCTTCAAATATAGCATGCTACAATTGCCACAGGAGTGGTCATATCTCCAGAGACTGTAAAGAACCCAAAAAGGAGAGAGAGCAGTGTTGCTATAACTGCGGCAAAGCCGGTCATGTGGCACGCGACTGTGACCACGCCAACGAGCAGAAGTGCTACTCCTGCGGAGGGTTCGGACACATCCAGAAACTATGTGACAAGGTGAAATGTTACCGGTAAGTCCCATCGGAGCTTGATGCTTTAAAAAATATTGTTCACCCAAAAATAAAAATATTTAATAATAATGTCCAAATAGGCATGTAAGGTTCTTTTGTGTGTTGTATCCAAACCCAATGCACACTCCGTGTGAGTGCATGCTACAAATGTTATTATGAACTTGAAATTTTGTGTTTAACAGAAAAAAAATAGCTTACAAGTTTGTAATGGCATAGCGACATGAGTAATAGTAAATGATGACGTTTATTAGAGCTGCATCGTTAAAAGATCGCGAGTCATTCATATTATCAGAGAAATACTGGGATAAAAGTTTACAGTTTGGATATAAACCTTGATGTTTATGGTAGCGGTCATAATCGAGCAAATCACCTTTTTAAAGTAATTGGTTCTTCAAATAACGTTGGTAACACTTTACAATAAGGTTCATTAGTTAAACATTAGTTAATGTATTAACTAACATGAACTAACCATGAGCAATACATTTGTTACTGTATTTAATAATCTTCGCTAACGTTAGTTAATAAAAATACAGATGTTCATTGTTAGTTCATGTTAGTTCACAGTGCATTACCTAATGTTAACAAGACTTTAATAATGTATTATTAAATGTTGAAATTAACATTAACAAAGATTAATAAACGCTGTATAAATGCAGTTCATTATTAGTTCATGTTAACTAATGAACCTTATTGTAAAGTGTTACCATAACGTTTGTGTCGATTGCATTGTTTTGCCATCAGTAGTCATTGAATCATTCATTCAAACCAATTTTTCATCATTTTAATGTTATAAATTGGCTTATTACATTTTTTTTATATATATATGTTTGTTTATAAATTATACAAATATACTAATTATGACACTGTAATTAAACATTTAAGTACTGAGTAATATTAATTAACTACATGCACTTACTATATGGTTAGGGTTATTAGGGTTTGGCTTAGGGTTACTTGCATGTAATTATGCAGAATCAATTGTTAAAAACGTTTAACAAGGGCACCTTAAAATAAAGTGTTATCTAAATGACTACTACCATTACGACAGTGAAGTACAGAGCAGAATGCTGGAGGAAGGCTTTGAATTCAGCGGGAAACTAAAATGCGTGTTGGCTTGCAGGTGTGGCGAGATCGGTCACGTGGCAGTGCAGTGCAGCAAGGCGACTGAGGTGAACTGCTACAACTGCGGCAAGACCGGTCACCTGGCCAGAGAATGCACCATTGAAGCGTCTGCGTAACTTCTTTCCTCTGTCGCCCCTCCTTTCCTGATTGATGGTTGTTTCTCTTCTCTGAATCCTCTTCATTGGCCAAAGGCTGGCAAACAGAGGCCTTTCCCAGGCCAGTGAGCAGCTTTGAGTTTTGTTTTTCCTTTATGAAGATAAGGGGTGAAAAAAAAATCATATTGCGTTTAAAATGAAATGTTTATTTAGGTAGAGGTGTAATGTATGACGCTTTGTTAAGGAACCCCTTTCCATGCCACTGGTGAAAAGATCCATTACTGGGACATCCCGCGCCACAGGGAACCTCTGGGCTCACGGAAGTGAGCCTTAGATCAAATGTAAGAGAGAAGTCAGGCGAAGGCTCAATTCTGGTGTTTTGTTTTCTTTTGTTTTGTGGTTATATGGAGAAAAGTGAAAGCAGGCTTAAGAAAGACCATTTTCATCACAGGAAGTCCATTATGATCTGGTGCCCACTAGCAGCTCACAGCAAAGTGTGTGTGTCTCCTAAGGAAATATGTTATAATGGTATATTTGAATTAATTTGACTTTCAGAAATCATACATTTTGATTTTTTTCTTTTTTTCTTTTTTCTGAAAAGTCACGTTTGTGGGTTCAGCAAACACTGCTTGTTAATGCTGAACATTACAGAGTAATTTTAGTCCTTTCTACCTTAAATTATCCAGTACAATAGAGAGACGTGAAATTAGCAACAATTTGCAAAAAAAGAATGTTTTCACAGAAATCAGATATTTTTGTACAATATCACTTGGACTACTGTAAGAATATCATTGCTTGTACTCCGTTTTTAAGTCAGAAGGAAATTGCAACTTAAGTCCTAGAACATAGATATGTAATTTTAAGCTGTCAATAAAGTTGGAGGAGGATGAGGAATCTGCCTGCGTTCATGATTTGTGTTACCTAGAAAAAAATGTTACCATGCACTGAAAAGTTTAATCTAGTAGTAATCTACTTTGAAAAGTTTAATTTAAACTGGACGGAAGCAAAAAAGATTTTTTCATCCAAGTTCATCAGGTTAAAGATACTTTAACAGATGGTTTGTCTGCAACAACATCTAAACTGCTACTATTCAAATTAAGAGCAAAACATATCTAATTGCATCCTGCTGTATAATTTCCAGTCATTATTGCCGTTTTTCTTTGTGTAGAAAACATTTTATGACAAATTAATGTTAAATGATTTGAGTTATTTATAATTGCATCCATAAAATATTTAAATATTTTAAATATTAAATAATGAATATTGTAAGTAAGTGAAAATGCATGCAGGGCAAGTGATATCTAAACTTCCAGCAGAAAAAAGGAAATGCTTATTAGCTGTGCTTTGGCATTTTTCTGTACCATTATTGCAGAGTAAGATAAAGAGGGTAGAAGTTTTGAATTGCTGGATGCTACAGGAAGAAATGTATAGTACAAAATGAAAGTATAAATACCTAAAAATAAGATAAAAATTTACTCAAATATATGTAATGTCTATAATATACAGAATCTTATTTGTGTTATTGGTTTATGGAGCAGATCGTAAATGTTTACAGGGCTGGAAATAGCCTTTGACACAACGAGACAATCTTACGGGACAGGAGAGGAGCTGGACAAAATATAAAAACCATCCCATACAGGGACAAAAAAAATAAAGGCCTGTAGCAAACTTCTGACAGCAGCGTTTGTTCATGTTACTGAGCCAACACAGCCACCTGGCTAATAAGCCAGCATGACGCAGCAGCCACAGCAGTATGCCATTCCTGTAGTAAAACACAACATTTAGCAAAAGTCTGACATTCATCTTCACAGAAACAGGTGCATCAAACCTAATTCTTTGTTGCATACAAATTAAAACACATGATGGACATTTTAAAGCAGTAGTAATTTACTAGTCATCTAGTGTTTATTATTAACTGCATTGTATTAGCTTTGCAAATTGGCATGTTTAATCTGGCCTCGAGGAAATATAAAACCTTGTATCGTCAGCATAACAGTGAAAATCAGCTCCGTACAAGGTGAACAGCAACAATCCTAGTACTGAGCCTTGCGGCACTCCATGCTGATCTTGTGATTGATATGACAACTTTTCGTTTATTACTACAAAGTGATAACTACACTTATAAATGCAGTCAGATAAATACAATGTTGTGGTCAATAGTATCAAAAGCAGTACTGAGCACATAGTAGCATTCTACCCCTAAACACTTTCTCCAGGTGAAGGAAAGTACTTCTCATTTCTTATTTGTACATCCTCATTTCCTTTCCTCGCTTCCTTTCCCCGTGTCTCCGCTCCCCTCCCCTGGGACATGAGGAAACAGAATGAGGACAGAGGAATCGAAGGAAAGATTACTGCAGTTCTGATGTACACTGGAATGTTCAAGCGTCACTTCAAAGCGTCATCAGCTGCACTCATGGGATCTGAGGTGATGTTAAAGGTTGGTTAAGACATTCGTAAAAATATTAATAAAGCAAGATTACATGAGATGTATGGTTTATTGAAACTGCAGAGGTAAAACAAAAATTCTGATTATTATGAGGAGGAGAATTTATATGTGCATCAGATAGGGAACCAGATAAGTCTTCTGTACAATCTGACTTTGTTGCAACCTAGAATTAAACTGCTGGTCTCATCTGGCCAGAGGAGAACGCCACACTATTTCACATTTTTAATACTGTAAAACTGTTATGACACAATCTGCATTGTAAAATGTGCTATATAAATAACGGTGACCTGACTTTTTTGATAAGAAAGACTTCTGCATAGGATACACCTGTGCATCTTCTGGAAGCTTGCTCACTCCTCGCCTCCTCATGGTGCAATTGGAGGTTTGAGATGTCCTTCAAGATGGCTAACTTGGATCGATTTCTGGGTCACAGGCTGGAGGACGGAGGAGCGAGGGAACGAGGAGGCATCAATTTGATTCAGACTCCCTCTCCCGACTCCCTTTACCTGAAATAGGTGACCAGTAAAGGGACGAACAGGCGAACCAGAAATTGTCGCCACTGTTTCTTACTTGTCTATCTCTGAGCTTATTGCTGCATTAGAGACCTGCCTTCAGTTAGCCAAGCTTCACACAAACAGAGAAAGGTTGGTAAAGATAAAAAGGTGGTGCAAAGAACTAGAACCTAACTTTCACATCAGATGTGAAATATCCATTGCGGGACTGTAAAATTGTGCAGGGTGACCACTGTCTAGACGAAATACAATTTAGCTAAAGAAAGGCACCAAGGGATTGTATGAACTAATATTCAGGAGATAAGGCAATCCACACAATTGTCTTTTGCTCACTTTTGGTGATATCCATATGTGCATTCCAATATATAGGCAACAGTATTGCTCACAAGCTAATGGGGCAGTAGATTAATTTACAGTGTTGAAACAAAGTATCCAGTTTGCAGTTCAGGAATAGAAACTTTGGAAATCAACTGTTACAAAGTTACTGCAAAATTCTGGGAAAAACCACAAGCTACCACATGGCTACACCTTTTGAACTCCTGCATAGCCGTTGGATGCATACTGTAATGTACTGCCTGTCAGCATAGACACTCCTGTGGTCTTCTCCCGATGGCCTTCTAGGTGACGAGGTCTTCACTGGGGATCTGTCTCTGGGGCTCATCTAGGTGTACTGATCCCCGCTGAAGTTCAGGGCTGTAGAGGTCGATTTTGATATTCTAGGTATTATCAAATGGCCAGAGTTTTCCACGCAGTGGACGTGGAGGACTATAATGTGATAAGAGCTCGCTCAAATACTGAGGAGCTAAACCATTCAGGGCTTTATAAGTAATTAACAAGATTTTAAAATCTATTTAATTCTCTGAAGAAAAGGGGAAAATGTAGTGTCTTTGGAGGTTTTATTTAGCCACTAGATGGCAGAAATAAGAACGTCTAAATGGAAAGGGGAAAGGAGAGAGAAGAGATACAGTCTTGCATATGCCTGCTTCTTGAGTGTATTCCAGATGAAATTTAACAGTGTGTGTGCCAGCGTGGGCCTGTTTACATTTGGCTACTTTGTACATTTTCACTGATCAGATATTTATCCGATCATAAAAGACCGGGTGTAAATGTACCCTCAGATGCATTTGGGATCATTTACAGTGCAATCAATCAAAACCATTTCAGATGGCAACAAATTAAACTCTGTCCACCTTATTTTTCCCATAAGAGCGCACGCGCCCATTTGTTAATTTTATGGGTCTGGCTTCCGGTCTCATTTGCTTCCAGCTATTTTTAGCTGTACAAAACAGCTTGTTTTGCTGCTTGATATTACAAATTACCATGTTATTTTAATGTATTATCTTAATTATAAACACACTGATTTACAGTGCAAACAATTTTACAGTTTACTGCATGTTGTTATTCTTCTTATTTCCCTACAGTGGCTAATGAACCGGAATTCTCACACATAGGCTTACTTCCACATTGAAGAATAAGGTGGATATAACAATAATATTTGTCTTTATGTGTAAAACAAGTCTTCCAGTGCATTATTAAGGCAATCATTAAACTATAGAAAAATATGTGCAGGCAGTGGTTTATAAAGTGATCCTCATCGGTTTGAGCTGGCAGTCATTGCATGTGAAGCTCAACCTGAAGCTGGAACTGGTGTAGTCTTTAGTAACTTCAGGATGGGTATCCTGAGAAAAAAGCAGGAAAGCAGAAGGTAAAAAAACAAATGTGTGTAAATACAGAGTTCTGGCATGAAACTCTAGATGGCGCAGTCCGATAGGTCTAACTCAATCTGACATAATGACGTAATGATCACATGAAACAGCTGACTGGTTCTCTCATTTATTGGTAGCCAATGAGCTCGCTGCTCAACGTTCAAATATATGACTAGTGCTTGCTGTAGCAGTTTGCAGCGTGCTTCAGAAACCTTCCACCTCCCCCAGCTCCACCTGTATAGATCTGCTACGAGGTGATCCATGCATGCTATATGGGGTTATTTTATGCATGTTATATTTGCAGCAGCAGTATTTCTTACATGCTCACAGCAGCATGTTGTGGATGTATTGGCAGTAGCAAGTCTCGGTACTTGCTCTGCCACAGCAGCAGCAGCAGCAGCGGAGCAGATCTAAGACCAAAGACCATCGCCAAGACCAAATACATTAACATTGTCATGTACATTACCATGCCAATCCCTCAAGAGTTGTCATACCAGAACTGCTATTCATGTTATTTCAGGTATGATTTTGGGCATTTTATGTAATTCAGCTACATTAGTTAGATCTGCCAGAATCACAAGTTTCAAGATGAGTTATGACAAAACAAAACAACTCCTTTTGTGAATTTAGATTTTCTAGGTCAAAGATAGCTAAACCTGCTTCTGGATGGCTACCATCCAATCCTAATCAAACACATGAAAATATACTTGAAAATAATAGACAGGTGTGTTGGTACAAGATTGGAGCTGAAGTTTGCAGGAAGTAGGGATGGGCAGTTCAGATAATTTTACTGACTTTCTCAGTTTGATCTTGTTCATCAAAATGAACACATTTTTATTCAATCATTTAATTCATAGTGGCTTTAAATGTTATACCAGGGGTCACCAGAATTGGTCCTGGAGTTTAGCTCCAACTAGGCTCAACACTCCTGCCTGGAAGTTTCAAGTATACCAGCAAGACCTTGATTAGCTGGTTAAAGTGTGTTTGATTACGGTTATTGGAGCTAAACTCTGCAGGACACCGGCCCTCCAGGATCAAGTTTGGTGACCCCTGTGGTATACTTTTAACAGCCAAATTCCGCAAACAAATCCACCTACACAAACTAGATCATATTCCGAATTAAGAAATCATTATAATGCAGCTAAAGATGATTTACAGGGAATAAAAATAATTACTTTACCTTTCGAGTGTTTTGTTCATTTGTTATGTGACAGAAGTAAAGAACAAATCGTTTATGAATGACCCATCACTTGCAGGAAGGTTTCTCACCAGGAGCAGGGCTGGCTACCCCGTTATAGATACTGTCAATAGTCTATAATTTTGTAACCTGGTGATCCTACATCCTGACATAACTTCATTTGAAAAACTAAGGCGATCTTCATTGTATTGGGCATTTAATGTGAACAGGATGGCATCTGTTTACTGAGTAGATTCAATAGTTTGGGAGGGTTCTGCCAGTCTCTCATCTTCATACTGAAAGTTAACAATGTGTGAATGCATGTCTCTAGTTCTCATGACCAGGTGTGGTTTAACCCATTTGGGGTACTGTACTAGGTTTGCTGGAGCTCAAAATGGAGGGTGATTGCCTGTATTGTCTTTAGATGTTTGGTAAAGTGGTCACTTCTGAGGCTGTGTGTAAGGATTGCCTTACAAGTCACCTTTATTTATATAGCGCTTTTAACAATACAGATTGTGTCAAAGCATCTTTCCAATATCAAAATAGGAAAATAGTGTGTTGATAATGTAAAATGACAAGATTAAACTCACAATTTTCAGTTAAAGGCATTTCATTATTGAATTCAGTGACGTCATCGTCCAGCTCAGTTCAGTTTAAGTAGTATCTGTGCAATCAAGTCAACGATATCGCTGGAAATTAAGCGTCCCCAACTAAGCAAGCCAGAGGCGACAGCGGCAAGGAACCAAAACTCCATCGGTGACAGAATAGAGAAAAAAAACAGACTCAGTCGGGGGGCCATTTCTCCTCTGATCAGACAAAACCAACAGTTCAATTCCAACTGCAGCAAAGTCAGATTGTGTAAAGGACTCATCTGGTTCCCGTGGTCTTCTCCCGATGGCCTTCTAGGTGACGAGGTCTTCACTGGGATCTGTCTCTGGGGCTCATCTAGGTGTACTGATCCCCGCTGAAGTTCAGGGCTGTAGAGGTCGATTTTGATATTCTAGGTATTATCAAATGGCCAGAGATTTCCACGCAGTGGACGTGGAGGACTATATTGTGATAAGAGCTCGCTCAAATACTGAGGAGCTAAACCATTCAGGGCTTTATAAGTAATTAACAAGATTTTAAAATCTATATAATGTTTAATAGGGAGCCAGTGCAGTGTTGACAGAGCCAGGCTAATGTGGTCGTACATCCTAGTTCTAGTAAGGACACTAGCTGCTGCATTTTGGACCATCTGGAGTTTGTTTAAGCATGCAGAACAACCACCCAATAAAGCATTACAATAATCTAACCTTGAGGTCATAGATGCATGAATTAACATTTCTGCATTTGACTTTGAGAGTATAGATCTCAATTTAGAAATATTTTTAAGATGAACACAAAATGCAGTTTTACAAAAGCTAGAAACGTGGCTGTCAAAGGAAAGATTGCTATCAAATAGCACACCTAGGTTCCTAACTGATGACGAAGAATTTACAGAGCAGCCATCAAGTGTTAGACAGTGTTCTAAGTTATTACATGTGGGGGTTTTAGGTCTGATAATTAACACAGTTTTTTTCAGAATTTAGCAGTAAGTAATTACTCGTCATCCAGTTTTTAATATTGACTATGCATTCCGTTAATTTCTCAATTTTGTGTTTCACACCGGGCCGCAAAGAAGTATAGAGCTGAGTATCATCAGCATAAACATTGAAAGCTAACACAGTGGTTCCTGATGATATTTCCCAAGAGTAACATATAAAGCGTGAAAAGTAACGGCCCTAGTACTGAGCCTTGAGGTACTCCATACTGCACTTGTGATCGATATAATACCTCTTCATTCACTGCTACGAATTGATGGCGGTCAGATAAGTACGATTTGGACCATGCTAATGCACTTCCACTAATGCCAACAAAGTTTTCTAGTCTATTAAAAAGAATGTTGTGGTCGATAGTGTCAAACACAGCGCTAAGATCCAGTAGTAGAGAGATACAACCACGATCAGATGATAAGAGCAGGTCAAGTCAAGTCAAGTCACCTTTATTTATATAGCGCTTTTACAATACAGATTGTGTCAAAGCACTTAACAGTATCAAATTGGAGGATAGAGTGTCAGTAATGTATAATGATAAGATTAAACACTCAATTTTCAGTTAAAGGCATTTCATTATTGAATTCAGAGATGTCATTGTCTAGCTCAGTTTAGTTTAAATAGTATCTGTGCAATCAAATCGGTGATAATCGCTAGAAATTAAGTGTCCCCAACTGAGCAAGCCAGAGGCGACAGCGGCAAGGAACCAAAACTCCCTCTGTGACAGAATGGAGAAAAAACCTTGGGAGAAACCAGGCTCAGTCGGGGCCAGTTCTCCTCTGACCAGACGAAACCCGCAGTTCAAAAGTTTATATTTCTATTTTAATTTTGTTGCAATTTCTAACAATAGTAGTATTATGTAGTTAGGTATTTTATTATATTTTAGTTATTTTGTTATTTTTGGTTGATATATCTGGGGATATATCTCTGGGGGTCATCTGGGTGTCCTGGTCTCCGCTGACGATCAGGGCTGTAGACATCATCTCTTGGTCATTTGTCATTTGTAACTCTAATGAGAGCAGTCTCAGTACTATGAAACAGTCTAAATCCTAAAACAGTCTAAGTATCACTTTGTTGTAATTGATGTGAAACCTTTCAGGTAGCCAGTGTACAGTAACAATGCTAAAATTAGGATGATATTATAGTTCTGGTTTTCTTAACAGCTGCATTTTGAACCAGCTGAAGCTTGTTTAAGGTGGATGCAGGACCATCGATAACTCCACTGGTTGAGATCTTACATCCTCAGCTCCTCCATATTATGAACATCAAGCTGATGGGGTAATTTTTAGAGCAAACCAATTTTTTTTTTTTTTTTTTTTTTTTTCAGAAAATATTAAATGATAATCATTATAGCCAGAAGTATAAGAAGAACAATTGTACTGGATACTGATGTAGAACATGTCAAACATTTATTTCCGACTATGTAAGGCTGTGGAATACAACACTGAGACATTTTACAAAATGAACAGTAGAAAGAGAACTAGGATGAATATAGATGTATTGGTAGGCAAATAAGAATTGTGCCAAAGTATTTTTACAATTTGGTGAATTTGTATGAATTTGTACATTCATATGCTTATTACCTTTCATATAATTTATGCACCTCGAGTGTTACGGATTCTCGTTAGACTGGGTCGAGACTTCTACTAGTGCCATTAAACATATTGATGATGGGCGTATGCTATAGGTGTATGTTTTCTGATTGGGCCCCTGGTGTTCAGCTCCCGCTGTAGGCCATCGAACTTTACATTAGACTTGCACTTAAGGGCCCAAGTCTATGCACTTAGAGTCCCAGGGCCCCTAAAGTAATCTGATCACATGAAATCTGATAAAATACCATTAATTATAATGATTCAATCATCAGAATCAGTTAAAAGTAGTTTCCAAACAATTGCATCCCTTATTATTGCTTGCATATTTGTTTCAATTTATTTTCTTGTAGGTAAGATGAGGGATCTGACTGGAAAGGAAAGGAGATTTTTGTATTGTTTTGCTTATGCATATTGTTTTATGCTGTTTTCTGTCTCTACAAATAAAAACACTTAATGTGACCACACACTGCCTATACCTGTCCTTCAGTAGCCTACATTGCTATGTTGTCCCATTTATTCTTATTTTAGTATCAATTACTAATATAGCTTTTATTAATATTATGAATTTGTTGAATTATAATGAATTAATAAATTCATTATTAATAATAATAATGAATTTTTAAATGACAAAAACACTATAAAATTACTAAAACTTTAAATTAAATCATATATATATATATATATATATATATATATATATATATATATATACATATATATATATATGATTTAATTTAAAGTTTTAGTAATTTTATAGTGTTTTTGTCATTTGTTTTAAATTCATTATTATTATTAATAACAAATTTATTAATTCATTATTGTATTCAATATACAGGCTTTCCTGTAGCTCAAATAGTAGAGCATGGTGCTAGCAATGTCAAGATCATTGGGTTCGATTCCCAAGGAAAGCAAAAGCTGATAAAATGTAGAAACTGTAACTTGAATGCAATGTAAGTCGCTTTTAAGCGACTGCTAAATGCATAAATGTAAATTGTTATTCGTTGATGTGTCTATATATTTATTTATTTTTATTTCAGTTTTGGTCTTATCTGTAATTGGCAATCAGAAGAAGTGTGTATCTTGATCAGGGTCCAGTCCAATGTTGCTTTGGATAAACTGGTGCAAAATTAAGATGGATTACCTGATCCAATATAGCAAAACTGGGATGTCTAAATCTAGATCATTCTTATCCAGTTTTAACTTTTTTAACAACTGGGCCCTGGTGAGCAGCACAGTGTCCCAAAGACAGCCTCATTAGCCTTGAGTTTGAAATGAATAATAATGATTCACTTGAAACCTTTGTTTGGCTTAGAGGTTGTTTTAACACAATGTAATAAATAAAATCCACCTTACAGAGCAAAATATATACTAAACTGGCAAGATTTACAATTTCCCAATATCGCAGTCCAAGTTACAGTACATATCAAATGAAAGCATATTATATACTAGAAGGGATCAGTACACAGTTTAGATTTTCATGGCACCTTAATCTTAATGTTGTGTTGCTTGTTCAGGACGTCCAGTATCTGAGGGAGGATGTCCATGTTGAGTAAAGGCTTGTCCATGTCACCGGTTCCTGCACTCAGTGACCCGATACTGCACCTCATCCTCACTCTGTGTTTGGGTTTGAGTGATCGAAGAGATTCTGCCTCAAATCCCATGTGTCTCTCATCGATTCCCAGAATAAATGTAGAGTTTCTTGCCAGTTGCACACACCACAGCAGCAAACCAATGAGAAAGCCAAGCATGATGCATAAGATGGCATTATAAACCCACCCAAAGCAGTGATCAGAGACACAGGACGTGAAATCAGCATCAGTGAGCTCATCGATGGGTCTCTGGGCTAGTTCTGCAGGACTGGCACACACCGGCATCACAGAGATGGCTTTATTCCTCTGTAGCCATTGTCTTAAGTACTGGATGCTGCAGTCGCAGTGGAAGGGTTCCCGGATAAGTTGACCAGCTGCAGGTGTTGGAGCCTGTCTAAATGCCCAGGAGTTACGGTGGTCAGGAGGTTATTCTGCAGCAGGAGTTTGGTGATTTCTGCAGGAAGATGAGGGATGGTTCTCAGGCCCTGCGAGATGCAGTTCATCCTCAGACCTCGGGACGGTAAAGCTTTGCACCTGCAGGACTGGGAACCAATGTGTGCAAAGATCGAGCACAAGAGAAGGGTCAGTCCTGAACCAAAGAGCATCCTGTGTTTGAAGAAACCACAAATACTTTAGCACATATCTTCAGAAGCAGGGAGTTATTGACATTACGTGCAATAAAAATCTGAAGCCTGAGTAGCGTCAGTCAATTGTCTTGGAGTACATACCCTGATAGCACACTCACATTACGTCTATTTGACGTCTGCATTTACATATGAAAGACGTATGTTTAGAGCAGTGGTCAACAACCTTTTTAAGCCCAAGATCCCTGACCTCGGCCTTTATGAAAGACAAGATCTACCTATTGAAGAATTGATGGAAAAAGACATCAGATTGTGCTTCCAATTTGAGGCCTTTTATTTAGTATTTTAATTAGTGATGCACCGATCAGGGCTCATTCAGAATCAGATATTTTTTTATTAATTAGGAAACTGGTTGATTCTGATACTGGTTGCTGATTTTTTTGATTATTTTTTTTCAAGAAAATTTATTTATTGGCTATTTGCTTTATAACAAGCAAACTGGCCTCTTTGCGGACGTCTTCAGCATCTCTGAAAATAACTGAAAAATTAGTACAAACAATACAGTACAAAGAATGGAGAATGCATTTTTGTACATATTTTACTGTTATTTTCGGGTTCTACTGGTATAGTGATAAAGATCTTCCTGTCAATGAGCAAACACTGTTTTAGAGTTCTATAGGACATTTCCTACCAGATGTCAAATAGACATTTATTAGATGTCTTTAAGATGTTTAAGATGTCAGTTTTACATATACGTACATTCTAAATCATAAAGACATCTGTCAAAGGTTTGTACACAGCAGATGCTTTCCAGATCAAGCGATCTTTAACAGACATCTTGCAGACGTACGTGTCCTATCTGTGAAACCTCTGATTTTTTTGGCCATAGAAAAGAGATAACGTAAATCCTCTCAACATTTGGAAAAAAAATTCCTGGTAGATGGCTGCGTTGACTGTGGACATCAGAAAACACAGTGGACCAACACCAGCAGATGACATGGCAGCCCAAATCATCACTGACTGTGGAAACTTCACACTGGACTTCAAGCAACATGGATTCTGTGCCTCTCCACTCTTCCTCCAGACTCTGGGACCTTGATTTCCAAATGAAATGTAAAATTTACTTTCATCTGAAAAGAGGACTTTGGACCACTGAGCAACAGTCCAGTTCTTTTTCTCCACAGCCCAGTTAAGATGCTTCTGACGTTGTCTCTGGTTCAGAAGTGGCTTGGTAGCCCTTTTCCTGAAGACGTCTGAGCTTGGTGACTCTTGATGCACTGACTCCAGCTTCAGTTCTCTCCTTGTGAAGCTCTCACAAGTGTTTGAATCGGCTTTGCTTGACTGTATTCTCAAGCTTGCAGTCATCCCTGTTGCTTGTGCACCTTTTCCTTCCCAAATTCTTCCTTCCAGTCAACTTTGCATTTAATATGCTTTGATACAGCACTCTGTAAACAGCCACACCTTTCAGTAATGACCTTCTGTGACTTACCCTCTTTGTGGAGGGTGTCAATGTTCGTCTTCTGGATCATTGCCAAGTCAGCAGTCTTCCCCATTATTGTGGTTTCAAAGAACAAGAGATACCCAGAATTTATACTGTAGGGATGGTCATTTATTCAAACTCAAATGTAAATATTCTAATATTTTGAGATACTGATTTTTGACTTTCATGAGCTGTAAGAAATAAACATTTAAAATATATCAGTCTGTGTGTAATGAATGAGTATAATATACAAGTTTCACTTTTTGAATGGAATTAGTGAAATAAATCAACTTTTTGATGATATTCTAATTATATGACCAGCACCTGTAGATAGGGAGTACGTGTTATTTAAGAAAAATATAATTATATTCTCAGAATGACATAATTTTTGTCCCAAACATAGTCAGTGGGGTACAAATTAAATTTTTGTTGAAAATCTAATAACTTGAAAACTCTGGACATTTTTCATACTTGGTTTATAATTTATGCCACTGTCACTAAAAACTATGATAACTTTTTCGGACACATTTAACTTTTGTTTCACCAAAAAAATGACAATCCTTAAGGGGGGCATTTTACCCCACTCTACCTTACATATGTGACCCCAAAACTGGACAATTAAGTCTCTCTTAAAATGTTTGAATGCACTAGAATAAGACAGACTTCTGTGTGTGTAATGGATGTAAGACTTACCTTTTAGCATGTGATTGACAGCAACTGAAGAAGTGTAATAATCATTCTGGCTTTAAGCTGAGACGTACATCCACTATAGTTTTTGTCTTGCGAATGTTTCTGTACATCAGAACAGGCATTGCTGGTGCTGTGAACGTCTGGAACTGTTTTTCCTGTATTTTTGACAGCTTGTATTGAGCAGTCAGAGCTCTAGGAGCATCGTGGGTCATGTGATCATCACAGGGCTGGCCTGTGTGAGCAGAGGATAAGACTATCTGCCAACAGCACATTAGAAAAGCCCTGCTTGCTGACAGAGCTGCGTGCTTATATCTGCAGTTGAGATGAGTCTGAAAATATTGAAAACGTGCGTAAATATTGCTATACGTGATGAATGAGCAATGCGTACATGCCACCAAAACAAAAGATTCCCGTTTGAAACATGACTGGTTTTGTGCTCCAGGGTCACATATAAGCAAATGAGTATAATATTTAGCAATAGGCAAAAATACACTGTATAGGTCAAAATGATCGATTTTTCTTTTATGCTAAATTCATTAGGAGATTATGTTCAACGAAGATATTTTGTAAATTTCCTACTGTGAATGTATCAAAACGTAATTTTTGATTAGTAATATGCATTGCTAAGAACTTCATTTGGACTACTTTAAAGGAGATTTTCTCAATATTTAGATTTTTTTGCACCCTCAGATTCCAGATTTTCAAACAGTTGTGTATCAGCCAAATATTGCCCGATCCTAACAAACCATACATCAATGGAAAGCTTATTTATATCCTTATGACTGGACTTTGTGGTCCAGGGTCACATATTTAATTAAAAGCTGCAATCCCTCTTAAAATGTCAATATATCAAAATCCAAAATAATTGAAATGATAGACAACTGAATGCTTTGGAAAGCTGGACTGTCTAATTAAAAACAAACAAACCGATCAGTCATCTATACGTATCATATAATTGTTTTATTTTATGTTCTGAATGTCATCACAGTTTGAGTTTTACATTGACTGTACACTGACATAGATAACCATCACATAAAATAAAATCTCAAAAGACAAGCATTCTCTGTTCTACAACAACAAAATAAACCAATGCCCTTTATCATGACCTATTTCTCAGAGTGGTTGATTGGGACAGTGTGATAGCAGCCTGTGAGGAGAAAAACATCCAGACAGAGGATCTCGACAGTCTGTTTCAGTAATGCACAGTAAAACACACCTCTCATTTAAAGATAGACGTCATATTATGCAGTCAGGATACTGTACACGCTATATACACAATGGTGCCTAACTTGGTCCCCTACTATATTTATTACTGCTCAAATGTGTCTTTACAAGCCCTCTTTACGTGGGCAAATGGCGGGACAGGATCGTTTTATGCCATCTTTTACATGGATGAGTTGCATTATCTGCAGTTACACACAACACAGTACAGAACAACAGGTCAAGCACATGAAATGATGAAACACATAAAAACAGAATAAGAAATATACAGAATAATAAGAATGAGAGGTAAAGTGAAATAAAAGAGTTAAGGCTGAGTGTTCAGCTCGCGGTGGACAAAAAAACAACGATGCATTTGAACCTTCAGTCCTTCATCTGTCAATCAAAATATCAGAATATCTTCTGACATTGTTAATATTTTATGCAGAACAAAAATCTTTGGAAACATTTACTTTGCAAGTAATATAAATGCAGGAGCTTTTGCATTTTTTTCTTCTTAAAGTCAACATGAAACAACATTAACAAACCCATTTTACTTGCAAAAACAGGATATTAAACATGGATAACCTTACTTCTTTTCATCAAGAAATGATCAGCTTGTAAAAATGGCAGGTGATTGAAGGAGCGGGGTCGAGAAATAAAAGGGTGCAATGACTTTTATAAATAGAAAGAATACGAAGACAGTTCTTTTTTCTTTGAATTTAACACGAGGAACCTAAACAGGGTTAGTTTAGTCTTTAGTTTAGTCTGTTCTGGTTGACTTTAGTACATCAGAATGAATATTGCACTCAATATATGTGATATGTTGAAAAGAAAACCTAATGCTTTGGTTTGGGGTCATGAAAACGTGCTCAGAGGTTACAAAATTTTGATCCTGAAAAACAAATCGAAAAATATCAGCTTATATATCTGATCAGATTGCATCTTTTCAACAATCGTTTTCATTTGCCTCACTTCACAGACTAAAAGTTCATTTCTAGATATACATTCCTCTAAACATACAGATGCTTGCATAATATTCACCTGAAACAATCTCCTGGTTGTTTAAAAGTAAAAAAAGAAGAGTACTTTTTACATGATTGCACTTCATTGCCATGGTAACACTGGTTTATTTTCAATAATAAATAAACACCCAAGAACAACATCAATAACAAATCACAGTTAAAGCCTAGCCGATCACTTTGACGTTTCATTCGACGTAAAAACACTAGTTTGATGAGAATCTCTACGCCGCTATGATGAAGTAATAGTAAAGATGCTTTAGCCATGACGACGTCATCATGACAAACATATTGCACTTAAAAACAAACGAGAAAATAGAAAAATAATTCCATCACTGGCCCTCAAAAACCAAAATCAAAAAATGACTCCAGGCATGCAAACGTATTTTAACATCTCCTCAAAACCCTTAACTGTAAGTCTGTGAGATTCATATGATGCTGTACAACTTCACTGTAGTTGAGCAGTTCAAAGTGCCACATGATACTGCATTTGTGCTTCAAAATCGCTTTATAATAGATCACATGGAAGGTTTCTATTAGCATACTTCTTTAAATATGACTTCCACTCAAACTGACCGAGATATTGTTCTCAAAAAGTTGTGAATACGTCTTTTATAGTATTCTATAACATCGCTTTTTGCTTACAATGGTTTCAGTTACACTACTGTACTACTGTACTACACACGAAACATAGTGGTGCGATGGTCATTGGCACGTTCATTAATGATCGTTAAGACAACATGTAGAGCTGTCATCTACAACAAATACAGCGAATTTTATCAACAAATCTACTCTGTCATTCTGCTAGTTTGAATGAGTCAGCCTCAAAAACACAATGTTTGAATACAAGCAAACCCACTATTTTGTTTGTTTTTATAACCTCTGCAAGGCAAATTTAACGAAACCAGTCAAAGAAATCAGGAAAATAAATATCATATTTTGCATAAAGGCAACAAAAACCCATATTTAGGACCATTAAGATTTTTTTGCTGATATTAAACACAATTCTCAATAAATAAATAAATAAATACAAAACTTTGATTTCTATTAGAACCATACCACTGCAATGTGAAAAAAAACAACCTATGCTTTATTTCAATGTAAAAATATTTGTGCAGCATGGTAACTGGCTTTAATGTATGCTAATATTAACTGAAATATCGTTACTTTACTATGTTTTCCAGGAACAGACTAAAAACTATTTGATAATAATAATAACTTTAAAATGCATTACAGAAAAAAAATAAAAATAAATAAAATGTAACAATGCAATATATCTTAATGGTCCTTGGTATTCCTTATGCAAAATATAAATTCTTCTTCTAATCTTGTGCCATTCACCCGTAGGCAGAATGAAATAAGAGTGAGAGACATCAAACACAGAGGCTGTTTTTGCACTGTTGGGGTTGGCTAGTGTCTGTTTGAAGCTCACACCAGCGTGCTGATAGCGCAGGGTCTGTGTTTGCTGATCATGTGCTGCTCTCTGAGAGCTGTTTGAAGAGATACGGCTGGGTGCTGTAGTGGGGCGTGGTGATAGGGCGGATGGCTTGCCCAAGACGAAGCGCTTGACCCGAATGCTTTGAAAGAGTGACCCAAGGAGGGAATCTGGAGCGCTGTGTCTGTCAGGAAACAGATGCTTCTGGAAGAAAGGGTCTCTCTGGCGCTGAGGAGGACTGCTAAAGATGGAGCCCTGTGAGGAGAGACGTGGATCACACATTAATGAACTAATACAGCATCCAAACACTTTGTCAACTAGATTTTGAAGTGAAAATGTGCAGTAGTGAAGTATAGACATGCATTTTCATAATCATTTCCTCCATACAATCACTTCAATGCCTTTTTAGCAGCTGACAGAAAATTTTAAAAAGCCTTTATTCACATTAAAAATGTTTATTATATGTTTTAACACACTCTGAGGAAGGCTGAAGGCCAACATCAGTGTGTAGAGTTTTAGGCATTTTGAATGTTTATTGAGATGTGAATAAAGGCTTTTTAACTTTTTTGGACCAGAAGAAGCGCCTTGGATTCTTCTTTTTTGTAATAGTTGCTTTAAACCCAACCAAAGAGCACCTTCTGGGATTACTTCACAAGGTCCTTAATCAGCAAGTAGCGCTTCAAGATGTCTCAAGATGTGATCTTCACTGCAGGCTGTAGACGGTGGATTTCACTTTCACTCTGTCACTGGGGCAGTACCTTCTCAAAAGGTACGTTTGTACCTAAAGGGTCTGTTTTGGTACCTTAAACATATTAGTGTATGCTGTATGTACATATTAGTACGTAAAGTGTACATATTAGAACCTAATAATAGGTTCAAAAGTTCATTTCTGAGAGGATTTTGCACGCTTCAGTTTTATTTTGACGGAAACTGATAGTAAATTGGAGACTGTCCTTTAAAGTGTTGGTATTCATTTTCTCAAAATTTCAACATACATTTTGTTTAAGGTGTTTGAAGACACTTTTTATATTGTTTGAGTTGTCTGTGAATGAAGGTGTCTTTTAGATTAACACATACGGCATCTATAAAATGCATCATTCCTGTGAGAGGTAAAAATATTGTGCCCAGTTGCACATCCCTTTAGCATGTTTACAAATGAAAAGAAGCACAGGTTTTGGCATAAACGGCCCTGTGTTTATAATACATGCACTTCTGTGGTACAGTTTTAATGAATGAAAAAACACTCCAGATAATTGTAAGCGTGTATGAATCCAATTCAGTGACTCAAATCTGGCTCTTTTCAGCAGGGGTGGCTTCTCTGTTTGGGAAATCTTGTCTCTTGGTAGAAAATCTGCAAATAAACTACAGAAGCACATCCCATTGCTTAACAAACCTCTTAAGGCAGGTCTATTTGAAAAGTTTAGGTCTATACATTACTACTTAAATTCTGCTTTCAAATATTCGGACAGGAATTTTTACTTTCATATCTTCAGATAATTCTAATTCAAAAGGGCTGCAAAGACAATTCATACTAAAATGGGCAGATGCAAATGTTAAACTTTGCTGTAAACAGTACTGAATATTACTCAAATTCTTCCATTTGTAGGATAGAAACCAAAAGATTATGAGTAGAACATTCATATTAAAATCTTTAAATCTAAAAGAAAAACAAATCTTGAACATGCAAAGCTTGATAAAACACATCGCTCTTTGGAGTGAGCAGTTTAAAACTGGCACATCTTCAGCTGTTTTGTCTCTTTATTTTTGACAGACAACTACATCGTTTGACTCCCAATGTTAGATATTTTAACAGATAAGGTCTAAGCAGCTATCCACTTCGAATGAATACTCAAATCTTTCATCAAACTGAATATAAAAAAGCATGAAATATAATGCGTGAACAAAAACCAGACTGAAATCCACATTTGACTCAGTCTTCAAAGGTCTGATCAGCATGAACTGATGAGACTTGCAGGGACTCCAGGCATTTGATTAAAGAAGAGCAACTTGGGTAAAGTAAAAAAAAAAAAAGAAAGGTTTCACTATGTCTGTATGTGTGAGGTTCATCAACCATCTAACAGATACAAGTGAAAGCCCCTTTAAAAAAGAACCGAAAGAACAGACTCGCATGAACATTAAGAAGCTATCATCAGACTGCTTGAAAAAAACATGCATTCTTAAAAATCGTCTCCAGGTCTTTCTGAGCACCAGCACAGTTTCAGTAGGCGAGCAGTTCGTGCATGTAAGCAGGCAGGCAGGGTAGGCATCAATAAATATGTTACAAGAAAAAAAAACAATGGACCGTTTTAACCCATGAAGCACAAAAGGTGCCAAAAAAAAGTGCATTAAACATTATCAAATCAAATAATTACCACCCACTGCCTACTTACTTCCATAATGCTGTCTAGAGATCCTGCACTGGGACAGCGCCCATGCTTGCCTGCCCAAGACATGCACACATTCTCACTCCCAACTCGGGACCCCTTTAGCGTCATTTTTCGACGTGTAGGGTCCTCCATTGCTTTAAATAAGAAACCCTTGGCGTCAGTATGTCGACGCGAAAGGCACTGGGAATTTTATTGTTATGATTAAATTACATATTGGGTAATAATATTGCCATTATTGCATATATGGGTGTGATTTTTCAATGTAAACAGTCACAAGCACGTAACCCAACCCCTGCCCCTAAACCTACCATTTGTCAATAAATCACAAGATATAACAGGCAGATACAGATACAGTCATAATTTATTTTAAAAAATATGAATATTCCAAGTCTTCCGAGGCAAAACAATTGATTTGTTGTCCGCTGTAAAGATCCTGTGTGCAAATTCAGAAAATACCGCCAGAAGAAGCCTCACATCAGCCTTGGTTGTGAAATGCTATTGGCTCTCGTGTGTCTTGTGGCCGATTACGTCATGCTAAAATACGGGACAGTATCTTTTGAATGACATGTGAGCAGTGCGTTAACGCAGCGGGATCATTTTCAGTGATTAAAACCTTATGCTTTGCTCTCTTTTCTTTGCTTAAAGATATCGTATGGCAGAAGACTTGGAATGCAACAGGACTTGTTTGTAATGCTTTTATACTGCTTTTTTAGTTTTTGCAATAAATACCTGTGACTGTACTTTTATTTGCCTGTTACGTGTTTTATACTGTTCAGAAGTGGGTAGGTTTAGGGCAGGGGTTAGGTTAGGTACTCCGATGAAAGTATACATTTATATCATTTAATTTCTATTTTTTTACAAATGCATGCAAACAACTGAAAACAATGGAGAACACTGAAAGTGCCGCTAAAAGGATACCTCTGTGCGTCGAAAAATGCCACCAAGGGGTCAAGGGTCAATATGTGACGAGCTGGGAATGAGAACGTGTTGCAGTGGCATAGATTAGAGATGTACATCACACCTGTAACATCCCTCTACTCTAAACTGATGAAAACACAAAGCAAGCTGAGACTTTCTGAACTTTCTGGGTCATTATCAACAGTAACTGACTGCCAGCTTGCTGTGTATACTCCATCTGTGCATACTGCTGCCTGTCATGAGCCATTTTAGCAAATACACATAAGCCAAGACACACAACGCTCACAAACACTTGGATAAATTAAACATAAGACTAAAAGAGCAGTTTCAATACAATACAGTAAATACAGCAGACTGAGTAGAGTTTCTCTGCTTTTGCTGTATGGCAAACTGACCTGGAAAAAATAACAGTTAAAAGTTGCCTTTATCTGTCTACCAAAGCGGAGCCTGGTGGTTACTTCCCAAAAAATTGCAAAGTTGCTTTATAGAATCTCCACTTTCTCTGTTAACACACCTTATCTCTTCTAAGTCACACCGCTAACATGCACGGTCTCTGTCCGTTTAGCTCCTCTGCTTTTTCTTTTTTTTGAAAGATTTGGCATCTTTGCCTTTATTACTGTATGACTCAGACCATTTTTTTGGTTGCAGCATTTTTTTTCCCTCTCCTTTTGATCATGGACCTGCCAGCCGTCCAGTTGCTCTGCTTGGAGCAGTGGGATCATCCACTGGAGGACTACTCAGGACTTTATCAATCGCTTCCCGGACTGCTCGCTGTGTGTCTTTGCTGAGGGTGTGGAAAGAAGCCCCACCCTCACTCCTGCAACTGAGGATGGAGATGCCTTAGCTGTCTAAGCTTGAAATGGGAGACAAGTGAGTGTCTCCCCAAAGAAACACCATTAACAGGCACATACGGCATAACCCTAACAGCAGCAATAGTCTCTACACACATCAAGTATAGCTGAGGCCGGACACGCAGAAAAAACACTTCCTAAGGAACCAACAGTGAAAGGCCAAAATGGAGCTACTTGGACTGCTGAAAGCAGGTGTATTAGCAGGAAAGCATACAAAGTACCACAGCAATGGAGGAGACGAGAAAACCAAAGGGAGCAACGGGATGTTTTGCTGAAAGCAAACAAATCCAACTCTGCCGTTTCAAACCTTGAGCTAAATCAGACTGACAGTTTGAGGGTGCAACCTACATTCATTCTCCCGCATTCAGAAACTACACGTCCTGAGCATGAAGTTCACTGTACACAAGTCCTGGATCGTCCGCAAACTGTTGTGCTTTGTGGAACAAGTCCTGATTTGCAGTCTTCTAATAACAATAGAGTGACAGCACTAGGAAAACCCATAAGTTGTGAATGCAGTTTAACAGTAAATGATATACAATGGAAATGAATTAGGATGATCAATTAAAAGATGTTAAAATACCCACTGTTTAAATAGTATAGCCACAAGAAGAAAACAATATGTGTATTACAGTAACAGGATTTTGGTGTTAAATCACTAACCACTTCCTTGTTACACAATTTTGCAACTCATAAACCGTATACACTTAAACCTTAAAACAACTGTAGAAAAGTGATGATTTAACCGAAGAAAAAGAGCTTTTCTAAAATAATTTCTGCTTTTATAATAAAATAATATATAATCTCCTATCTCTGAACAGATTTATTTTAATCAATATTATTGTTCAACAGAATTGAACCCAGAATATTATTTTAATAACACATCAGTTAAGCAGGATTGTGTATGACCTGCTTCTGTAAACCCCCCAAGAGCCCTGACACAACACTGCCGAGATCAAATATCAGAATATAAACAGTGGACCCGTTCACAACACAGATGATCATTTGTGTACCAGGTATTTTTTTCTTCATTCTGTGAATGCAAACTGCAAACCCTAGGACCCATACTGCAGTCATCTAATGCTACCAGTGAAAAAATATTTGTAACATATTAGGTTTAAGAAATGTTTAAACTTCAGAAAAATCATTGTACATAGGGAATCAAACAACCATAAAAACATAACATCCTTTCTGGTTTAACTGACCAGAAAGGCAATCTGCTCATCAGTAAGTCAGACACACTGAACTCACCTGCTTCAGAAAGGTCACGCAGGGAGCTACTGAGCGCGCTCCGCTTTAGCCCCTCCCCCATGGCGTACGTGTCATCCAGACTAGTGCGGCCCATGGTGCCGTTTCCGCTCTCTTTCTTTAGGCCCGACATGCTCTGAGACATACTGGGTCTGACCACTCCTTTCTGTTTCTCCAGCTCAGCTACAAACATTCAAACACACACATACAGTCAACAATCAACTGTAAAAGAGCATCCTACATAGACAACAAGCAAGAGCTAAGCACACAACAAAACCTGCCCAATACTCATAACTAGCCCAATCGCGTTTCGAGGGGGTTCCCTGTTAAAAATCACATTCCAGGGGGTAAAATACACTTTTTTTTGGTGGGATTCCCCGGTAAAATTCACATTTCAGGGGCTAAACATCACGTTATTGGGGTCACTTCAACCCGCTGACATAAAAAACAACCCAGTGTTAAAGTAGCGGGAAAACCGCAGACTTGGCAACACTGGAGCTAAGTGATTTAGTGGCTAGTCATTACGCATACTTCTCTACATTAAAGCTGATGTCAGCTTAATGTGCTTTATTTCCCATAACATACTAAAGAATATTTAGCATCAAATCAGATGGCCGTCCATCAGAAAAGGAGACAACGATAACAAACGTACTCACTTTTCGCATTTAAAAAAAATCAAGCCAAGTCAAATGAGAAATTAAACATTGGAAAAAATGTCGAAGAATGTTGAGTCAGATGTAAAAATGACATGAATTCTGATCTGACGTTAATGTAGCAGCCGCAATGCAAAAAATTAATTTATTTTCACATTAGAAGGTGGCCCAGATCAGAACTGAAAATATCCAAAAATGTCCAAAAAATCTGATTTGAGCCACACTGGGATTCTGATTTGGGAATGAAGCCTCTGAGTCTGACCTTTACAATCAAACATGTAAATGACCATTATAATATGATTGGATGACCTTGTCGCATATGAAATGAGTACAGCATTCCTGCAAAGCTGAATACATTAGTCAAATGCTAATGAGACCATGGTTGTGAAATGATAGATTTCATGAAGATCATGAGATTTCAGATTTTTGCTCTTTATTCCTAACAACTGTAACTCTGAACTGAAAACGACATTAACATGGGCAGCTCACAAAACCTGCTTCGGTAATGGTAAGGATGAGGAAGAATAAAGGTCTGTTTACACTCTATCCGGTACTTTTCCATTTCCTGGACCTCAGCGATGGACTCTCGCAGGTCGCTGGTGAATTTCTTGCGGTCCTGAGGGTTGGGAGCATTGAAATTGATCAGGACTTTGAAGTCTGCGCCAGGAATGGCTGAAGTCAGCCGGATACCATTTGGATAGTCTGAGAAAATAAGAAAACATAATTTTACTCCATAAAAATTAATATGAAGGAAAATAAATAAATAATATATTTATTTGGATTCTTTAGGCTAATTCACAGCGCACTGATAAACGCCGACAGACAGCATCAGACACAGTTTTGTCTGGTCAGTGTTTTACCCCGTCTGTGTCTGTTGGATCACATTTTTTTGATGGTTGAGCATGCTGGATCGGCTGTTGTCGGGTCGTGGAGTGTCAGAGAAGCGATGTACTGTAATCTGGTGATTGCCTGCATTGGTCTGTGTCTGTCAGTGCAGTGTGCAGTGGCCTTTAGGGTACATACAGCATTACGCAGGACTAAGAGTGCCATAAAATGAAGGAATACCATATTTACTACCGCTATTAACAAGCAATTAACTAATAATAAAAAAATATATATATACTATTTTGGCCCCAATAAACTCCTAATTTGCTGCTTATTATTAATAGTTAGTAATGTAGTTGTTAAGTTTAGGTATTGTGGGTAGGATTAAGGATGTAGAATATGATCATGCAGAATATGTGCTTTATAAGTACTAATAAACAGCCAATGTGTTAATAATATGAATGCTAATAAGCAACTAGTTGATAGTGAGAATCGTTCCATAAACTAAAGTGTTACCAAATATTTTTTTATAAGTCAAAAACAAAAATGTCAATACATCACTGAATTAAACTACATAAATGTATCATTTACAGCATCCCATAACTTTACGTATGTCTGCTTATTGTCTATCTATCTGAGAAATGATTTGTTTATTGTACATTACAGTTGTTGTATAAATAAAAATTATTATTGATTCCTTATTATTAGTGCTGTCAAAAGATTAATCGATACAAATACACACACATACAATATATATTTTGAAAATATTTACATGTATATATTTATATTCATATAATTTATATTATATATAAATATATTTAATATATAAACATAACATATTTTTCTGAAATATATACATGCATGTATGTGTATTAATATATACATAATATATGTGTATGTACTGTGTATATTTATTATGTTAAAAAAAAAAACTTTTATATTGGATGCGATTAATCGTGATTAATCTTTTGACAGCACTAGTTGTTATTTTATTGGCACTTCTAGCCTTCCATTCAGAAAGATTAATTATGTTCATATTTCTTACACTGGTTCTCAAAGAGCATCACTTGCATCCCGTACAGAGAGAAAGACTGCCTGAAACTATACGTCACTGAGTTTTTCTTCTTCTGGAAGATCTTGGTAACCTGTCACAAAGTTGCAGAAATCACAGTGATCAATGGCCGCATCAACACATGCTGATATTTGTCCATTAATGAAAGTATTTAGCTTTAGTAGACGATGTAGCATGCTCATGTCATGTGTTCTGTGTGTCTTTGTGATCTCTCACCACCAGCAGGTCATTAAACAGGAAGATCTCTCGCTGGTGCTGCCCCAGTTTTTGCAGTCTGTTGGGATCTGGGACCTCAAACAGTCTGCAGTAGCACACCAGCCTGCGATGAGCCTGAGACAGCACCTGTAACACACACACACACACACACACACACACACAAACGTGTTTGTTTCTCTATCAGGGTGGGGACTTTCCACCAACCGATGCCTATCTGTATACTGAGCTATGATATTTTTTCTCTTCTATTGTTTTCATATAGACCTAACACACCCTAACCCTTTACCTTTTTATTATTGTTTTCACCAATGAGAATGTTCCCAAAACGAGGAAGTTTTGTCAGATTTAACTCACTTAAGAGGGCAAATTTGCATCCAAAATATGGTTAAAGGGAAAGTTCACCCAAAACATGAAATGTAAAAGTAATCATTTACTTTCCTTCGAGTTGCTCCAAACATGTATGAGTTTCTTTCTTCTGCTGAACACAAAATAAGTAAATAAGTATACTTAAGTAAAGTTCAAGTATATTTTTAAGCATACTTTACGTAGTAAGTATTCACATATCAGTGTACTAGTAGTATACTGTCCCAAATGGCACCCTAAACCCTCGCGGTCTTCCTCTGAGTCCGCACTTTCGTGACGTAACGCCGCTTTGACTGTCGGGTAGAAGTCTGCTGCGGAGCTTGCCCCTGTGCGGGCTCGGCAGAAGTGCGTGTTGAAGGCACATAGGACTCGCGAGCACCCTTTTTAATGCTAATATGACGAATGGGACACCCTATGGTCTCGTGGACTTAACGGACACGCGAAGGCGGCGACCATTGTAACTCCGCAAGACTGAAAGTGCACATGAAGTGTTCCATTTGGGACAGGGCCTAAGTGTACTATTTCAATACTCCTTGGGACTAAATTGGCCCACTTTCTAGTATATAAAAGTATACTTTAAGTATAACAGTAGTAAACTTTGAGTACAAACTAGTTTCCATCAATGTTTTTAGCTATACTAAAAGTGAACTTATAGGTATACTGATAGTTTACCAATTAACTACTTGTAGTAGCATTTTTAGTACACTTTGAAGTATAGTCTCAGTAAACTACTAGTTTAGTAGTTTTATACTGCAAGTATACTCGTAAGTTTTCTTTAAGTGAACTTTACATCACACTACTATGTCCCTATTTAGGTATTAATTTGTATATATTTTATTATATGAATATCTGAACATAAAAAACATCAAAAGAAAGAACAGGGTATCTGCTTGTAAACAAAAACATTTTATTCTAGCTTCATGCATTCTTTTTTTTTTTTAAACACTTGAATATGGGTAAGTTTCATCAATAAAAAATAAAGAAATAAACAACATTTTGAGCTCAAATGTAGCTCAAATATATTTAGACTTTTCCTAAGTTTAAATCAAGTATACTTAAAGCTGCAGTCCGTAGGTTTTGCCTCTTTGTCGCCATCTCTGTTTGAAAAATTGCAGTAATTTGCAGAATTATCTTGCTTGTGTGGGTTGTGCACGGCTCCAGCGCGGATGAATCTAATGTTTTTAGGAGTCTGTGTGGCTGTCAGTCACCGCGCCGCTGTGAATCCTGTACTTAGGAATCACAGATTCTAGCCTATGTCTTGGAAATAGGACCCAAATAAGAATTTTCACCGGATATTGTCATCTGAACAAGTAACAATTCTGCCATGTTTGTTCTGACCAACTGAGGAAAAAAGCATTACAATAAATCACGCTACCAATGGTGATTTAATCTAAAGATCGATTAGCTCATGTCACATTAAACCGTGCAAATTATTATTATTGATATACTTTATTCTCAAATTAACAACATCAGCATTGCGTGACAATGAGTATTGTGTGTATTAGCGCGTAGATTTCAGTTTCTGTACAGTTTAATCTAAATGTCATACCATTCGAATTTCATATTAAGGAATTATTTTAACCCAAAAAGCAAACTATGCTCCCTTCGAACTGGTTTTCTTTAAAATACAAATCTTGTGTCATTGAGCTAGACAATGACATCTCTGAATTCAATAATGAAATGCCTTTAACTGAAAATTGAAAATTGAGTGTTTAATCTTATCATTATACATTACTGACACTCTATCCTCCAATTTGATACTGTTAAGTGCTTTGACACAATCTGTATTGTAAAAGCGCTATATAAATAAAGATGACTTGACTTGACTTAAAGTAAGGTGATAGTTTTGAACACAGGCTGGTTATGTACTTGCTCAAATATTGATTTCGGATCATTTTTAACCCAAATAAGTTACGCACTGCAGCTTTAAATGTCATTTTAAGTATATTTCTGAGAAGTACATGACAAGTAGACAAAAAAATAGGAAAGAATACTTTTAGTTTAAAAGAAGTATACTAATAGCACACTTGAATAAACTTCTTTTCGTAAGGGAAGTTATTTTGAAGAATGTTGGTAACCAAACAGTTGACGGTAGCCATTGTTTTCCATAGTACGGTAAAAAAAAATGGCTATGGAAGTGAATGGTTACAAGCAACAGTTTGGATACCAACATTCTTCTAAATATCTTCTTTTGTACAACTTTTGTAACAATATGAGAGTGAGTAAATGAATTTTCATTTTTGGATGAACTATCCTTTTAAGTACTGTAACAACACACACACAGATTCATTTACATGAATTGTGAAGCATTTCATTCAGCTTTTAACTCTTGGAAGAGACTTTTTGTGAATGTGAGATTACATTTTGGTTCTGTTACCAAATCAATACATACTGTATCAGTATTTAAATTATGTATCTAGAGTTTTGAAAGGATAAAGAAAATGTTTTACATCCAGTGCAAAATATTCAGTTATTGATTTTAGGTTCAGATATGACATTTGGAATGAAAATGACAGAAGGAAAGTGACTATAGTAGTGAAGTGTGCAAAGAAATAATGATTTGTCACACACAGACGGACAGCTGCTGTATTTATACATCATAAAAAATACTTACACATCCAAGGCCATGGTGAAGTGATCCCATCTGTAATGCAAGAGGAAAAGTCAAGATATATGTGTGTGTGTGCTAATGCAATTCTCTTTACTAAATTCAAAATTGTCATATCTGAATTGTTGAAGAATGACCAGACCTCTTATACTACAACTGACAGACTCTCATTATCTTCATTAATTACACAGATAGTGTTTAAGAAGTAGTTCACTGACTGGGGATTTAAAATAAAAGTCTGCATCTTTTAGCAAATTCAGTACAGTTTCATAAAGCAGGATTATGATGAACCTACTTGCTTCTTGCCCACAATGAGTTTCTCCACCTTCTGCACCTGAGACACGTGGTCCTCATTGGTTTTGAGTTCCTTCTTCTGGATCCGCTCGTAAATCCCAACCAGCATCTCCCGAGGGATGTCCTCGCCATCATCAACCCCTTCCAACACAAACACAAGACTGGCATTACGGCTGGAATATTGCTTTACAGCTTGTGTCTGTTTTGTTCTCCTGTCTATCCAGTGTTCAGTTGAGCTGTGGCCACAGATGTGAATGTCAGCTCATTTATTACTATGAAAACAACAGTGTGTTTCAATCAAAACCTCGCAGATTCTTGACGAAGTCCTCAAGTTTCATCTTGCGTTCCATCTTGACGTTCGGGCTGTACATGTCTGTGTTGAGGAGGATGATGGCGAAAGCCAAGATGAAGATGGTGTCAGGGTTTCTGAACTGACGCACCACATCAGGGTTACAGATGCAGTAGCGCTGGCTAAACAAAGACACACCACAAGTCACTGTAACTCTGATCAATCATGTTAAAACATTACAATACGAAGCAATGCAAATGATCTTTTTAGAATTAGTGCCGCTTGTTTATCGTTTTACCTTGTATATTTGTCATTTCTAAGTTATAACACTTCATAATGATTTAAAAAAAGATGTATCTATTGTATGAAGATGTATGTTGCTTGATCACACCTGAAAGCCTCGATCAGGCGCTCCACCTTCTGTGCCTCGCCCTGAACCCGGATCTGAGCCTGGAATTTCCGCAAAGCTTCATCCAGCTCCATCACTGAGAAATCCAGCTCATCCACCACACAGCTGCAACAGACACACATGCACTCAAACGTCAACACATGCTTGCTGCATGCCACAGTTGCCTGTTTGCACAAACAGGGAACAGAAAAAGTGTTTTGTTCTGTTTTTAAAGGGGGTTATCGGATGCCCGTTTTCCACAAGTTGATATGATTCTTTAGGGTCTTAATGAAAAGTCTATAACATACTTTGGTTAAAATATCTCAATGGTAGTGTGAAACAACTTTTTACCCTGTCAAAAACAGCTCTTTTTACAGCAAGCCGTTTTGTTGCATGTTCCTTTAAATGCAAATGACTTCCCTCTCTTCTGAGCCGCTCTCTGAGTGAAAACTTCATCGTGAAACTTGCTAACTAGCACACTATTAGGAAATGCGATGTGCAAAGATTCATAAAAACCCCTTATACTCACTTATTCATTAATAGCCTAATTGGGAGCAAAAGGGTTGCAAGTAGCTAGGTTACAAATTTCAATTTAGTTACGGGGATGAATAGTTGATCTTGACAAACACAGTCAGAGATGCTGTTTGTGTAAAATTGGACTTGTCTTTCCATAAGGGTTCAAATGATGTCACTTTGTTTGAATTAGACATGTTTAAAACTAGCTACTGTATGCTAGGTTAATTTTATTTTAGCTAGCTTTTCTAACATATCTAATTTTTTTCTACAAAACATGGGATTTATGTCTGTAATTTGTACCTGTGTTTATTTTATTTGTGGAACGTGGTGATTATAAACTATGAAAACTGATATCAGTAGATGAGTAAATGAAAAAAAAAACATGCAAATACTTACTCTAAAACATCCCTGTTGAACTGTTTCTGTCTGTTCCCGAGAAATTCTCCAATCATTTGTCTACTCAAGCCTTTCCTCTGCAGCAGGAAGTGGGCCACACCCACGGGCGTGTCAGGAACAAAGCCCCTCTCCGTCAGGTACTGGATGCCCTTCTCTGGCTTTCTGAAATAGATCAGCAGGTGAGGTCAACGTCTCATCCTACTGAACACTCAACATCATACTCGTCATAGTCGGTATAGGACATGCAATCCAAAACATTATTTGAAAAAAAAAAAAAGCTTGAAAGAAGGAAGAATAATTTTGAATAATAGGAAGAATTGTATAGTATAGTTGACTATACTACAGCTAAGCAAAGACAGTCCTACTGAAATTCCCAAAAAGCTAAACAGCACACAGTTTTGATTCATATGATGTACTCTCACTCCAGTGTGGAATACATGAAATCCTCATTATTTATATTTACGTATCCGCATACATACGTTGCATACATTGTTTACATATGTGATACGCTCCAAAATGGTGCCAGGGTGACACGGAGGAGATGAACTGTTGAATAAAATTCGTTATTTTTGTTTTCTTTGCGCACAAAAAATATTCTCGTAGCTTTGTAAAATTACGATTGAATCACTGATGTCACATGGATTATTTTAACGATCTCCTTGCTACATTTCTGGACGTTGATTGTGTTAGGATCCTTGCTGTCTATGGAGGGTCAGAGAACTCTCAGAATTCATCAAAAATATCTTAAATTGTGTTCTGAAGATGAACGAAGGTCTTACGGGTTTGGAACGACATGAGGGTGAGTAATTAATGACAGAATTTTTATTTTTGGGAGAACTATCCCTTTAAGGGATCTAAAATATGATCATGCAGAACAAGGCATTAATATGTGCTTTATAAGTACTAATAAACAGCCAATATGCTAGTGATATGCATGCTAATAAGCGGCTAGTTAATAGTGAGAATTGATCCTTAAATTAATCCCTTCATACCCAGTGATAAAATATGTGACCCTGGAGCACAAAACCAGTCATAAGTAGCTCAGGTATATTTGTAGCAATAGCCAACAATACATTGTATGGGTCAAAATTATCCATTTTTCTTTTATGCCAAAAATCATTAGGATATCAAGTAAGGATCATGTTCCATGAAGATGTTTTGTAAATTTCCTACCGTAAATATATCAAAACTTAATTTTTGATTAGTAATATGCATTGCTAAGGACTTCATTTGGACAACTTTAAAGGTGAATTTCTCAATATTTAGATTTTTTTGCACCCTCAGATTTTCAAATAGTTGTCTCTCAGCCAAATATTGTCCAATCCTAACAAACCATACATCAATGGAAAGCTTATTTATTCTGATAATTGTAATACATACTTATTGAAGAGGTTGAGGCCGATGCGGTATTGCCTCTTGCGCATGATATCGCTGCTGAAGGCCGGAGAGTCCCAGCTGTTGCGAGTGTCTTTGTGGTACGTCTGCTTGCTGAGACTCTGTTCGTCTCTGGACGACAATTCTGAGTTTATCGTGTCAATGGAGTTTGAATTGCTGTTGATGCTGTCATTGTCTCCATCTGAGAAGTCTGACTCGGACTTGCTCTGCCGCTTGCCATTGGTGGCCAGGTGGCTCTCCAGCTGTCGGTGTCGAAGCGGCTCTTCGTCTCCAGAGAGCGAGGGCACTCTGGAAGGAAGCCTTGGTTTGGGACGGGGTCCGGCTGCGGTGCGCTGGTGAATGTTTAGCGGTTGGACCAAACCTTGCTCAGAGCGATGGCTTGTATCTGCTGTGCTGTCACTGGGAGGCTCGATGGTCAGCAGGGGTAAGTCTGGCCCCTGGCGCTCGAGGGAAGGAGTGTCTGTGTCCAGCTTCTCATCCCTGGCGTCCGTGGACAGCTGGACCAGCGGAGAGAGCTCCTCTTCATCGATGAAGAGCGTCACGTCGCAGATCTCATTCTCCTGATGCTTGCTCTCCTGACAAACCACTTGCTCGGGCTGCGTCTCCTCTTTGTGCAGACTACGGCAGTTCAGTGCATCGTCAATCGACTCCGCCAGTGACTTCACTTGCCTGGAGAAAGTGTCTTCTAGCTCTGTGATTGTGTCTGTCAAGTCGTTTTGAGTTTCTGGGGCTTCCAAAATGACAGGAACCATCTCTGCGGCCTGCACCATGCCTCCTACTTGGCTGACATCGTCCAGGAGAGACATCTGCCTCCCCTCCAAAACAGAGCCGTGGGCTTTCTCAGGCCCCTCGAAGGAGAACTGCATCCTCATGTTGGACAGAAGGATCCTGCGGGTCATGCGGTTCTCCGACATCGAGCTCCTGAGGCGCTCAAAGTTCTTGTTCATCTGGTATTGGCGGAAAGCTGTCTGGATGGTGCGCGCTGCATGGCGGGTTATGAAACGGCCTCCGTATTTCCGCTCAAGCATTTCCACCTTAGAAAACCAAGAAACATATGATTAAGACAATATCATAACAAACCAATTAGGGTTAATTGGAAGGTACAACACATTGTGTATAAACAATAGTGTTTAACATTAAACAATTTTTGGTTTTCAATAGTCTGCTTTATGCTTTAACCTTTCTGGGTTACACTTTATTCTGATAGTCCACTTTAGACATTATACTAACTATAAGTAGCTTTGCAACTACATGTCAACTAATTCTCATTAATTTGCAACTACATGTCTACCAGTGTTGGGCTAGTTACTCAAAAAATGTAATATATTACTCATTACTAGTTACTCCTTTCAAAAGTAATATTGTTACTTTACATATTACTTTCTGGCAACAGTAATTAGTTACACTACTAGTTACATTACTTTTTCTTCACGCCCCACAGAAGTTGTAACTGTGTATCTTCCACATAAAATTCTTCTAGAAAGTTACTAACAACATATTTCTGCCTCATCATTTGACCAAAATCCACATTGGATCGCAGTCAGAAGTTATTACCAACACTCAATGATTGATAGTGACATTCATCTCATTAATTGTCATGTGTAACTTGAAGTAATTTTTCCGTTACCCATATGCGATCAAATTTCGGCATGTATTTTATCAAATCACATGAGTTTGTAAGAAACTGTTTAATTTTCCAAAAATAAATTATATTAATATAATGTACCACTTGCTGAACAGAGGGATGTAATGCCAGAGTAAAGTAAAGCCGCAGCTTACACAACAGATCTTTTTTTCCTGACAAAATCAATATAATGCAATATTTCTATCTGCTGAATGTAAGCTTTTCCATATTCCAAGCTTGCCTGCTGCACCGGGGACATCACATGCATGTGTGAGTCATGAAAATTATGAAAATAAATCTAGGAATTATTTGATTGTTAGATTTTAAATCAGCGGGGTTGAGGCATCAAAAGTAACTAAGTAACGAAGCTGTTTTATGGAAAGTAACTGTAATATTATTACTGAAATCTTATTAGTAATTAGTTAAAAAGTAATATTACTACAGTAACTAAATTACTGGTAACTAGTTACTGCCCAACACTGATGTCCACTAACTCTCAGAGTAGACTGTCAGGTTTAGGATTAGTAGAATAAGTTGACATATACTTGCAAAGTTTCTCATAGTCAGTATGTTGTATGTTGTGGACCCATCAAAATAAAGTGTTAGAAGATATTAAGCAGACAGTCTACTAATACTCTAATGACTGCTAGTTGACATGTAGTTACTTATTGTTAGTAGAATGTCTAAAGTGGACTATCGAAATAAAGTGTTACCCTATACTGTAAGAAATCTTAGTAACACTTTAGTTTAGGGACCAATTCTCACTATCTAGTTGCTTATTATTAGCATGCATATTACTAGCATATTGACTGTTTATTAGTACTTATAAAGCAAATATTCTGTATGACCATATTTTAGATCCCTTAACCCACCCAATACCTAAACTTAACAACTACCTTACTAACTATTAATAAGCAGCACATTAGGAGTTTAAGACAAAAGTCATAGTTAATAGTGAGAATTGGTCCCCAAACTAAAGTGTGACCGTAATTTTGCAAATATTTGTCAACTAACTGCCATTAATTTTCAACATCATGTCAACTAACTCATTAGAGTATTAGTAGACTGTTAATTTAGTGTTAGTGTTGATATGTACTTGTAAAGTTACTTATAGTCAGTAGAATGTCTGTTGGTGGTGCGTCAAAATAAAGTGTTAGCAGATATTAAGCAGGCAGTCTACACTGTAAAATAAAAAAAAATAAAAAATAATCTGTAAAATTTATGGAAAAAAAATACTGGCTGCTGAGGTTGCCAGAATTTTACCATCAAAAATACAGTAGCAACATTTTAGGTTTTCCAGATTTAAAAATGTATATTTCATTAACTGATATTAATGTTAATATAGCAACCTATTAAAGTACTGAAATCGGTTTAGTACTTTTGTAATACACTGATAACCACCAAAAGCATGAGGTGATGTGAAAGTCACATGATGAACCAAATCTTATCACAAACAGCTTTTCCACTAGCTGAGAAGGAAAATACTAACATATATACAAGGTGCACAGTGCCATTCACACAAACACTAAACACCATCATGGTAACACACATGATACTGAAATAATGCAATAAACATTCATTAACAACATTAGATGTAACATACAACCCTAATGAACATAACCATTAAAAAAAACTCATAAGAAACAGTTATTTCAATGAAAAAAAACATCAAATGTGAAATGTAATGCAGGGAATTCTGGGAATGTCAATTCATGGTTTTTCACTGTAAATGATATGTTCTTTTTAACTTCCAAAATCTGTATTTTACCGTAAAATTACATGAAATGTGCATTGCAGTTTTTCACCATATACAGTAGGGGAATTTACCATCAACCAATTAATAGTTTTTTTAGGTCTTTTAACATTAAATTCCCAATAATTTTTACAATGTACTAATACTGTAATGACTGCTAGTTGACATGTAGGTGCAAAGTTACTGATTAGTAGAATTTCGGATTATCAACAACGTTATGTGTGTGTGTTTCAAAATAAATTGTTATCCAAATTTTTGATAATCATGATTGTGCAAACTACAAAATGCAGCATAGGTTCAAAGCTCTGGTCCAATATGAATTTGCCAGGACACTGTACCTTCTTGTCCTGCAGGTCTGTGGAGAGCTCATAGCTCTCAGAGAGGGAGCGCGAGCGCTTGATGGCCTCCTCCTCGGCCTGCTTGCGGAGGATGGATTGAGAGTGCTGTAGTTTGGGCCGCTGCGGGCGCTGTGGGCCTGGCTGGACGCTGTGGCCGTACACTGGGCTTTCAAACTGGTCCGGACTCAAGGAAGAACTGTGTGTGACAGGGCCTCGGCCATGGCCATATCCTACGCTGGTGTCCAAGGAAGGGCCGGGCTCACTGTTTTGAACATTCCCCTCCACACTAGACAATACAAGAAAGCAAATGAATGAATGTAAAAATACACATTTAAAACATTTACATGGTACAGTGGGTCATATTCACTAACAATTTCACATACATTGCATGTGCAGACAAGATTCTCATGCAAATGTTTTGCATTTTTTTTCTTAGCCTTTCTAATGTTGACAAATCCATCTAAATTGTTTTAAATGGGCAAGTACATGCCCATAGTTATTATTAAGCATCTAAGCTTTCTGCACGACCCCTCCTGTACAGGTATTAACAGTCTCTATGCTCTCTAAAGATGCACTCTAGCCTAGGATTTTCATGTAAATCCAAGTGTACCATTCCCAACACCAGCTGAGATATAAAAAGCTTTTATACGCTTCTGTGATCGCCTGCATTTTCATGCCTGGCCTATCCCAGACTGAGCTTTCATTTTTGTTACTCTGAAATAAGAACGATTTAGTGGCCATTCACACCAAACGGCTTTTCAGTTTGTGTTAATTTAAATTAAGTTTTGTGTTACACTTCCTTTAACTGAAGCTGCGTTCCTGAATGCCATGTCATGAGAGATGCTGCAAAAGATGCAAGACATAAAATAAAATGACAAGACTTTTTGTCATTTCAAATGTGATTCCTGGTCATCTGACCTGCATCTGAATACTCGTATCATACAAGGTGTGCTTGAATACCTGTGCTCACACTCAGATTTATGATGGTCATTGTGAATGTTACTGTGAAGTTACCTGTTACATCAATCTGTGGTGCAATGTAACAATTCCATCATCATTAGAGGCTTGCTACATGCTGTTTAGGACTTCACTGATCACTGCATAGAGAAAATATCAAATTTTCCTCCTCCTCCTTTGCAGAATCATATGCACAATGTTGTGATGTTTTGTTATCCACTACAGTAATTTTCAAAAGCATGGACAAGCTATAAAGCATAACATTTGGTTGTGCTCATATTCAGCACTTGTGAGAACTATTCCAAGTGTTTATTTAGTATAGTATATTTTGTCAGTCAGGTGAGACTTAAGTAAACAGGTGGCACAAAAAACTGGATATGTGTCAAAAGATTGGCTCTATGCAAATGCAGCCTTCGTTGTTCAATTTAAAAAGATAAGAAACATTTAGGGGTGAACACATTCCATGTTTCTATAGAAGCAGGAGTACTTGATTCTAAGTTCCAAACTAAATTTAGAACAAATTTTCATTGTGAACTTATTAATAATCATGACTTTGCCTTTAAGCTATTGTACACGAACAACTTGTAAAACCTGTTTTTCAAGACTAAGCAAACAAAAAAACATTGTAACACTTATCAAATCACATTAGGGACAATTCTCACTATTAACTAGTAGTTTATTAGCATGCCTATTATTTATGCCGGTTTATTAGTGCTTATAAAGCACATATTCTGCATGACCATATTCTACATCCCTGATCCAACCCAATACCTAAACTTAACAACTACTGCACTAACTATTAATAAGCAGCACTTTAGGAGTTTATTGAGACAATCGTATTGAACGGTTTGTTAATGGCGATAACTAATACACTTAATAAAGTGTAACCAAAAATATGAAATAAAAAGACTTATTATTAGTAGTGCTTGCTAAGGAAAGGTACATTTCAGAGAGATATTATGACCTTGTAGGGTCCATTTGGATTTGGTCTAGTAAGAAACCACCAAATCACCTGCCAGAAACCCCTAGCAATCAAAAAGATATTTAACCACTATAACCAAGCGAAAGTTTTTTTGGTAGAAAATGTGTAAATATATATATATATATATATATATATATATATATATATATCAAAATCCAACCATTGAAAGGCAAAAGTAAGAACATATAAAAGAACAACTTCTGATAGCAGACTTGATTAAAAATCTTCAACAGCTGAAACAAACTTTATGGTAAACTTAAAAGGAAACACAGTGGCATTACACATTACAACTAATTATTATCAGAATGAATTCAATTAAATTCTACCAAATACATTCAAGTGATCAAGTTAAGACTGCGCATCTATCTAGCACATGCTTAGCACACAAACTCAGTAACAGATCTTTTCATTTTGTAAGTGAGCAATGTGTTCACGAGGATCAGCTATGCTTTCTTCAGTCAGAGCATATATCTTCCATATATACATGAACTTTACTCACTAACTCTTACTCTTTGCAGAATTTCGACGTGAATGTTGTCCAAAGAAAGACCTCCTGCCAAAGAAGTTCAGCTTCTTCTGCTTATCTGCCATTGTAAGCCACAAGTTCAAAGGGCAGTTCAGTTTCCTCCAGAGAGCCAAAGTCTGCTCTGATGAAACCAATCATTTACAAACCAGCAGCACATCACGCTCGGCACAGAGTCATGAACTCGCCTGCACGTACAGGATTTTGCTCAAATAATGTAGAACAGAAACTTCCTTCAGCAACTTCCTCCTCCAAGTTTGCAGTTATCATGCCTCAGTCACATGCATCACTGTACAAACAAGTGTAAACATAACCTTTACAATGCAGCAGGAGAGGCTGGACGCAAATGTCAACCAAACACACCTTTTTATGAAATGAAATACAGTTAACTTATGCACAACTAGGCTGTTTTAACTAATCAAAGTCAAACTAGCGATACTCCATCCTTAAATAGGATGTACTTTATTTTACAGTATGTGCACTTGTGTATTTTCAGTGTACTTACCTAAGAAAGTACTGGGTAGTATAAGGTAACCACATGGGTTAAGGTTAGGTTTAGGGGTAGGTTCAGGGTTAGCACCTGGTTATTACATGCGGAACAGGACTGTAAAATAAAATGCTACCCTTAAATATAATATATAATTTAAGTCTTACTTTTAAATTAGAATAATCCGGACTACATGTTATTTACACATCCTGAATTTATTATTCTGTTCATATCAGATTTACAGAATGATACCAAACATAATAATAAAGGGCTTCTCTAAACATGCTATTAGGCATTAGTAAGTAGTGGTAAAAATAAGATGCTTGCTATCAGACCCTACTTTTCAACCTAAGTCAATACAAGTACAGGACAGAATTGTTTATGACTAATTGTGATGCATTGAAAGGGACTACAGGTGAAGATCTCAGTGAGCAGATGAGTGCCGTGTCCACACATTCACACAGAGTACATGCAGTCATGGAGATGTGCTGTAGACAGTGAAATTCACACTTCTTGCATAATATCTCTCGAGACGAATCTCATGCACCATCTGTCCTGGCAAACACTGACGCGTTCCTCTCTCGCGGGTGGCCAGCCTACCTAGTGCTCAAACACAAATGCCAGCACACAGTTTAGAAGACATGCTGCTCATGTAAAATGAGATGGAGAATAATTTCAGTGTGCATTTACTGCTAAATTGTAATGCATTAGGATTGAACATTTTTACAATGTAAAGGATGATTATGCAGCATCATTCATTCACTGAACAACTTTTGTCACTTTTGTCAACAGTTGCAAAGCAGAGCTCAAGTTTGCACAAATGAGCAATGGGAGTGTGTATAGTGTGGTCCGTGTCTACTAGCAACCTCTGTGATCTCCAGTGATTGCATTGCTGTCAGTGTGACTGCAGTCCTCACATACATTGTGTGGCAGACATTCAGAGAAGCAGATCCAATGAATTTGTGGAATTATATTGTACTGTAACAACTTCAAGGATGTTATGCATTCCTATCCTCTATCCTTATACGAGCAATCTCTAGTGTGTAGAGATCCTTTGCACACAAACTCATGCCACTTGGTTTGATATTGAAAGAGGGACAGTCAAGCACAATGTTTCACAAAAAAAGACAACGTGTTGTAGGTTTGAAGTGAAAACAACTGCAACAAATGAGATATACAGCTCAAAATGACTGACGGAGTATTGGGAGAGTTTTCTGCTTTGTCAAACATTAATGCAGCTCTTCATAGCTGTGATGTAACGAACTGCATACACTGATAAAAATGATTTTGTGGTGAAGTAAATACTACAGAAAAACAAATGTAATTTCTACATTAAATAATTTAGTTCAGGCAAGAATTTAAATAAAAGAGTAAATTCAATATTAGTACTCAATTTAAGCTTGTAGAATTTAAAGTTTGAACTTATAAGTATATTTTACTTGGAATTGTTTGTTATTTTTACACATATTGTTTAAGTAAATATCAACGTCATGATCCCGTTGTTCCCATCATGCACTTGGGCATGAATAATTAATAAGGTAATTTTTTTTGCTGTTTTCGAGATGTATTTACACTTTTTTTGTGGTTGCTTTTGTTGTTAGGTTAAGTAACTTGCTGTTTTGTGACATCTGGAGTTAATTTTTCACTCCAAATGACCCATTCATACTCAAACACTATTCACTGATTGTCACCGTCATTGTGTATCATGTGCCAAGTATTCAGGTTTCTGTGTTCAATCAGTTAATAACTCTTTTGAGTCAACATATTACCTTAAAATGAATGACGAGCAGTCTACTTGCTTACATACGTGCTTGTAACTTAACCACATGCCTTACAGGCTTTAAAAAAAAAAAAATTCAGTGCCATGTTGTTTGAGTAAAGTTTACAAACCGTGACTGAGTGAAATGTACTTGAGTATTGTAGGGTAAACTTAAAATGATTAAGTAGAAATTACTCATCAAACTCTACCTTAAATTTACTTATTTCCTTTACTAATTTTAGATAACTCAGTTAAGTAGATTTTACTTAATTCCTTATTTAAATTTTACTTAAAAAATATTCGTGCAAAAACTTGCAAAAGAAAAATTAAGTAAATTTAACTTCTTATTTTTTTCAGTGTATGAACTCCACCTGCTGTGGTCACTTGAGGAGAACTGACTTGACTCCAGCAACTTTAAAGTCAATGCAAAAGTGCAATGTAATTGAGAAAAGCTCTAGCAAAAATAGTTTACTGATGCATCTTGCTTTGATATTTTCCAATTTTCAGTACCATCACAAACTATTGGCCAAATTTACTGAACAGGGCAAAATTTAATTAGCTGCAATCTAATAAAAACACAAATTAAAGAATGCAGACACAACCACCAGTGCAAGCTACCAAGATCAGTGCAAATTAGCATTGGGCACAAAATGACGTGCTGTTTTGGGGTGTTAAATGATGGCACAAATACCAGAAAATTGACTACTGCAAGCCTTAGTAAATCATACTGCATGATTCATTTAAATACTCTCCTGCTGTAAATTTTGCATCTGAAAGGCAAACTCCTACAAATGCATATGTAATAACTAGGGGTGTCAATGTTAACGCGTAGCCACTATAGATTATATTAGATAATAAACACACGATTACGATAGGATATCTGTATGTGATTTTCTTGAGATAAATGTGTACATCTGAAATGCTAATTTGTGCAGCGATATAAAAGGCTATAAATAGCATATTTTAACAACAGTAAACGAAGTTAAAAAAAAGGAAAAGGAAGTTATTACAAACACTCGATGGTGGTTTGAAGTGAGTTCTGAGTAAAAGTGTACTAGTAATCTCATAAATTGTCTTATGTAGCATGATGCTAATGTTAGCTCTAATACAGCTGCAGAACAGGTCCAATTCTTCTTCATAATGCATTTTGTCATAATACTTCATAAGGTCGCAAGAAAATGTTTTGTTGTATTTATTTAGAAATACTTTTGTTGTTAGTTAGGTAAATCTATACTGGGATTGAAGCATGTGGCTTGGTAAACGTTTTATTGCCTGTGTTTAAAGGCTGATAATGGCTGAATAAAAACAAAAGAATAATAAGGATTATGTCTCATACCTGGCGGAAGAGTGAAAGGTTCTGTTTCCTTAAATTAGTTTGTCATGCATTTCTTTATTTCAACACATTTACAGGTAAATCCTAGTACTTTAAATTTGTGATTAATCATGATTAATCACAGTCCATGACTGTGATTAACGCGATTAATTTTTTTAATCGATTGACAGCACTAGTAATAACTAATAATAACTGTGTCCATGCCTTCTCATCGCTAATTTTTTACTGCATCTTTACTAAATCCTGACATTCGTTTTTTAACGCACCGACACAGGCTGTTAGTAAATCTAGCCTTTACTTGCCAATCTGGATCCCAAATTCATATTTCATCTGTACATCAAAATTAGCTGGAGAAATTCTATCGACCATATTATGTTTTTCATATTTGAACAAGTTCTCAAACAACAACAAGTTTATAAACAACAATTTCAATTCCGATACTTTACCAGGAAAGCCTCTGTAAATGAGCTTTAAACGAGTGATTAAGTGTGTGACTCAGACTCTTCTAGTGAAGTCATTTCCCCATCATAGTTCACGTTAAAAAGGAACAGCTGCTGTATGATTGAGGGGGAAATGAAGAACAGTCCAAAATGACATTTCCTCGTACAGTCTCCCAGACTCACACAGCCCTAGAGCCTCAACTGTGTTTCTAACAGTAAATCAAGAGTGGCCACCATAACCACAGAAGATTTCCACAAGAAAACCAAAAAGAAAGAAAAAAACACACACATGAATGTGTTCTCTCACGTTGCATTGCCATTCTGGAGCCTTGTCTATTATTAAAACAAGCTAGTATCTCAGTCCAAAATCCCCCCCCCCCCAAAACCCTGATGGGATTAAAATTATTTAGTTTAATTTGAAATTTGGCATTTTTTGTTGTGTGTGTGTGTTGTGTGTGTGTATCCTGGTGGGGGCTTAAACCTGAATACACACATACTCATGGGGACTCGTGTCACGGTGGGGACCTAAATTGAGGTCCTCATGGGTACAAAAGCTTATAAATCATACAGAGTGAGTTTTTTTGAGAAAGTAAAAATGCAGAAAGTTTCCTGTAAGGGGTAGGGTTAGGAGTAGGGCGATAGAAAATACGGTTTGTACAGTATAAAAACCATTACGCCTATGGAGAGTCCCTACAAGGATAGCTGACCAGACATGTGTATATGTGTGTGTGTGTGTGTGTGTGTACTGATTTTTGTGGTTTAAGGGGACACAATTTGTATAATGACATGGGTATGACAGAGGTATTACAATTTGAAGGTGGTTTATGAGGACACTGCCTATGTCCCCGTAAATCAAAAGGCTTAAAAAACATACTAAATGGTGTTGTTTTTTTTTTTTTATCTAAAAATGCAGACAGTCTCCTGTAAGGGGTAGGTTTAGGTGTAGGGTTGGTGTAGGACAATAGCACATACAGTTTGTACAGTATAAAAACCATCACGCCTATGGAGAGCCCCTGTAAACCACTAAAACAAACATGTGTGTGTGTGTGTGTGTGTGTGTGTGTGTGACAAATAGCAGGGGGATTCCAGCATTCCAAGTGAATAAAGGTGGATGAGAAAGAGGGCAGGAAAAATCTTTGGGAGTCCATCATGTTAATGAAGAGCAGACTTCAGCTGTGTGTGTGTGTGTGTGTGTGTGTGTGTGTCTGAGCATGCTGGTTGTCTCAAGTGGATTTCCATATGTGCCTGAAACACACAGCAGACCACATGACCCACTTGCAGTTTCACTGTAGATGACAGAGTCAAACACAACATCATATATTAAACATACAGTGATCTCAAAAAGTGTTTGGACACTTAAACCACAAAGCCACACTTAAAAGTCATCATATTTCATAACTAAAATAAATTCCACTTGGTTTGATATTTAAAGAGGGACAGCCAAGCACAATGTTTCACAAAAAAAGACAATGCATTGTAGGTTTGAGGTAAAAACAACTACAACAAATGAGATATACAGCTCAAAACGACTGATGATGTAGCTGTGATGTAATGAACTGCATATGAACTCCACCTGCTGTGGTCACTTGAGGAGAACTGACTTGACTCCAGTAACTTTAAAGTCAATGCAAAAGTACAATGTAATTGAGAAAAGCTCTAGCAAAAATAGTTTACTGATGCCACTTGCTTTGATATTTTGTTATCTAATGCAATAACATTCAGGCATTTCAAGTGTGCCGTAAATGCTTTTTTAATACTTCTCGAAGCCGCTTCATAAGAGTTCCTCTTGCAGACCTTTCGCAATTAGTCACTGAATTATTGGATGATACAATCACAGGCAACCAACAATGCTACAATAAAAATAATGCGTCCCGAGTCAAATTGTCTGCTGATTTGTAGTTTTGCTGCAGGGCTGTTGGCACAGGATATGAGGTGGCTGTTATGTGTCCTCCAGAAAAGGAAGCAGCCGTTCCCTGCTGATCTTTCTGCTGTTATTCTGTTATCTAGCTCAGCACTGCAGACATGTGACATAGACAAAAACACAACACACAAGTGTTGAACTGAAAGCTCAGGCCATTATTTCCATCACCACAGGAAAAAAACAATAAAATTCCACGAAAGGTAATAAAAAAACATAAACAGCTACTTTCATTTGAAAATTCGGTAACACTTTATTTTAAGGTGTCCTTGTTACACACCTTACATGTACTTACTATTATAATAACAAATTAGCCATAATTACATGCAAGTAACCCTAATCCTAACCCTAACCATATAGTAAGTGCATGTAGTTTATTTAATATTTAATATTACTCAAGGACACCTTAAAATAAAGTGCAACTGAAAATTCATCCAGAATGACAAATGCCTCATGGCCTTCCAATCGTTAAAAGAGAAGCACAGCCCTTCCACAACAACACTGGACATTATAAATAAACCATAACATGAAGCTTTTAAAGTGCTCCTCTGCATGAAAGCCTTGACTAAGATGTCTATCCTCAGCCGAGGACATCTCTGACAAGCAAATTCATTCAGTTTCATACTGTCTGAGAACTCTGTGTTCGAGACCTGAAGAATTTGGACTGTCATGTTACACTGTATCTCTCAGCCGGACAGGCTAAAAAAAAAAACACTTTCATTAATGCGATCATCTCATAAATATAGAGCAATGCTTCTGTCAGGGCACATGACCATTGACCAGAGAATGAATGAAAGCGGTGCTAAATTTGCATAAACCAGGTCAACAGCATATGACAAGCTTCTATATAAACAGGCTTTTCAATACAAACATTATATTCCACTATTTTACAGCACTTTACTAAACCTTTATTGACTTAATTCAGATGTACTGTAACTGGACAAAGGCCACTTCCAGTAACATCACTGAATACATCAGTACAAACTAGTGCTGTCAAACGATTAATCGCGATTAATTGCATCCAAAATAAAAGTTTTTGTTTACATAATATATGTGTGTGTGCTGTGTATATTTATTATGCATATATATATATATATAAAGACACACACATACAGTATATATTTTGAAAATATTTACATGTATATATTTATATTCATATAAATTATATCATGTATACATTTATTTAATATAGAAATGTAACATATTTTTCTTAAATACATACATGCATGTGTATGTATTTATATATACTTAAATATACATAGTACACACACATATATTACATAAACAAATACTTTTATTTTGGATGCGATTAATCGCGATTAATCGTTTGACAGCACTACTATAAACAAATATTCTTTAATGGCATTCATTTTATAGTCATTATTCTATAAAATGTATTGTTTAAAGTTTAGTTCAGACCTAAACTTTCACACAAACACTAGTTATAGCCCAGTCTTACCAGCTGTCCAGCTCCAGTTCAAGCAGAGACTGCGTTTTCTCTGAGTTGCACTGCAAACACCACATATCTGCAGAAGAACACACGTCCACAACGCAGCCAACTCAACCATCACTGGATCCAAGCGCTCCACGGCTCTGAGCGCAGCACAAGACTCTCTCTATCTGTCACATCCACCAAGAGGAATCCCACGACAGACTTGATGCCAGCAGCCTATGAAACGCAAACCCTGCTTCAGATCTACAGTGAGAGGTTGTGCTTCTGAAAGAAGGCGGGAGCGAGGGAAGGGACCAATGAATGAGTGAACACTCACAGGGTGACTTCTGCATGGGGCGGCGGAGGAATGCAAGTGGGAAAAAGAGGAAGCACCTCTATTAATAGAGCCTTTCAGAGACAGAGAGATTGTCCTGTTCAAACTCTCCAGCTTTTGCTGCTCTGCTCTGACGATCATGACTTTATGCTTCAAGTTTACATGCTCCACGTATTTAGACTCTAAAAGACTTTCTCAGCATTACAAAAACATGCTGCATGTTTTTTAAGGAGAAAAAGATGTTGAGTATTCTTTGACCTTGATTCAATGACCTTCCTTTGAATTTATATGTGGATATAAAAGCCTTTATATAGAGGTTGTCTTGATTTTTGTTCTTATATTCTGTACGTATGGTTACACTTGTAAAGAGTATACAGCGTTATACAGCACACAAACCAATTCACTAAATCATTGGGAATGGATTTTATACAAAACATCTACATTAAACTACAATTTCACATTACAAACATCAATGATGAAGATAAATATAAAATGTTGCCCCATATTCTGTAAACTTCTGTCATTTCTGACATCTGTATTAGTTGGGCCCTAAATATTTGTGAAAACATAAAAGCAATTATACACGCATAAAAAGCATAAATGTAAGATTTATGTATTTGAATTACATATAAAACGCACAATTTACACATAAATAACACAGCTTTAACATAACCAAACAAACTTAATATAAATAATAAACTATATAATTAAACTGTGTATTTAAATAATAAAGTTAAATAAACTGCATATTTTTCAGTTAAACATAAAAGATTATACATAAAAACAAATTGCTATAAAATCATGGCATAGTTTATTATGAATGGTTTACATATATTTGATTTCATATAAATATTAATATAATCAAATGATATAATTATAATTATAAATATTGGTATATATTGATGTTTATTGAGTTAAAAAGTATGAATCTGGCTAAAATATGTCTAGCTGTGGAACAAGCATTATTCAGTTTAAAAGGAATGAGATTGAAAGAAATTGGATTTACTGATGATAAATATACAGTGGGGAAAAATGATTTGATCCCCTGCTGATTTTGTACGTTTGCCCACTGACAAAGAAATGATCAGTCTTTCATTTTAATGGTAGGTTTATTTGAACAGTGAGAGACCAAATAACAACAAAAACATTCAGAAAAACGCAAAAAAGTTATAAATTGATTTGCATTTGAATGAGTCAAATAAGTATTTGACCCCTTCGCAAAACATGACTTAGTACCTGCAATCACAGAGGTCAGTCGTTTCTTGTAGTTGGCCACCAGGTTTGCACACATCTCAGGAGGGATTTTGTCCCACTCCTCTTTGCAGATCCGAGTCATTAAGATTTAGAGGCCGACGTTTGGCAGCTCGAACCGTCAGCTCCCTCCACAGATTTTCTATGGGATTAAGGTCTGAGACTGGCCAGGCCACTCCAGGACATTAATGTGCTCCTTCTTGAGCCACTCCTTTGTTGCCTTGGCCGTGTGTTTTGGGTCATTGTCATGCTGGAATACCCATCCGTGACCCATTTTCAATGCCCTGGCTCTGACGGTATATGGCCCCGTACATCGTCCCTTTGATGCGGTGCAGTTGTCCTGAACCCTTAGCAGAAAAACACCCCCAAAGCATAATGTTTCCACCTCCATGTTTGACGGTGGGGATGGTGTTCTTGGGGTCACAGGCAGCATTCCTCCTCCTCCAAACATGGCGAGTTGATGCCAAAGAGCTGGATTTGGGTCTCATCTGACCACAACACTTTCACCCAGTTCTCCTCTGAATCATTGGCAGACTTCAGACGGGCTGTACACGTGCTTTCTTGAGCAGAGGGTCCTTGCGGGCACTGCAGGATTTCAGTCCTTCACGGCGTAGTGTGTTACCAATTGTTTTCTTGGTGACTATGGTCCCAGCTGCCTTGAGATCATTGACAAGATCCTCCCGTGTAGCTCTGGGCTGATTCCTCACGGTTCTTATGATCATTGAAACTCCACGAGGTGAGATCTTGCATGGAGCCCCAGTCCGAGGGAGACTGACAGTTATTTTGTGTTTCTTCCAGTTGCGAATAATCGCGCCAACTGTTGTCACCTTCTCACCAAGCTTTCTTGGCGATGGTCTTGTAGCCCATTCCAGCCTTGTGTAGGTCTACAATCTTGTCCCTGACATCCTTGGACAGCTCTTTGGTCTCGGCCATGGTGGAGAGTTTGAAATCTGATTGATTGATTGCTTCTGTGGACAGGTGTCTATTATACAGGTTATACACTCCCTTTAAGATAGTGCTCCTAATCTCAGCTCCTTACCTGTATAAAAGACACCTGGGAGCCAGAAATCTTGCTGATTGATAGGGGATCAAATACTTATTTGACTCATTCATCTGGATTTTTTGTTGTTATTCTGTCTCTCACTGTTCAAATAAACCTACCATTAAAATTATAGACTGATCATTTCTTTGTCAGTGGGCAAACGTACAAAATCAGCAGGGGATCAAATCATTTTTTCCCCACTGTATACATAAACCTGGTTATTTTGCATTTAAAACTCATTCAGTTTATTAGTACTATTACAGAACTTTTACCTGTTCATTTATGTTTCACTGACAAATATGCACCACATTAGGTTTATTATCTGTTACAATATATATAGTTATAACAAAGTAATAGTAATCTTAATGTGGTATATTGGGCCCTAAATATTTCATCATACATTCATACATCATTACATCATAGGGCATTATATATAATTCAAGTATATATAGAGGTCAAGTACAAAAATGTATGTTGTGACAAGCAGCTGTAGTCCTGGACTGACAGGGCTCTAGATGACGGTGTGAGGAGCGTGAGATGGGGCTGTAGAGGTGCTGGAAGGTTCACTGGCCCTTTCTGAATAATGGCATGTGAGGTGACAGGAAAAAGAGAAAATAAGTACCAGATGGCCAACTGTTTCCTTTACAAGGACACCAATCACTGCGGCTGCATTACTGGATGAAGGTGACCACGTCCTCTAATTAGAAGCGGGACATTTTCTCTCCCTGTGGAGAAAACGACTGCTTCCTTTGGTTTGCTGCAACTAAAACTTCAAGCGGTGCATTGCTAAAGGGAACCGTTCACAAGTTCAGAGAAGCAGCGCAATGACACTTGAAGTCTGTGAGCATGTGACATTATGGGCTATTTTACTCACTCAAGTTGTGAAGCAGTGAAGTGCAGCTGTTCCTCCTCCAGACCTCACAGTTCACTTATGCATGTGTCACCTGTCACACCAAACTTCCCAATCGCACATATCCTCTTTAGCTCACCAGTGCAGAAAACAGACATGCATGCAGCAAACCTGGAGCAATAGATGTGATCTTGATTATGTTTACTTCATATCACACCAAAATGTGCTGTACACTGGGGCTTTAGGGGAGGGTTTGCAGTGTTATTCACAGAAAGAGCCAGGTTGACGTTAGATCCGGGAAACGCAACTGACTCTCAGAAAACATCTGCTTCAACTCAAAGCATATGACTGCAATGGCTAACTCCCACCAGGCCCACAATCACAGCGTCTTATTATTGCGCCTGCCAGTCATTATTATATTCTCATTAACCAGCCTTAAGTCATCACAAAGTTATATGGTTTAACAAGAACTGACCAGAAAATATGAAAAGGGACCTCCACCCTCAAGGTGTTAAAATCAACACCACCCCTGAAAAATTTCACAGAGTACCAGCGGAAACTAGCTATGTTTCCATCCAAAGTTACGAATTAAACGTATGCGCAAAATTGGAATATCACTTAAAACATTTGCGAATAAAGCACCGTTTGCATCCAGTGAGTTGAAGACAGCAAAATCGTCACTTCCTGATTAACCTGAGCTAAATATCACAAAGAAAAACTAAATGTACTGCAGTATAGCAGAAGGCACTGTATATAATAATTTGTGTATACAATAAACTATGTTATCTTATTTTCTGAGTCTGCTGTTTGGGAACGCAGTTCTTGGAGTTAATTATAACAAAGCACTTTGACGAGATTTTGCTCAAGCACATTAGAATTACAAAACCAGCATTTCACCATTGCTTGGTCCAGTTTTATGCTGTCCCATCGCAGTGTCACATGTCTTTTTTGATGCGTATTAAGGAATTTATTCGGTAAAAGTGTTCCCATCGTAGTTTATGCGCATGTTTTCTTACCAGATAAGAAATTTATCCTACTTAGTTCTACTTAGTTATCCTACCTATCATACGTTTTTAATGCACATTTTTAAATTGATGTGCATCTTGGCGTTTCCATTCAGCGTTTTTTATGCGATATCCCACAATGCGCATAAAAATGGGTGGATGGAAACATAGCTACTGATGTCATTCCATATTTCTGATTCTGACGTGCTGTCTCTGAAGCAGGCGTGTTATGTGGTCATATCTGCTGAGGCTTGTTTAACAGGCTGAGTTTAACTAGGATCTGTAGGGCTGCAGAAACAAGATCTGGTTGAATTCCAATGGCGTTTTCAGGAAGAGGACGCCATTTGAAGTGACATTCCCAGCTAAAGTAAACAACTAAATCCCTTCCACAAGTCCGTTAGTGATAGTCTCTTCAAGAAAGTAATTTTAGCCTTCATGGTCACGTGACCCAGGGTGGCGAGTCCTCACAATACATTTTAAAGCTAGATGGCTGGAGAATTTGAGTTAACACATGAAAAAAATAATTGAGGTTGTTTTGTTGTGATATACTATTACATGAAATTCTAGCATTTTTGTTATGCATTTCATATGAAGTTTAAATAAGTCGGTAAGAAATGTGTAGTAATAGTAAATGCATTAAATAAATGTGACTACCTGCAGGGTCCAAAGAAGAGATAGAATTCTTGGTAACACTTTAGAATAGGGAACACTTCTTCACTATTAACTACGACTTTTCCCTCAATAAATACCTAATTTGCTGCTTATTAATAGTTAGTGCGGTAGTTGTTAAGTTCAGGTATTGGGTAGGATTAGGGATGTAGAATAAGGCATTAATATGTGCTTAATTACTACTAATAAATGGCTAATATTCTAGTAATATGCATGCTAATGAGCAACTAGCTAGACAATGACATCTCTGAATTCAATAATGAAATGCCTTTAATTGAAAATTGAGTGTTTAATCTTATCATTATACATTACTGATACTCTATCCTCCAATTTGATACTGTTAAGTGCTTTGACACAATCTGTATTGTTAAAAGCGCTATATAAATAAAGATGACTTGACTAGTTAAGAGACCCTAAAATAAAGTGTTACCGAAGTTTTTTAAGCAATAATAAGACATTACTGGTGTAACAAGCTAATGGTGTGATGGACAATGGTGTGCTGCATTGTCATGAGCTGCGTCCCAACTCAAAGCGCATTTGAAGGGTGAATGCGTCACCACAGAATTCATTGCGTGCCAGTGACGACAGGATTTTTTTTTAGAGAAGTTACCAAATTACACTTTTAAATGTAAGTATTGGGTAATAATTAGTCGAATAATCTTTTTATCTAATGATACAAATGTAAAAATAAAAAACATATAAAGATAATGTGGTAAAACTTTTCACATACTGTATATCTTACCAAGATATGATTTTATAAAGTTTATTGTGTACATGGACCTGTTTTGTTTTCAAAACTTAAAGAAAAAAAACATGACTGCCGCTCGTCACCGTCGTCAGAGGCGACAAAAACAGTCCTTCACTCTTAAAAATAAAGGTGCTTCAAGGTGCCATAGAAGAACCTTTTTGTCTAAATGGTTGCATAAAGAACATTTACATCTGAAGAACCTTTCTGTTTCACAAAAGCTTCTTTGTGGCGAAAGAAGGTTCTTCAGATTATAAAAAGGTAAGAAAGAGATGGTTCTTTAAAGAACCTTTGACTGAATGGTTCTTTGTGGAACCAAAAATGGTTCTTCTGTGGCATCGCTGTGAAGAAAGCACCTTTAATTTAGCAACCCTCTGTCCAACCTGCATAGGTGGGCCTTTGAAGTCTGAGTCCTTCGAGGGATGCAGCCTTTGAATTGGGACACAGTAACCTTCCAGGTGAAGATAATGAGGAAATTAAGTGGTCTTTCAGTGCTCTCTTCATCAAGTGCATTCTTATTGGCTGCATTATAAGTCACAGCTGCTCTGCTCGCTACAAAGTCCCCAATTCAAGGCCTTTGCCCTTCAGAGTGAGCAGGGATCCCCCAACTGGGATTTGCCCCTGGTGTCATCTAGGAAAGAGGACATACTGTAGCATTAGAGTCCTTTAGGAGAGGATCTGCTGTGTGATGGAATGTAGGGCAGCAGCAACAAACTGAAGAAAAAAAATTATAGTAAGGTAACCCTTTAGAATAGGGAACACTTATTAACTATTAACTATGACTTTTCCCTCAATAAATTCCTAATTTGCTGCTTATTAATAGTTAGTAAGGTAGTTGTTAAGTTTAGGTATTGGGTAGGATTAGGGATGTAGAATAAGGCATTAATATGTGCTTAATTACTACTAATAAATGGCTAATATTCTATTAATATGCATGCTAATTAGCAACTAGTTAAGAGACCTTAAAATAAAGTGTTACCCTTAGTAAAATAACTGATTTATATAGGGCTGCACAACCTGGCCCAAAAGCCAAGAGACAGCATCATCAGAGTCTTATAAGCAAGTGTTAGTGTTGTCTCCTTCAAAACCGATGCACAGATAATTGCTCTTTCAGTCTATCGTGCCCAGAAGCTCGCATAAATCCCGCTGGAGAATGTGTGGCTCTGAAATGAGAGAGAGACTCGTTCTCCGTTTACTCGGGCCCCAGACCAGGTCCCCAGGCTCATGCGGATCCTCTAAACTTCAGCGGCGGACGGACTACGAATTGCCTTTCTCTCTTGAGAATGCATGGAGACAAATACTTATGAAATAACATCCTGCGGCAAAACTCAAAAGGAAGAAAACTCTTGCTCAAATGTGTTCTTGATGACGATGCAGAAAAAGAAACTTGATCATTTGTTTTAACTGATGGTTAATTAAAACAATACCAAAATTGTGTTGAAAAAGCATAAGCTTTGATAGCTTTGTATTCCAGTTATCAGCTGAAATAGCAAAACCCATGAATCAAAGGAAACACTGAAAGTGGCATAAGAGTGAACCTAAGAAAGGGAACTGGAAGTAAGTGGATCTGTCATAGGATCTGAAAAAAAAATTACTTAACGGCTCCAGCTCCATTGCCATTGTGTACATCATGTCAAAATGGAGGCCCACTGACTTTAAAAATCCCATGATAATGAAAGAAACTCCACCTTTTTTATTATTTATGCTATTGCTATAGTCAATCCAAACATAAGCTGGGATTGATGGAAATTCTGTAAATGTGAAAACATTAGTTTCACATTTCTTACATGCAAAGGGCAGCCAGTAATGTCTGCTGTCAGCTCTGAACTTTAGTGAATCTGTCTAGAGTTACAAACAATCTCTTACTGTCTGGACTCTGCTTTACTTGAAAACTATGGTGAAGATTTACCATAAAGTTAATCATTTTGAAATAAGATGTACAGACCTGCTTCCATGACTTGCTTCTACATGCTTTTTGTCATCTGATTGATTGTTTATAGATTTTTAGCAAGTAAAAGGCATTTTAGCTCCCCTTCATGTCATAGATGATTTTTATAAAGCAAATGTAAGAATATATTTTATATTGTTAGTAATATTTCAAGGCTGAAGCAGCTTGGGTTTACTTGATTATCAGTACATGATTTTAGAACAATCATGTTAAAATGTATCAAATAAGATGCATTAGCCTTTTGTGAACATCTGTTTGTTCATCTCTCATCCATCACTGTATTGCATAGTATTGCATGCATGAAAATGCACTCTATGAACACTCATAGGAAAAAACAAACAAAACAATAATCACAGAGACAGACGTCAGGATGCAGTTTCATTCACACACACTTTATACTGGAGCAACCATTTCCAAACACGAACTTCAAGGTTAAATTCAGTCAAATTCTTCATGATTAGAAAAGGGCACTCTTAAAAAGGTATGTTAGTTATCCAGTCCAGGTATGATTTTGCTATGACTTGTGTTAGCGGAAATTGAAAGCTACCACCATCGTGTTCAAGATACTTTGCTCCAGGAGGTCTAAACATGTAATAGGTGATCTGAAAGACACTTTAGATGGATAAACTAATAGTACATTAAGATGTAGTTTTTATATAAAGAAACCTGATAATTACCTTTTATTTAAACAACTCACGATCACACTTTATTTTAAGGTCCAATTCTCGCTATTAACAAACCATTAACTACGACTTTTGCCTCAATAAACTCCTAATGTGCTGCTTATTAATGGGTAGTTGTTAAGTTTAGGTATTGGGTAGGATTAGGGATGTAGAATATGATCATGCAGAATATGTGCTTTATAAGCACTAATAAACAGCCAATATGTTAATAACAGGCATGCTAATAAGCAACTAATTAATAGCGAGAATTGGTCCCAACTCATATATCATATTAAATTACATTAAATTACATATGCATCTCTAATATGTACTGAATTACAGATTTGTGCTGATGAAACAAATATTACCAAAACACTTCAGCATATAGACACATAACTGACACATTCATATTAAGCAAAAGAAAGCCACACACACAAATATACACAATCTAAAGCCCACACCGGCGCAGATCAGCAGATCTGCAGGAGACTGAGATGGTGACTGCTGACTGCAGATCTGACACTAGGTCAAATAATCAATCAGTTCATTAGTTCAGTCTCAGCACTCATTACACACATTCACAGGTTTCTCACTCAAAACACACATGCTGTCTGTAATGTCTGTAGTTGAGATCAGCTATCTACAGATGAAGAACCAGCAACAGCATCAATATCAACTCAACACAAACACAGTGTATCATGTATCGATGTCCATGACAAATAATGATATTCAAGGAAAATCTTAGTGAGTTCTTAGTAATGCAATCTTTGCATTCATGTTGCTTTTTTAATCTTTTGTACTATTATCAGAAAACAAATTACATGATTCAACTTGGTGTAACCACTGTTGAAAATATACATTTTTGAATTGTGAATATAATGAAGTTTTCCTAGGGTTTTACAATTTGATATGAACCTAAACTAATCCCAAATGATCTGAAATGTTAATTATTTTCACGAGGATCTACAAGAAGGACTGTTTTCTGTTCCAGGAGGGTCACTGTCTAAAGAATTTAGTTTCAACTCAACACGAAAGCATGTCATTTTAAGGTCAACGACAGGAGATCCCAAGGTTATCTCAACCATTTTTGCCGCTGTGATAGTGGACTTTGTGTCTAATGTTATCTGTGAGGTTTTTAGCTTTTTCTCAGGATTTACATGAGGAACACTGGTTTTGAGTTGGTTCTTCCTGTAGGAGAGATGATACTGAATCATTCATGAGAATATCACATTCCCTGTCTGACCAAACGCAGAGCACACAACACCCTCAGGACAGAAACAACACTTCCACCGGTCAGCAGCAGCTTACATAAGAGGCTTTCAGATATGATTTTGGATTGTTTATAGTTTTTTTTTTTTTTACCCAGCAGATGGGGCAACAACATCACATCTGAGCTCTAGTTACCAGCACTGAACTATGAAACCAGACAAGACATCTCAGAAGTCTTCTGATGATCCAAATTCACTCTTTCTTTCTTTGAGAGCGGAAGATGAACATCAGGAGAATTCGTTTTTGACATAAAAATTATTGCACACCTATTAGTTGCCTCCTAATAATAAAGTACTAGCATGATGTGTTGGTTAAAGCTTGGGGCCAGTAAGTAAAGGTTGGTGGTAAAGGAACAATAAAACTACTGTTCACCTCGCAGACAACAAAACGGGTCACTAAATCTCATAAACTTACATTGAAGGAGGAACCAAAATATCTACTTGACTTAGACTAGAAGCAACCACCCAGAACAGAGTAGCAGAAACTTAGTAATGCCCTTGAAATTAACCTGAACTACATAGTAGCTACATAGTAACTCATAAAACCACTCAGAACTTAATAGCAACTCCAAGGTTACCACCATAACACACCAGTCACAGCATCCTTTAAAATGAATACAAAAGAAGAATGATAATAGTCAATTCACATATTAATTCTGTGGCCTGTGTGGGTCCTAAAGGCCATGACATATCAAACCAACATTAAAGAAAGTCGACTTTGTCATCGCCTGCATCTGGGCCAAAAAAGTTGTGCTTGAACATACCACAAAGACTAAAGTCAACAGTCAACAGTCAACGAAGATTATGCAATAGTTCGCTTAGCTCAAAAGCCAATCAAGTGCTCCGTCTTACTCAGTTGGCCAAAAAGCAGGCGACAAGGTCCGACAAGCTCAGCCGGTGCGGAAAACACAGCAAAAACTGAGCTGACAGCCCAGCTTTGACCGATGGACGACTATCATCATGTGTCACTGCCTTAATCCCCAGCATATTGATGCAGACATTGTTTGGATGATATCTCTGCAATCATTAAAAATCCCACAGTTGTAAATAAAAGCTGCCACCGCTATAAAACAAGTAAAAAGTAGAAAAAAAACTGTGACCTCTTGCCTGTAAAAGCCTAAGATACAGGGCAGCAAGTGAATGGAGCAAGTTAACATTCTCTGTTACTGCGAAAACAATCTACTGTAGCCTACAGCAGCCACTCCATTACACAAACTTACACACACACACACACACACACACAACACTCCTAACAGTGCTGTCCACTCGAGTGTTTCCAGCTGTTTCCCGTCAGTCTGAATGCTGCTGACTGCAGCTCTACAGAACACAACTATATAAGCTTTAGCTGGGGAAACCCAGACTCTAATAATACACTGGGAATTAAATGCACAACAAACACTCACACACACACACACACACACACACGAGCGCATCACCTCTGCTCCCTGCAGCCAATCCCTGTGCTCTCTGAACCCAGCCCCCTTCGCCTGAGTCCCACCCCTCAGCTCTATGAGCCCCACCCCTTTTCTTAGAGCCCCACCGTGTTACCATCAGCATCCCACCCCATCTGATCCCAGAGACCCATCCGCCTCCCAGTTATGGAAGTTACATTAACGTTTATTTGTTTAGAAGACACTTAACTTATAAATGACTGACAAATGAGGAACATTGAGTGCAAACTGATGTACGAGATACAGACCACAATCACCTGAGATATCAGTTTTCATGTGTCATGTGTTCAAGAAAGATTAGGGAGGATCAAATGGATCAAAACGATAAAATAAGATCAAACTGAAATTCTAGATGGTTTGTTTAATTTTCACTTCACAAAGAGCAGCTTAACTCTTTGCTTGCTGTGACACTGGTATTGGCACCCTTTACTATAAATCAGTATGGAAATACATTTTGATTCATCTGTGGTAAATCACAAATGAGAATCACCTGTGATAAATTGTCAGTGCCCATGTGACATAAATTAGCCACTGATTGATGATTTCAGTGTTTTAAAAAGTCACGTTACTCCCTGTTCCTTTGTCATAATGGTGAAGACAAATGAGCTGTCTGAGGACATCAGCAGTGCTATTATTAGCAAACACAAGACCTGCAAAGGGTATAAAGCCATCTCCAAAGACCTTGGTATCCCTGTTTCAACAGTGTGCAATGTTATAAAGAAGTCTGCCATGCATGGAACTGTCAAGAAAGAGGAAAGAGGAAAATTGATGAGAGAACTCTTCGAAGGTTGGTGCAAATGGTGGAAAAAACACCACATCTAACATCCAAAGACCTGAAGGCCAACCTGGAACAGTCTGGGGTCATGGTTTCAACAAGTACCATAAGCCGCACACTAAACCAAGCAGGGCTTCATGGGAGAAGGCCAAGGAAGACACCATTGCTGAAGAAAAGACATAAAAAGGAATGACTGAGCTTTGCTAAAGAGTACCTGGACAAACCACAATCCTTCTGGGAAAAATGTTCTGTGGACAGATGAAACAAAAATAGAGCTTTTTGGCAATGCACACCAACAGTTTGTTTACAGATGGCGCAATGAAGCTTATAATGAAAAGAACACCCTACCAACAGTTAAGCATGGTGGAGGATCCATAATGCTGTGGGGCCTTGACCGTATCACAGGAATCATGAAATCAGAGAATTACCAAGAGATTTTAGAGCAAAATGTCCTACCTAGTGTAAGAAAACTTGGTTTGAGTCGAAGATCATGGGTCCTCCAGGAAGACAAAGACCCAAAGCACACATCCAAAAGCACGCAGGAATGGTTGAAAAGGGAAAAAATGGACTGTTTTAAAATGGCCAGCAATGAGTCCTGATCTCAGTCCCATTGAAAATCTTTGGGGTGAGCTGAAATCTGACATTGGGGAAAAGAACCCTGCAAACGTTCAAGAGCTTGAAAAAATTGCAAAGGAAGAGTGGGAGAAAATAACAGCAGAGAAATGCAAGAAGCTTATAGATGGCTACAAGAAATGTTTCGAGGCTGTCATTGCTGCGAAAGGGTGTGCAAACAAATATTAAGGAAGGATGCCTTAATTGCTGCCTATGCCATTTTTTTCCCGGTTTCTTCTTTGAAATTACTACATGCAAGTTGAAAAACAATGTTCTTTGTTTAATTACTTTGGCCCTCCAATTAAAAAATCCTGATGATATAATTTTGGTACATTTTCTACTGAAGACATTGTACAGGTTATGCAAAAAATGAAGGGGTGCCAATAATAGAGTCCTATAACACCCCCAAAGCTTGCATAGTCCTACACCACTTCTTGGGCCGCTATTTCATTTGGTAACTTTAGGCAGTTTTGATTTACAGTACATGCTGTTTAATGTTTGATGATCATGTTATTTTGCATGCATCCACTTGTTTCTGCTACTTCACCTTTTTTTTTTTTTTTGTTCCAGACATTCAATACTCTATCAGAAGATGTGTAATATTGCCTCCTACCATATAACGGTGAAAACACAGAAATCCGGAAATCCGGTCAGGAAAGAGTTAAATCAGCATGCATTTCCATGCTGGTTAAGGTTAGTTTATGACGGTTATTAGTGCTGGTTATATTAACTAGCAGCTGGTTCTGTTTAATTGATTTCAAATTGTGATAAATATTCCCTTAACACAAACAGAATGAATGTGAGATACTAGCTATGTTTTTATCTGAAGCTGCAAATTGGAATATGGCTTAAAACATTTGCGAATAAAGCACCGTGTCCATCCCATGTGTTCAAGGGAACAAAATCTTCACTTCCTGGGAAACTGGCGCAGATATTTGGGAACACAATGGTGTTTTAAGAGGTAATTATACCTTACCTATATATTTTGATGACAGACTTTGGCTAAGGCATTTCAAAATGACTAAAACAATATTTTAGATGGCGTGCAATTTGATTGGTGCACTGTTTAGTCCGGCTCAGACATGACATCTCTCAAAATGGATATGGCAATGTTAATGTATTTGTTCTTGGTGGAAAAGCTTCTGCTGCTGTTGATTATTGTTGATTCTCCGGCTGAGCAAGTACAGAGACTTGATACTGGCAATTCATCCAAAGACATACTGCTGTGAGCTTGTAAGACATGCTGCTGCTGCACAAATATTTGATCAATTGAAATTGAATCACCCGTAGCAGATCTATGCAGGTGGAGCTGGGGGAGGTGGAGGGTACAGACTAACTTACAGAAACACAGAACCAAGCTTTGTTAAGCAGCAAGCTTATTGTCTGCAGATGCAGAAGAAGCCAATCAGCTTGTGCCATGTAATGATCATGTGATATCTAGCCGATCACATTTTGGACCCATCTGTGTGCATCTAGAGTCTCGTGACTGAATTATATATTTATCCAATCACATGATCAGTTCAAGGCTAAGCCACATGTGCTTTGGTTGCGCATATTTGGGGCACGTTTTCTATTTCCATCCAGCATTTTTTAAAGGATTTTTTTCAAAGTACAACACAGAACAAACAAACAACACTGTCTCAGACTGCACATGCACCCACAAAGAAAATAAATAAATAAATAAGAATAAAATAATTAGAAATAATAATAACTAAAAAAATATTCAAATTAAATAATAACAATCAAAAATACACATATATGCAATATCTTAGACATAAATTATAATGCTAACAATAATAAATACACGTTCAGTAGTTAGACATACCATATAGAAAAGATGGGAATGCCTCTTTTGAAACATTAGAGGTTGGTTGGGCAGCTAGTTTGTCTAAATATCCAAGAAATGATCCCCAGACAACGGAAAACTTTTCAATGGAGTTAGACCTCAGAAATCGAATTCTTTCCATTTGTATGACAGAGATCATGTCCATAATCCAAAATTGAAAAGAGGGAGGTGAGGATGACTTCCAGTTTTTTAATATACGTCTTCTATCCAACATTTTTAATGCGATCCCTCAAAATTTGCATAAAAATATGTGGATGGAAACATAGGCAATGTTATTTGTGCTTTAGTCAGATTTTGTGTTGGTCAGTACAGACTTATAAAACCTGAAAATGGATGGACCTAGCAGTGCTCAAATACCATACTTCCTGAAGTAAACTTAAAGCAGTTTGATTTTCAAAAGCATTCTCTTTTAATGTCATGCATACTACAGACAAATGATAGATTATCTGTAAAGAGCAAGAAACCTGACTGAACACAGTCTACTCATGATAAAAATGAAGGATTAGGCAAAGTCTAACAAACCTGCGTTTCACTATACTAAAGTCGAGTAAGCTCAACATTCATCAGACTATGAGTAGGTGTTGAAATGAATGAATGAAAAAGAGAGGCACACTCACGTCCCGGGCAGCACACAGGAGCTCAGAGAAGACCACTGGTGTCAGCCAAAGACACAAGCACCTTCAACACAACAATCAGACGGCACTGAATGATCTATGAGCTGTGTGCTGGCCCAATCTGCTGCAGGCTGGGACAGTCAGTAAATAAGTAATGCTGTCTGCTGTCTCAGATGAGTAGATCAAGTTATCTGAGGTCTCCAATGTCACGCAGAGTTTCTTCTCACAAACATCATCTACTTCACTACAACACTCAAATTACATGAATACAGGAACATCAGTATGAACGTATCTGTTTCACATATTCATTAATATTTTCCCTGTGGAGAAAAGTAGTCTGGTAAAATAACTCCAAAATAAAAAAATAAATAAAATATGAAAATGTATCTTTATAAATCAAGGTTTTTTAGAACCATTAATATTTATTTTGATAACAGTTAAGTCAACCCTGCCCCCAAATTCTCATTATTGTTGTCAAAAAAATATAATTCTACTTAACTGTGATGTAAAAATATAATTGTATGTATATGTTGCCATCTGCCTTGTTCTCTCTTGGGCCTTTTGTTTTCTATTTCGTGCTCTATTTTGTGTTTACATGTCCATTTGGACTTTTATTTTGTGCTTTCTGTTTTCATAGTTTCCTGTTTCTGTTTGTAGTCAGTTTGTAGTTTTTCTAGTCTCTGTCATTAGCCCTCATGTTTCTCACCTATGTCTGATTTCCTTGATTAGTTCCCACGTGTAGGCTGTGGGTGCTTCTCAATTCTTATTTGTGCATCCTCGTTTCCTTTCCTCGTGTCTTAGCTCCACCCCCTTAGGATACGAGGGAAGGATGCAAGGAAAAGTGTAACTTCAAAGCCTCATCAGCTGCGCTAAAGGAATCTGCCCTTATGATGTTAAAGTTCGTTATTTAAGGCATTCATAATAAATATTAATAAAGCAAGATGCCCTATATGACATGTGTGGTTTATTTAAACTGCAAAGGTAAAATATAAATGTAAATTATTGTGATAGATGTGAAGGGGTCATAGGATGGAGGAGCGAGGAAACGAGGAGGGATATTGATAAGCACCCTATTTATTCCTTGTTATCTGCTCAGTTTGGTGACTGGTGTTGTCTATCTAGGGTGTTTCATGTGTGTTTCAGTTCTGTTTCTTGCCTGGATTTACTCATGTTTTTGCCCATGTTTCCACATGTTTGGATTTATTTTTATTAAATATTTTATGCTGCACTTGGATCCTACACTCTCTGTCTTCTCTGAGTCATGCGTCATGCATCAAAGTAGTAATTGTTGTTCTATATTAAAATAATCCAACAAACAAACATAAATCTACATCCCTCTATAGCCTGACATAACTGGAGCACGTATGAGGCATTCGACACAATTCGTCCCGAACTCCCACAAACAGGCAGCCTGTTGTAAGCAAGACAGATGCCACACTCTCGGTAAGAAAGGTCCACTGGGATTCTGCTGTAGAATCGTTTATTTTAAATGTGCAGTATTTGGGGGGTTTAGAAGACTAGAAGACCTTATTCCTTTAAAATCTCATGTTACTGGAGCTGTTTTCAGAATTGTGTAGTCTGACCACCAGAACCCTTCATGATAGGAAGCCTTGATCTATAACCCGAGACCATGGTCCACATATTCACACTACACCTTTATGTCCAGTAAATCCCACAATCCCACACACACACACCCAGAAACACACACACACACTCTGACTGTTGTGAATAATTCCCTCTCTTTAAAGGGGTCATCACATGAGAAACCACATTTCCCTTGATCTTTTGACACAGAAGAGGTCTTTGTATGCTTAATACATCCTGCAAGTTTCATAACTTAACATGTCCTCATCATCAACAAAAAAGCATTTATAATAAACACCGCCTCCACGTCGCGTCAAAAACAAATAGAAATTACGATCACTGCCGCTACACTGGATACAGTCAAAGACTACAGAAATACAAAGACGGTTCATTCCTATACTTATTAATGGGAGAAACTGCAACACGCAACATGGCGGGATAGTCCCGCCTTCTAAATGAAAGAGCCAATGGCTGAATGGTAAAGTCTTTGCATCACTGCAGCATCTGTTATAAGCTCCAGTTCCTGTAGAAACCTATGGAAGCATATGTGTAGCTAAACTCAATTTGAAATGTAATATGCAAAATGGCAATGCAATATGTCAAATGGCAATGTATTTCTGTATTTAAATTTACATTTTCCCATTCATATGTGCAACATTTAGTGCAAAATGAAAATGAAAATTCAATTATATCATTTAAATTTGCCATTTTCTACACTAGTTTTAATATGCAAATTAAACATATTTTAAAGCTTTATAAGTTGCAGAATTAAAATGAAAATGTATTACCCAAATTGATTAGATATGTTTAAAATGTCCAAGCAAAAACTAGCAAAATTATCATTTAAATGCTGTTTTTCCTAAATGCATTTAGATTTAGGGGTAGGACACAGGGATTGCACTTTCATCGTGATACCGCTTGATAATTGTAGCAAAATGCAATGAGAGTTTCAAAATGCATTCTGAGCCAAAGGTGCAACAAAATGGTGATTTAAATGTCTTTTATTTTTCTTAAATGCATTGACACTTAAATATATGACGTTTCAATTGAATTTTCATTAAATACCCCGCGATGAATATAGTTTAAGTCATTGTGGATTTGAAAATGCATTCCGAGCCGAGTATGCCCCCTACTTGTCAATCATTACATCAAGGCGGGGCTCGGCAACAGAACGCACGATAGGTCAATATTCACCGTTAACCAAACACTTTTCACCTGCCTCAACATCTCTCACTATTTACACTCGGATTGATGCACATAAGCAAACAGACAGTGCTATTCTACACTTATTTACTACCTTACCTTATATTTTATTACTCTTTTATTTCTAACCCGTAAAATAGCGCGTGTCCGTGGCACCTGAACACTAAACAGGGAGTTCCTCAGGGGCAGGAATTTTAATTTTGCAACTTATAAAGCTTTAAAATATGTGTTTAATTTGCATATTAAAACTAGTGTAGAAAATGGCAAATTTAAATGATATAATTGAATTTTCATTTTGCACTAAATGTTGCACTTATGAATGGGAAAATGTACATTTAAATACAGAAATACATTGCCATTTTACATATAGCATTGCCATTTTGCATATTACATTTCAAATTGAATTTTGCTACACATATGCTTCCATAGAAACCTGAGGCTTATAATGCACAAGCGCAGTTATAATGGCTGGTCTAGCCTGAAAAATAATCTTTTTAAATGCTATTTGAGCAAAAGAAACAACATTCATGGGGTAGTTCATTTCAGATTTTGATGCTGATTTGAAATATGCAATTTAATTGCGAGTTCAGCAGGTAGTTTTTGCCCCATTCCTGATTCCTGACAAGCCTTAAAGGACACGCCCCTTAAAACAGGTCGAATATATATATATATATTTTTTTTTTCTTCCCCACATATCTATTTTATTTATTTTATTTATTTATTTTTGCTGCAAAAAACTTTTTTTAACATTATAAGTAAACCTCAAGTAACATTTTAAAATACTAAAAAATCCATGTCATGACCCCTTTAAGATGTCTGTCAAAGACTGTTAGAAACCCCTGAACCAGAAAAAAAATTATGTAAGTTTATGCAATAACATTGTAAGAAAATGCAACTTGTATTCAAATTACAAAAATTCTTCAAGTGATATTTGATATAATTAAATTCATAGATCACCACTAAAGCCAAATAGTACAGACTTTATGACCCTCAGTATGCAGTAGTAGTTGAGAGAATTGTGTTACCTTGATTAAAATACGTTTGATTGTGAGTTAAAACACCTCATTTTAATTCCGGAATGTGGAATATTTTACAGTTAAACAGAATATTTAATAAGAAAATATGCAGGGCAAGACTTGATGTTATCCCTCTGGAATTGATGGGATGATGAAAAGTGGCTGATCTTTAGTAGCACAGAGTCAGAGCTGAGTGTGAGCTCACAGTGGAAACACTCACTTTTGACCGGGATAGAGCATGTGCATGCATCCCTTGTCAAATCTAGCATTACTTGCTATTATTGCTGTAACAATAACGACAAAAGCCCCAAACTACTGAATAAAGCATTTGCAAGAATATCCAACCATAACCAGCTGAAAACATTGCCTAAACAGCTATTGGTGTATTGTTAACATTCACAGTAGCCCACATGGTCAAGGTGACATCAAGCCAAATTTATGGCTTGATGTCTGATATTGATAAAAGCTTAAAACACAAAACAACTGTGCAAATAGGATCAATTATGATTGCCGAGTTCAATATAAATTTGGCTTGTGTTGTCAATTCAAAATTATTTTAAGAGCATGCAAAATGTTTATTATTTGACAGACAACTCACACTTACCTTTTGAAAAATGCGCTATTAGGCTGCAGGCACAAAAACTGCCAATAATCCAAACACAGGGCTTTAAATCTTGACATTTTCAGTGCTGAACGCTCAGTCACATGGCAAAATGATCAACCTCCGTTTTCGCCTGAGAGACGCGAGCCAAAGATTCGTGCAGCAGAGAAGATCTCTGTGCGTGTTACATGCTGTCTGCAGGTCGTGCAATGCTGCAATGAATCTGATGGGCCAAACACACCTCACAGTCCCACCGTCCAGCTTTCTGCTTCCTCTTGCGGCTGTGAAGAACCCAAAGCATCCTCCAGAGCTCACAGACAAGCCCGGGACTCTCTGTGAATCCAGGAGGAGATTCCTACAGCGTTCGGCTCCTTGATAAGGAAACCAGGTCAGCTCCAGATCCACCCTCACTGCATCAGCTTCAGCGTCTTCACATATAGATCCAGAGGATGGAGTCTCTGACATGCACCTCGTGATACAGTGTATGTATAAACCGTATCAGATTGACATCTGAGAGTGAACTTCCAGAGTGCAGGTGCTCCTTGCTGCAGGATTTTCCTCAGCTATTCCCTACGAGTGCATTACAGCCACTGCATCCATGAAGAGATCTCCACCTATATATGCTGAATGCCGGTTGCCTGGCAACAACATCACTACTGAACTTGCAAATGGTTTGCTGACAATACCCTGGTGGTTCGCTGTCAGAGGGAGGGACTTCCTCATCCTCAATGCTATGATGTCATGTACATAAACCACAGTGTATATTCTACTGCATTGAAAAATAGTGCCGTCTTGCAGTAAATAGAGAAATGTAAAGCAGCTTTTCTCATCAGACCCATCGGTAAGGCTCCTCCAAATGGCCATTATTACAATGATTCACAACAGAACCATCAAGAAGCATGAGAAATGTACAGCATTTCGTTTGATATTGGTGTGATTGGCCGAGAAACATTTTGAGAGACATTTGATGGCACGTGCCCAGCAAACAGGGAATGTTCTCACAACTTTCAACGTTTTTTAACAGTTCAATAAATGTTAGGACAAAACATACTTAGAACATCATTCTTCGAAATATCCTTGTGACATTATTCATACTTATGGAAGCCCGTTTCCGCCACTGAATAATAATAAAAAAAAAAGGTTATTGCGACTTTTTATCTCACAATTCTGACTTTTTTCACAGAATTGTGAGATATAAACTCGCAATTGCGAGTTAAAGTTTTGAGGGGGAAAACAAGACTGCGAGTTTATATCACACAATTCTGATTTTATTTCTCATAATTGTGAATTTATATCTCAGAATTATGACTTTTTATACTGTTTATATCACGCAATTCTGAGAAAAAAGTCAGAATTGTGAGATAAAAAGTCGCAATAACCTTTTTTATTTTTATTCAGTGGAGGAAACGCTGAAAAAACCTTCTTAGACCAACATTCTCGGAAAGTCCTTATGATGTTATTTGTACTTAAACATTCTAAGAAATGTTTTTTTTGTAACCTAAAAATTTAACATTCTTAGAATATTACAAATAAATATTCCAAAAATGTTATACTATGGGTGAAAATAAAATTGGTAGAATGTTGTAAGAAAAAAAATGTGTAACCTTTAAATAACTACAAGACAACTGGACATTTCAATGTATTAGAAACATTACTAAACAATGATCTTACAATGTTTTTATTACCCAAATTTGTTACCTGGTAGATAGGAAAAAGTGTCGTGCTGTTGTGGGTAAACAAGAGTTTAATGAGTAAAGTGCAGTTTTGCTTCTGGAGTCTTTTTTATTTATTTTTATTTTTTTGTATAATAACTAGAATTTTACATTTGCAAAAAATGTGAGAGACTGTTGCCTTAAAACATGCCCCTATTATGTTACGGTGCTGCTAAATGAGTATGTGAAGGTTTTCTGAGCGGTTGTTAGCTTGTAAATATGCTATAGCTGTTCAGTTGTTCAGGTGGTTAATACTCAATGGTCACATCAAAAAAGCACATTCTCAAGATGCAGAAAGCTTAATTCATTCATAACTTCAAGGCCAAAGCACTTGTAGCTTGCATCGGTTGTAATATGATGTCACACTCTGTGTGAACATAATTCAACACATAATACTTCCAAAGTGTAAAAATATGCAATCTACTCCACTTTACTGCAATGCTGCAATCATGCAAGTTGGTGTTCTTTTTAATAGGTCACAACAATAATCAATTTATCAATCACCTGTTGGTCACAAACTTTGGAAAGCATTGAAATTCGAGTGAACTTGAGTTGCCTGTCTACTGCATTTGCATTCACATGAAATTAAGGAAATGCCCCTCTACCGGTTTTTTTTTTTTTGGTCTAAAAATAAAGAGACACTAATTAGACCCTACCAGAGCTTTGAGTCATAGACTGAGCATGCAGGTATCATGGGGTAATTCAGCACAACATCATAATGCCATCATATTCACTCCTCCAAACCTCCTTCTATGAGCGCTGCCCCTTCAAGCTAAAGGCACATGCTTCAGTGTGGATTGATTAGTGCAGCTCACAGCAGAGACAGACACAGTTTATAGCATGTACTGATGCACTGAGAACATCAGCCATCAGCATGGAAAGAAACTGCCGTCAATAAATCAGTCATAAATGGCTCACAAAGTAGAGAACACACACAAATGGTGCGGTTTTAAAACAGCTGCAAATTATTCTGTCACAAAAAACTGCATCAATGATGAAATGATTTCTTCATGTTTTAAGCGTAAACTTTATAAAACATTGTAGAAATGTACACAAAGAAAGAAAAGCAGCATGTTAAGAAAAAAGGGTATACTGGTAGAGTCCAGTAGTTATGTGAATTTCATTTTTTAATTCTATATTCTTCATTTCTAAATGTAATAATTTATTGAAATTCTATGATAACAGAAAAAAAATTACAATCCTGATCTAAAAAATTTCAACTAGTGTTTTTGCTGTGTAAAGATGTTCTGCCTCTTATCAAAGTGTCTTCATAAGTTGTAAAATGAAGGAAAAAGTGTTTATCATGACCTGACTAGTGAACTGCTTCACTGAAGGTGTGAACTGGACCCATCAGCAGCGTCATTCATCCAAGCTGCTTGTCCCCTGTATATTGGTGAGGATGATGGAGTCGGTCCCAGCATCTCGGGCCGTAGGCGTTAGTCCGTCACAGGGCTCATACACACACACACACACACACACACACACACACACACACTTACTGGCAGTTTATTGTGTCTACTTCACCAATGCTGCATGTCTTTTGGATTGTGGGGAAACCTGTGCTCCGCGCAGAGGAAACCCACGCAGACACAGGGAGAACATGCAAACTCCACAGAAAGACCTCCTAGCTCGGCCGGGACTGGAAACAGAGACCTTCTAACAAGGACACTCATTGTTCTTAAGGCCACTGCCTACGACTCAAACTGCAGCTCTATCTCCATATTTCAGGCTGCTGGACAGGCTACAGCTCTTCCTTCCCACCTGATGCCAGCATGACATATCCTGATCAACATCACATCATGTTCATTCATTTAGGCCAGAAGAGAACTGGATCTTTCTGTCAGCTGATGGAATTTGGGTTCTTTGCCACTGTTGCCTTTGGCTTAATTAGTTGAGGTCTGAAAGACACTTAATATTGAGTAATATCATCGATTTGACGGCACTGACACTATCACATGAGAACAAAACTTGAACTGAGTCGAGCTGAATAACGACACTAACCTTGTTCAGTAGAGCTGTTGGGAACACTTTAGTATAGGGACCAATTCTCACTAACTAGTTGCTCATAAGCATACCTGTTATTAACATATTGCCTGTTCATTAGTATTTATAAAAGCAGTATACTCTACATCTCTAATCCTGCCCAATACCTAAACTTAACAACTACCTTAATAAGCAGCAAATATGGAGTTTATTGAGGCAAAAGTCATAGTTAATGGTTTGTTAATAGTGAGAATTGGAATAAAGTGTGACGAAGCTGTTTATAGCTGAATTGAACTTGTTTCAGAATGAGTGAACTTTACACACTTATTGAACTGAACTGAATCAACACTGAACTGACTGGAGCTGAATAATGATACTATGGTCTCACTGCAGATGCTTTAAAGCACAATTTGGATTTGCATCAATTTTGAAGTGTATGTCACTGATTCTTTTACTTTCCGGTTCTCTACTGTACAAGTGACATAAAAATATAAATTCATACACTATCCACCAAATACATTCAAGATAGAGAGATTGAGTAGTGTGTCCCAAATCATAGGATTTTGAAAATACTACACCAAAGGTTCTTGGACAGCATACTGTTGCTGTTGCATTAGCACATAACATACCTTTCGTACTTAGAAGTATGAACTGGGATTGAGCCAAGATCTTGATGTAATGGTCTGTGTTGTCCACTAGAGGCAGGACAAGGGCTTTTCACTCATGAACCATTCTAGTCATCCTAAACCCCGAGTAACTCAATCCTGTACGCATGTAGTATGAATAAAATATGGGAATACAGCATCCAGAAAGTTGGCACTGTCATATATACAGTATCTCACAGAAGTGAGTACACCTCACATTTTTGTAAATATTTTATTATATCTTTTCATGTGACAACACTGAAGAAATGACACTTTGCTACAATGTAAAGTAGTGAGTGTACAGCTTGTATAACAGTGTAAATTTGCTGTCCCCTCAAAATAAACCGCTGGCCACAAAAGTGAGTACACCCCTAAGTGAAAATGTCCAAATTGGGCCCAAAGTGTCAATATTTTGTGTGGCCACCATTATTTTCCAGCACTGCCTTAAGAAGTGTTGTCACGGTACCAAAATTTCAGTATTCGGTACCGATACCAATGAAAATCCACGGTTCTCGGTACCAATTTCGGTACCACATGCTAATTAAAAAACACACTATTTTTAATAATAAAGTCAAACAAAAATAAAATGTACAAAAATCAATGCCATTCTTTATACTTATTTAAATTGTTTCAAGTTTTTCCGCAATTAATAAAAGTATGAAAAACAGTAAGCAGTAGAGTTTCACCCAGATTTCATTTGTCTTTTAATTAATGAAATTTAAACACATTTTATTTTTTTGGTAAATAAAGGGGATATGGAAGAAATATTGTATGATTATTTCTTTAAAAATAAATATTAACTTTTTTCAATAGTAGTAATAGTATCACATACATTCTACTAAATAATAGTAATATATTTCTGGCACAATGTCTTTAAGATAAACGTTTATTTTGACGGGTTGCCGTGAATACCTTTTATTTCTGTGTGTAGCTATATGATATGACGCTGGTTTTACTCAATGAAACAGTAAAATGCTTGTGAAGTGACTCTCAGAGCAGTTCTGTAGATGTTGTTTATGTATTTATGTCCTCATTGAGACGGCAGATGCTGAAATCACCACGAGCGCTTCAGTGTGTGTAGTTAAAAAAAAAAAAAAAACGCGCGTCTCTACTTTTCATTCATTCACACAGAGACTCGCAGAACATGCGGGATTCATATCTGAATCGACTTTTGTGGCTTAATATTTACTAGTCCGTGTCGCGATTTGATTTAAGTGTAATGACCTACTTTTGATTGATTCATCCAAACTTTGACAAATTCCGTGGCATTCCATGCTAAACTGTAAATTCCGTTTTTATAACTGGATTCCGAGATTCCGTCTGCGTTTTCTGCATCGCGGAAATCATCGGGCCGTATGCGTCAAGAACCGGGTTGACCGGGTACTCGGTACCACCGGTACTTAAAAAAACCTGGTACCGTGACGTTTTCATTTTTTTAGTACAGACTTGGTACCGAAGTACCGGGTCTTTTGACAACACTAGCCTTAAGCCTCTTGGGCATGGAGTTCACCAGAGCTTCACAGGTTGCCACTGGAGTCCTCTTCCACTCCTCCATGAAGACATCACGGAGCTGGTGGATGCTAGAGACCATGCGCTCCTCCACCTTCCGTTTGAGGATTCCCCACAGATGCTCAATAGGGTTTAGGTCTGGAGACATGCTTGGCCAGTCCATCACCTTTAACCTCAGCTTCTTTAGCAAGGTAGTGGTCGTCTTGGAGGTGTGTTTGGGGTCGTTATCATGTTGGAATACTGCCCTGCGGCCCAGTCTCCGAAGGGAGGGGATCGTGCTCTGCTTCAGTATGTCATAGTACATGTTGGCATTCATGGTTCCCTTTCATCTGGTCAGAGGAGAACTGACCCCCGACTGAGCCTGGTTTCTCCCAAGGTTTTTTTCTCCATTCTGTCTCAGAGGGAGTTTTGGTTCCTTGCCGCTGTCGCCTCTGGCTTGCTCAGTTGGGGACACTTAATTTCTAGCGATTATCGTCGATTTGGTTGCACAGATACTATTTAAACTAAACTGAGCTTGACAATGACATCTCTGAATTCAATAATGAATTGCCTTTAACTGAAAATTGAGAAAATTGAGTGTTTAATCTTATATATTACTGACACTCTATCCTCCAATTTGATACGGTTAAGTGCTTTGACACAATCTGTATTGTTAAAAGCGTTATATAAATAAAGATGACTTGACTTGACTTCTTTGGTTGACCATGGTGAGGCCTGTTCTGAGTGGAACCTGTCCTGTTAAACCGCTGTATGGTCTTGGCCACCGTGCTGCAGCGCAGTTTCAGGGTCTTGGCAATCTTCTTATAGCCTACACCATCTTTATGTAGAGCAACAATTCTTTTTTTTCAGATCCTCAGAGAGTTCTTTGCCATGAGGTGCCATGTTGAACTTCCAGTGACCAGTATGAGAGAGTGAGAGCGATAACACCACATTTAACAAACCCGCTCCCCATTCACACCTGAGACCTTGTAACACTAAGGAGTCACATGACACCGGGGAGAGAAAATGGCTAATTGGGCCCAATTTGGACATTTTCACTTAGGGGTGTACTCACTTTTGTGGCCAGCGGTTTAGACATTAATGGCTGTGTGTTGAGTTATTTTGAGGGGACAGCAAACTTACACTGTTATACAAGTTTTACACTCACTACTTTACTTTGCAGCAAAGTGTCATTTCTTCAGTGTTGTCACATGAAAAGATGTAATAAAATATTTACAAAAATGTGAGGGGTGTACTCACTTCTGTGAGATACTGTATTTATTTTTATATCATCTCAAAATGTAAAGTTAGCTATATAAATATGTCTAGCTTTGTTCTACAATGTACTCACATAGGGTGATATTTACAATGTACTGCAGCAAATATCAACAACTAAATTATCACCCAGCTCTAATCTGCTAAATGCAATTATAAAGAAAGATAGTAAGAATAAGATATTATAAACATTATAAAACATCAACATCAAGATTTTCTGTAAAGCTGCTTTGTAACAATGTGTATTGTGAAAAGCTCTATATAAATAAACTTGACTTACAGTACAACATCAGCCACATTGCTATTCCCAGCCATCCAAGCCATTACCTTTCATTTACAGTGTGACAAATGAACAGGAAGTATCAGCCTGAACTTGTTCTTAAATCAGTATTTGATAAGATAGGCAAGAGTAAAGTGATTTTACCACACAATTTCATAAAAAAAAGAAAAGCAACATAAATATATGATGAGATGATGCAATGTTATGAGGTCATGTGGCAACCATGCAGCATACTACTGTTTAAACATACTCCTATTTTATCATTACATAGTGTTTCACATAAAAAACAAAAAACACGATAAGCGGTATACAGCACTGAGTAGAATGCAACAAGTTAGTATGCCAATCTAAACACAGTCCATATTAATCCCTCAAGAATAACTAAAAAAAACAATGCACAAATGAAAGAAAAACACACAACACAATATTGAGTGCCAATAAATAAATAAATACAAAAATAATAATCATATACAAGAGGGTCAAAAATGAAACTTTTAATTTGAATCTTGTTACATGTTCAAGACAATAAGCTACTGATATCAGGCAAAGCAAATACAGCTATGATGCAGTAATTGGTTTTTAAATAGATATTGCTTTTTCATTTCATGCATCACTCCGAGTACTGAATGAAGTTGCTCTTCCAATCGTTTTCCAATCTTTGTATTAGAGGTACACGTTTGAGGTTCAATACGCGACTGTATTCATAAGTTCTAGCGCTACAGTTGTGTTCTTCCAGCGATTATGAAATGAAATACTGCAGAAAGATTTCCATCTGTGCTGCATGTGAATGCGACGGCACACACAGTGACTTTTATTCCCCCAGAGAAACAGTGTTCCCTCAGGAGACGGATGGACGGATGGATGCATGTACGCTTTGAGAGAGAGGACAGATCCGTGGCCGGGCAGGAGATGTCATTCCTGCTATCTTGAAGGACTGCTGCTTCCAGATGGAGGACAGCAGAACTGATGCAGCACATTATCATCCCTGTGAGAGAAGCACACTATAAGAACAGCACACTTCAATGTGACGCACTGCACTCTCTAGGCCAGCACTTCTCAGCAACTATTGCTTCAGGACGCAGGTTTTATGCAGATTTTATATTGGACATCATGTGGCGGCCCAAACACGTCATCAAAATGCACAAAGGTGAACAGAAATGTTCTGACCTTCAACTGCATAGATGCAACATACAGTTTTGTTGCTGATGTCCGACCAAACTATTCTGGCACATTCATTGAATGAGAAAGAAGATATTTCGAAGAATATGGGAACTGTTTCTGGTCCCCATTGACTTACATAGTATTTTTTATTTATTTATTTGTTTTATTTTTTGCATACTATGGAAGTCAATGTGAACCCACATTCTTCAAAATATCTTCTTTTAACAGAAGAAAGAAACTCAGAGGTTTGGAACAACTTGAGGGTGAGTAAATGATCACAAAATGTAAATTTCGGTTGATTTATCCCTTTAGCATGACATAGGCTAAATAAGAGATTGATCATTTTGTTCATCAGAAGTGCAATTTACCCATTTACCTGTATTTAATGTAGACAGGTTATCTTTTGTAGATCTGTGAAGACATCTCTTGTTGGCATCTATATCATTTTGCCTCCAATAAATGTGCCAAAATACCAAGAGCTGGTCAGATGTCAACAACACAAATATAAGAAGGTTGAAAAGTTTTTTCCAGTGGTTGCATTTTATTATTTTATTTCCCAAACAGATCTGAGACAGGGTCAGTTGAGAACCGCTGGTCTAGGGATCCTAAAGCACTTATCATCTAACTTCTCTCCAGGCTGTTTACTGAAGCATGCTTTATATACTGTATCTATATTCCTGTGTATAGACCAATCCCCATGTCTGCAGCACATGTACACTCAATGATGGCAGAAACCCAGCAGTATGTTGTATCCAAAAAAAGTAGCTAGCCAAGTCACAATGAATTGGTCTGACAGTTTCTATGGTTTTTCTGCTCATCTTATCTTCTGTTGAGCTAATCTGAAGCCACTATTTACTAAAATGAGGGAACACATTGGTGAATCGTGGCCACAATTTAACTAAAAAGAAACAAATGAAGACTGAATTCTTAATTTGTGGCCACAATACAAATATAAATACATTTAGCTGTCACACAATATATCATCGTGTCAAAATTTAACCCAACGTATAATTCCACAATGATTCCCATGTACTTTGATGGCAAAGGATTCGGTGAGGTTACCAGCCACATCGCAAAAACAGATGCTACAGGCCTCTAGCGTACATAGATATAGCGACGCTCAGAGCATCAAATGCTTTGGGAGTGAGAATATGTTGTTTTGACAGAAACAGCTCAGCACAACACTGTAGTCTCTCAACAGCACTGGGCTTATGCTTTGAGTCGGTCTTTTGAGTGTAACTACTTAGGTCATTTTTGCCACCGGTTTATTGTGTGACAAGCTGTGACACTGACAAGAGATTGGTCTATAATAACACGTTTCACATCATTTTGTTTCAATTTCAAAAATAAGCTCATAAAATTCCAGTTCATGAGAATAATAGGACAGACAGAAGACTCTAAAAACCAATCTCATCAAGCTTCAAAATCTCAAGAAAAATCAGACATTAAACAAATCTAACAAAAAAAATAATATCTAATAAAAATATAACAAATCTAATTTAAAAAAAAAACTGCCAACCATACATAAAATATGTTTTCATAAATAATTCCTGTAGCTAAAATGACTCCTCAACTAGGGAGCAAACTGAGCCACATTCAAAGATTTAACAGGCTACATTTACACAAAAGAGACAGAACAAGAGATTCACAACAGACAGGAAATAATGCAGCTGTCAGTCGCAAACACTGAACTGATTCACAATGCTTCAGATCTGAATTAGGCAAAATCATTAAAAAGTCCTTTGAGGAGAAATATATATATATATATATATATATATATATATATTGTTGGTTGTTTAAATCATTTGGATTGCAATTTTATCCAGCCATCGTCTTGCTTAAATTGAAGCAATTTCAATCAAATCACATGACATTTCACAGGATGCTATCCTCGTTAACCTCATTAGACAGCTTGATATAGAAACAAACTAAACTCATTCTCATGAACTGGAATTACAATAAACAATGTACAAAAATAAATAAATAAATACAGGAGAAAACAGTCACATCACATTTCAGAATATTTGTCCTGACACTAGAGATTCACAAATTTCATATTTACAAATATCTTCAAATACCCCAAAGCAAAGACTTCAAGTTCATTAAACAACAATTACATTTGTTTTCTACCATTAAATTGTAAATAAATTCAGGTACTGTAATTGTGAACCACTAAAATATTCGGTAACACTTTATTTTAGGGTCTCTTAACTAGTTGCTTATTACTAGAATATTAGCCATTTATTAGTAGTAATTAAGCACATATTAATGCCTTATTCTACATCCCTAATCCTACCCAATACCTGAACTTAACAACTACCGCACTAACTATTAATAAGCGGCAAATTAGGAGTTTATTGAGGGAAAAGTCGTAGTTAATAGTGAATAAGTGTTCCCTATTCTAAAGTGTTACCAAATATATGTAACAATTTATTTTATGGTCTCTTAACTAGTTGCTTATTAGCATGCATATTACTAGAATATTAGCCATTTATTAGTAGTAATTAAGCACATATTAATGCCTTATTCTACATGACCTTATTCTACATCCCTAATCCTACCCAATACCTAAACTTAACAACTACCTTACTAACTATTAATAAGCGGCAAATAAGGAGTTTATTGAGGGAAAAGTCGTAGTTAATAGTGAATAAGTGTTCCCTATTCTAAAGTGTTACCAAATATTGAAATTGCTACTGTTCCGTCATAGTATTTGTAGCCAACAGCATTGACAACTTATCTTACACAGTACATAAAACCTTTAAAATGAGACACCGACCAAAATATGAAGAAGCTGATGCAATGCATTTAACTTGACTATAACAGAGATAAAACAAACAGCAGAGCTACTGAAAGTTTGCACAGAGCATTACGTGACGTCTAATAGGATGCATTCTGACTCGAGCGCCTCTTACCTGCACTCAGAGAGAGGAGCAGGTACAGCTAGCTGCTTAGAGCGCAACGGCGCGGGACAGCAGTACTGGTGCAAAGCATTTACATACCTACGACACAAGGAGAAACAAAGACGTCATCTACTCCACACTACAAACACACTTCAGCCCATCACTCTCACAGATCCCTGCAGTACTCTGCTCAGTGTGCTCATATGAGGATTCAAACAAGTTCATTCTCAGACAGGAGAATCAAATGATTTTATACTCTTTCCTATCCATTGTTGGAAGAATTAAAAGCATGTTCTCATCTCCAGATGACATTACGATTGCTCTCATCCTGTGAAACAATAGGCTTATAAAGAGTTTGCTGTGTAAATGGTGTTTGTGTTTGTGTCTGACATTGATGAATAAATGGCTGGTGAAGATGTCAGTTCATTTCTCCATGAGTGCTCGGGTCTTTATGTAACTCTGCACCAGACTGCTGTCACATACACAACGTCACTGCTTCAGTCACAGATTTCCATACACTTACATCAACATTTCACAAATACAGCTTAAATGTCATTAATGCATTCAAATGTTTGTAAAAACATAATCCCTTCTCATTGGAGATCACATGCATCTCATCTTGGCCACCAAATATTAAGTAGCAAAAGTAACAAAATAAATGAAGGCTGTTGCCTGTTACATTTATGCATTTAGCAGACGCTTTTATCCAAAGCGACTTACAGTGCATTCAGGCTATACATTTATTTTTTATCAGTATGTTAAAAAATAATTAAAAAATAATAATAATAATAAATAAATAAATAAATAAAAGGGATGTCTTGTTCCTACTTCCTGTTTTTCATTTAGTAATAATAATACTGATAAATGTTATTGTTATTATTATTATTATTATTATTATGTAACCATATTAATATATAAATAAAAACATTTTGGCCAGCAAACCTGTAATTTTTTTTTCCTGAAACTGTGCAGCCCTAAATTCAAGTAAAGAAATACAAGAGCTTTATCACAACAATATCTGTCATACAACACAAATTAACTAAATAAATATAGATCTGATTATAATGATAACTGGATGCCACTGGCTGAAATAAATGCAATGTGATGAGGTCATGAGACAACAATGTGACACACAACTAATGGAAATGTTATTGTTGCACACATCATACTGATTTGCATGCTATTTGAAAAATAAATGAATAACAAATAAACAGCTAGCAGTTTAAAGTACACACTGTGCAGTACAAGCAGGATGCTAGTGTTCCTTACTGCGTCACTTTGAATTCACCGCTGGAACGTCCTACAAAGTGCCCAAATAGCCTTAAACCCATGAACTAGTGCTAAAGTGCCCTTCAGTTTAACCTCAGTCACCTTGAGAGGACTGAATCTCCAATAAACACTCACACATCTCTGATGCTGCTTTCAGGTGCTTATAGTACGCTTTATATGCTGACAAGAGCAAGAATAAACAAATTGCAAAAATAAAAATCCAAAGCATCAACAAGATTTCTGCAGTTATTTATGGGACAGATGGCCAGACTGAACACTGCACGTGAAGGAGAAATGCATCACAAATCACAGTTTATAGCAGCGCATTGTGCTCCAAGCATGTGACTGTCAAATTGCGTCATAATGCACATCAGCTACAGCCAAACACACACACACACACACACACACACACAGAGGGTCACAGCTCCTCGTGTTTATACGACACATGAAAACACCTCAGCTCAGCAGAGCAAGCACAGAGCCATCACTGCTATTTACTGCAACAGCGCATCCTAAACGCATTATGAGCAATGCAGAACTCGCCTCGCCATCAGAACATTAGTCCATCACCACAAGCCCAATCGCACAGCCTCTGTGTAAAACACACGAGCGCTGTCATGCATGTGGACCGCGGATCTGATACTCACATGGTGCCGAGTCTGTGTGCCATGGCCGCGGGTCTCATTCAGTCTGATCAACGCTACGGCGCTGCACTCCTGGCCTGCGACGTCACACATGCATCACACACTTACATCAGCAAGCGAACACTGACACTGCGCAGAACAAGGACAGCGATTCACAGATGCTGCTGAGGAAATGTGGGTGTGTGTGTGAGATTTCTTAATGTGTAGGACATGCGCTGCCTCCTCCATCTGCAGCCTTTAGTACGGTCCACAGCCAGGGCAGCTGATTGGCTCTCTGGTCTCCATAGAAACAGGAGGAGAGAGATCCTGAACGCAGCACCCATTACACACGTAATAATACATCAACATCACAGAGGTCAAGCAAGGAAGAGAGAGAATCGATTTCTGTTATGAGAAATGAAACTGCATGACCACCAAATTGCAGTTTTTTCAACTGCTTACACACTTAATCTTTCCTTGTCACACAGTTTCTGAAATATGACACTCAAACAGCAGAAGCACACACCAAATCTGCAAAACCATACACTAATTATCGGCCTTTGACTCAGTTTTCAATTTCATAAAACACTTTTTGCAACACACAAAACTCTAACAGGAATTAATATTATAGTAAAGGTGTTTGCAAATGTTTGCTTTTGAATACAGTGCTTCATTTAGCAAAGAGATAAGTGAGGAATTTTGCATTTTGTGTGTGCAATACTTGGATTTGGGTGTAAAACACGTGTAAGCAGTTGAAAAAAAAACAACTGCAATTATTTGTTAATTTCATGTGTGGTAAAAAGGTCATGAATATAATGTCACTATATGAAAAAAATTGGTACTAAAACAGTTGATTAAAAATTTTCAATTATGTCATGACTTGGCCTGGAGATGGAGGTTTCATAAAACCTGTCGACTAAAAATTATTATTACTACCCACCACCTGTCCACTATTCCATTAAATATCAAACATATTTTGGTGCTACTGCTATAATATTGTGACACACAAAAGAAAACTAAAACTGTACATTCCTGCAGTGGTCCAGAGTTCACTGGAGAAACTACTGACACGTCACAGGTGTTTATGAACGCTAATGTTCTGTACACATCCCCTGCTGCTGGACATACTGTAGGATAAATAGAGATGGAAATGTGCACAAAAAAAGAGACTGAAAGGGTCCAGTTGATGTTGGGAGATGCAATTTTATGGAATGTTCGGTAACACTTTATTTTAAGGTGTCCTTGTTACACGTTACATGTACTTACTATTATAATAACAATAAATGATGCATAATTACATGCAAGTAACCCTAAGCCAAACCCTGTAATTACACTGTAACAAGGACACCTTAAAATAAATGTTCTAAAACAAAAAAAATGTTGTGGTAACGGTTGTGTGCAAAATATGGGACAGAGCTGAATATTACCTTTTTGGTCATTAAAAAGAACATTATTTTGTGTATTTGGTGTAATGCAATGTGTTTACGAGGTTCAAAAAACACATTATTTTCCACATACTGCACATTACTGTTGCCCCTCTATGCTCCGCCTTTCTGAGCTTTACAAAGCTCATCGTTCTGAGAAGCGAGGTGTGCTCTGATTGGCCAGCTATCCAGTGTGTTGTGATTGGCCGAATAGCTCAAGCGTGTGACGGAAATGCCCCTTACCGTATTGTGATGCCTCATCCCCTGTTTTAAATTTTGTTCACAACCAGGCAAAGCCTCATTTGACAGCGTGACTGCTACACTCGTATTAAAGCCAGTTCACTTCACACATTCATTTAGTTTTGTCAGATCAGTGTGTTTTACACCATCAGCTTCTGATTTATGCAGATTGAACATGATGAATCGGTCTTTCTCTGGTGTCTGTGCATTATGGGATGAAATTAGTTTCAAATTTACTTACAAAAGCATACACAATTATCCATGCAAATGTATCTCACTATCCACAACCAAATGCCTGTCAACTTGTGTCTGTGAAATTCAGAATTACATGAACATGCAGCGATTTGTACAAATATAAACATGTTTGTGAATGCAGATTTTTTCATTTGCATTAGTGTATCAGACTTCGCACATGCAACAAGGAAGATGTGCATTTGTGCATCAAGTGTGAATTCGTTCTTTTTTCACCAGAATATTTTCAGAGTCAATCCTATTTGATTCATTTGGATTTTGAGATTTTCTTTGCAGTTTTCAGCATTTCACAACCCACTGTGGTGGTTTTTGTGACACTGACACAAACCAGGCTTCATTCGCCTCAAAGAAAAGCATGTTTACACTGTCTGAATCATTCACTGTCCCCTATACAGTACACGGGGAACCAATTACCAGACAGGCAACAGTTAATGTCTGAATAATTGACTGATTTCAGGCACAGCTTTAGAGTCATTTTATCATGTAGTTTAGATTGTGTGTCAGATCAGATTTTGAATCAAAAATGTTGATCTGTATTGGTGAT